>NC_141019.1:9778850-9912358 GCF_052327205.1 Somniosus microcephalus
AGAGCCCCGCCCCCCCCCGCCCGAGCCGAGCGCGGAACAGAGTCTCACCTGCTCCTGCTGCGCGCGCACCCTGACCCTCGTGGCTGACGCCGTTGCCCCGGGTAACGTGACACGGGGGTGGGGTGGGGGGGAGGGTGGTGAGGAGCTTAGCAGCAGCCCAGTTACCTAGCTCGGGCCTGGCTGGGCAAGAAAGGCCCAGGCTTTCAGGCCTAAGAAAAAAACGGGCAAAGGTAGGAAAAAGAATGTTCAGGTGAGATAAAATATTTACAAATGAGTGATTTATTTTAAAAGAATTTAATAAATTGAATTTTATTTTGCTGGAAAAGTATATTTGAAAAGAAAGACGCAGAAAGCAGGAAAAAGAATGGAAGCAAGATGGCGGCTACTCACCTCGGTTCAGAACGATAAGGCCCGCCCACACACGCGGGTGTGGACCGTCAGGTGACCAAAGCGTAGGATTGGTCAATCGTCCCGTCACTCGACCGTAGGAGGGCCCGGCCGCACGCGGCAGCAAGCCGCCGTACGATTGGTCGACCTCGAGGTCACTCTGTCGCTAATGAGCGGATAATGAGATGCTAATGAGCGGAACGTTGAAGGTTTTTCAGATACCGCGGGCGCGATTTTAGCCCGGCCGAAACGTAAATACGCTTAAAACCGTCTCGGAAGCGTAAGCTTTCTTTGGAGGTAACGTGCGCGTAGGTACGCCCTGTAACTTTCGAGCGCATAGCCCGACAGACGCACAGGCGATGACAGACAGAATGACAGACAGACAGACAGACAGATGTACTGACTAGCTGAAGTGCCCGGCGGTGCCGAGGGATTTTTGAGGGCATGTTGTTGTTGGAAGAGAGAGAGAGAGCGACTGGGGGGAAGAGAGAGAGCAACTGGGGGGAAGAGAGAGAGCGACGGGGGGGAAGAGAGAGAGCGACGGGGGGAAGAGAGAGAGAGCGACGGGGGGAAGAGAGAGAGCGACGGGGGGGGAAGAGAGAGAGCGACTGGGGGGAAGAGAGAGAGCGACGGGGGGAAGAGAGAGAGCGACTGGGGGGAAGAGAGAGCAACAGGGGGAAGAGAGAGATGGGGGGAAGAGAGAGACGGGGGAAGAGAGAGACGGGGGTGAAGAGAGAGACGGGGTGAAGAGAGATGGGGAAGAGAGAGACGGGGGAAGAGAGACGGGGAAGAGAGAGACGGGGGGAAGAGAGACGGGGGGAAGAGACGGGGGGAAGAGAGAGACGGGGGAGAAGAGAGAGACGGGGGGAGAAGAGAGAGCGAGAGGGAAGGAGAGCGAGAGGGAAGGAGAGCGAGAGGGAGGGAGAGAGAGACAGAGAGGGAAGGAGAGAAAGGGGAAAGGGGTGGGGGAGCAAGGGGTGGGGGAGAAAGGGGTGGGTGGGGTGGGTGGGAGGGTGTGGTGGGAGAAAGGGGTGGGTGGGGTGGGAGGGTGTGGTGGGAGAAAGTGGTGGGTGGGGTGGGAGAAAGGGGTGGGTGGGGGAGAAAGGGGTGGGTGGGTGGGGGAGAAAGGGGTGGGAGGGGGGGTGGGGGGGGAAGGGAAGGAAGGGGGGGAAGGAAGGGGGAAGGGAAGGAAGAAGGGTGGGGGGAAAGGGAAGGGGTGGAGGGGTAGTTATGGGGGAAGGGGGGGTGGGGGTTGGAAGGGGGCATGGGGGAAGGGGGGTGGGGGGGGCGTGGGGGAAGGGGAAGGGGGGTGGGGGAAGGGGTGGGGGAAGGGGAAGGTGGCGTGGGGGAAGGGAAGGGGTGGAGGGTGAAGGGAAGGGGTGGGGTGGGGGGGAAGGGGGGTGGGGGAAGGGAAGGGTGGATGGGGTGGAGGGGGAGTGGGGGGGGAAAGGGTGAGGGAGATGGAGGGGAGAGGGGAAGGGGGGTGGGGGGGGAAAGGGAGGGGAGGGGGAAAGGGAGAGGGGGAAGGGGGTGTGGGGGAAGGAGGGGGGAAGGGGGGGAAAGGGAGGGGGGGAGCCAGCAGACCCTCTCCCCTCTGCCAGTGTTGGTCCCTGTCTGGGCCGGAAGCCTGGGACTGGAGTTGCGCTGCTGACCGTTGGAGAAGCTTAGGCCTCGGCCTCGGGCCCCTGCACTGACATGGCCCAGTCTACCTTTTAATACCTTGAAACATGAAACTTAAAGTACTTATAAAACATTTTTGGTAAATCTTTCTATAACATACACTTTACAACCTCACCAATCTTTTTATTAAAAAGGGGTCCTCACCTGTCAGTGTGTTGTATCACAAACAATGGCTGCCGCTTGCTTTTCAGTTGGAAAGATTAGGCCCCGCCCACACAGTGGATTGTCTGTCCCGGTCACCAGGACCCGATTGGGAGCAGTGAAGCCCCACCCACTCTATGTTCCTGTACTAAGATGGCCACGCATGCACTCTGTTACACACTGAATCAAAATGGCGTCGCACTTGACAAAGATGGCTGCTGTTAACCTGGGGCTGTCAGCAGAAGAAATTCCCTCAGCTGCAAACACAGGATCTTCAGATTATAATTCGGGGCTTGCGACCTACCCCAGTTGCTTATGAAGCCTCCCCACCTACCGACCCTGGGAATGGAGCTGAGGCAGCACACCCTCTCCCCTCTGCCAGTGTTGGTCCCTGTCTAGGCCGGGAGCCTGGGACTGGAGTTGCGCTGCTGGCAGTTGGAGAAGCCTAGGCCCCGGGCCTGGAAAAACGGTGAAAGGTAGGAAAATTATAGAGGTTAGAGAAAAGATTTACAAATTAATTAACTTTTTTAAAAAACAATTTGTGTTTTAATAGCAACTTTTTTTTGCTGGAAATGTAGATTTGAAAAGAAACACGCAGAAAGTGGGAAGAAGAAATCAACAGTTTGGAATCAAGATGGCGGCCACTCACCTCGGTTCAGAACGATAAGGCCCGCCCACACATGCACCGATTGGACAACCGTCATGTCACCACAGCGTAGGATTGGTCAATCGTCCTGTCACTCGACTCTAGGAGGGCCCGCGCGCACGTGCGACGAACCCGCCCCCGCGACGCAGCGATTGGTCGACCGTCGGGTCTCTCGACCATACGATTGGTCGACCTCGACGCCACTCGATGCTAGTGAGCGGAATTTTGAACGTTTTTTGGATACCGCGGGCGCAATTTTTGTCTCGCCAAAATGTAAATACGCTTATGACCGTTCCGGAATCGTAAGCTTTTGATGTAACGCATGTGTAGGTACGCTTTATAAATTTAGAGTGTATACCCGGACAGACAGACGGAAGGACAGACAGACAGACAGATAGATTGATCCTTTTAAAAATATAGACTAGCTGGAGTGCCCGGCGATGCCGAAGCTTTTTCGAGGGGATGTTGTTGTTGGAAGAGAGAGAGAGAGCGCGACCGGGGGGTGGGGAGAGAGAGAGAGCGCGACTGGGGGGGTAGAGAGAGAGAGCGCGACTGGGGGGGAAGAGAGAGAGCGACTGGGGGTGAAGAGAGAGAGCGACTGGGAGGGGGGGAAGAGAGAGAGCGACTGGGGGGGGAAGAGAGAGAGCGACTGGGGGGGAAGAGAGCGAGCGACTGGGGGGGAAGAGAGCGAGCGACTGGGGGGGAAGAGAGCGAGCGACTGGGGGGGAAGAGAGCGAGCGACTGGGGGGGAAGAGAGCGAGCGACTGGGGGGAAGAGAGCGAGCGACTGGGGGGGAAGAGAGCGAGCGACTGGGGGGGAAGAGAGCGAGCGACTGGGGGGGAAGAGAGCGAGCGACGGGGGGAAGAGAGCGAGCGACTGGGGGGGAAGAGAGAGAGAGAGCGACTGGGGGGAAGAGAGAGAGCGACTGGGGGGGAAGAGAGAGAGAGAGTGACTGGGGGGAAGAGAGAGAGAGAGCGACGGGGGGGAAGAGAGAGAGAGAGCGACTGGGGGGGAAGAGAGAGAGAGAGCGACTGGGGGGGAAGAGAGAGAGAGAGCGACTGGGGGGAAGAGAGAGAGAGAGCGGCTGGGGGAAGAGAGAGAGAGAGCGACGGGGGAAGAGAGAGAGAGAGCGACTGGGGGGGAAGAGAGAGAGAGCGACTGGGGGGGGAAGAGAGAGAGAGAGCGACTGGGGGGAAGAGAGAGAGAGAGCGACTGGGGGGGGAAGAGAGAGAGAGCGACTGCGGGGGAAGAGAGACAGAGAGCGACTGGGGGGGAAGAGAGACAGAGAACGACTGGGGGGGAAGAGAGAGAGAGAGCGACTGGGGGGAAGAGAGAGAGCGACTGGGGGGAGGAGGGGTGAGTGGAGGGGGGAGGGGGAGGGGAGGGGGGAGAGGGAGTGGGGGAAGGGGGGAGGAGTGGGGGAAGGGGAACGGGGAAGAGTGGGGAGGGAGTGGGGGGGAGGGAGGGGGGAGGGGGAGTGGGGGAAGGGGAAGGGGGAGGAGTGGGGGAAGGGGAAGGGGGGAGGAGTGGGGGAAGGGGAAGGGGGGAGGAGTGGGGGAGGAGTGGGGGTGGAGGAGGGGTAGGGGGGAGTGGGGGAAGGGGAAGGGGGGAAGAGAGACAGAGAGCGACTTGGGGGGAAGAGAGAGAGAGAACGACTGGGGGGGAAGAGAGAGAGAGAACGACGGGGGGAAGAGAGAGAGAGAGCGACTGGGGGGGAAGAGAGAGAGAGCGACTGGGGGGGAAGAGAGAGAGAGAGCGACTGGGGGGAAGAGAGAGAGAGAGCGACTGGGGGGGAAGAGAGAGAGAGCGACGGGGGGAAGAAAGAGAGAGAGAGCGACTGGGGGGGAAGAGAGAGAGCGACTGGGGGGAAGAGAGAGCGACTGGGGGGAGGGGGTTGAGTGGAGGGGGGAGGGGGAGGGTGGAGGGGAGGGGGGAGAGGGAGTGGGGGAAGGGGGGAGGAGTGGGAATGGAGTTGGGGGGAGGGAGGGGGGAGGGGGAGTGGGGGAAGGGAAGGGGGAGTGGGGGAAGGGGAAGGGGGAGGAGTGGGTGAAGGGGAAGGGGGGAGGAGTGGGGGGAGTGGGGGAAGGGGAAGGGGGCGCGATGAGGGAGGAGGGGGAAGGGGGAGGCAGGGGGGAAGGGGGATGGAGGGGGAGGGAGGAGGGGGAGGGTGGGGGGAGGGGAGGGAGGAGGGGGAAGGGGGAGGGAGGGAGGAGGGGGAAGGGGGAGGGAGGGAGGAGGGGGAGGGAGGGGGGAAGGGGAGGGGGGAAGGGGAGAAGGGAAGGGAATTGGAGGGGGAAATGGGGGAAGGGGGAGGGAGGGGGGAGGGGAGGGGGGCAGCACGGTGGCATAGTGGTTAGCACTGTTGCCTCACAGCGCCAGGGACCCGGGTTCGAATCCGGCCTCGGGTGACTGTCTGTGTGGAGTTTGCACATTCTCCCCGTGTTTGCGTGGGTTTTCTCCGGGTGCTCCGGTTTCCTCCCACAGTCCAAAGATGTGCGGGTTAGGTTGATTGGCTATGATAAATTGACCCTTAGTGTTAGTGGGATTACGGGGATAGGGTGGGATATGTGTTGGTGTAGGGGTTACGGTGATCGGGTGGGATATGTATCGTGTCGGTGCAGGCTCAATGGGCCGAAATGGCCTCTATCTGCACTGTGGGGTTTCTGTGATTCTGTGATTCTGTGAGAGGGGAGTGGAGGAGGGGGGAGGGGAGGGGAGTGGAGGGAGGGGAAGGGAGAGGAGGGGGAAGGGGGAGGGGAAGGGAGAGGAGGGGGAAGGGGGAGGGAAAGGGAGGGGAGGGAGGGGGGAAGGGAGAGGGGGGAGGGAAGGGGGGAGGGGAGGGAGGGGTGGGGGGGAGGGGAGGGAAGGGGGTGTGGGGAGGGGAGTGGGGAGGGGGGAGGGGAGGGGGGATGGGGAAGGGGGGTTGGGGAGGGGGAGGGGAGGGATGGGGAAGGGGGGTTGGGGAGGGGGGGAAGGGGGGGATTGGGAGGGGGGAAGGGGAGGTGGGAAGGGGGGTGGGAGAGGGGTGGAAGGGGGGTGGGCACTGTGGGGGGGGAAGGGGGGTGGGGAGGGGGGAAGGGGTGGGGAGGGGGGAAGGGGGTGTGGGGGGAATTGGGTGTGGGGGGGTGGGGGCTGGGGTGTGGGGGGGGAGGGTGGGGGGGAGGGGTGGGGGGGAAGGGGGTGGGGGGGTGGGGGGGAAGTGGGGGGGAGGGGGGAAGTGGGGGGGAGGGGGGAGGGGGGTGTGGGTGGAAGGGGGGTGGGGGAGGGTGGAAGGGGGGTGGGGGAGGGGGGAAGGGGGGTGGGAGGGAGGGGGGGTGTGGGTGGAAGGGGGGTGGGGGAGGGGGGAAGGGGGGTGGGAAGGGGGTGGAAGGGGGGTGGGCGGTGTGGGGGGGAAGGGGGTGGGGAGGGGGGAAGGGGGTGTGGGGGCGAAGTGGGTGTGGGGGGGAGGGGGGGTTGGGAGGAAGGGGGGGTGGGGGTGGGGGTTGTGGGGGGGGCGGGTGGGGGGGAAGGGGGTGTGGGGGGGAGGGGTGTGGGGGGGGAGGGGGGTGGGGGGGTAAGTGGGGTTGGGGGGGAAGGGAGGGGGGAGATAAACTTAAAGTACAGGAAACTTTGTGCTATCCGGCACCCACGGGACCGAGCTGATGCCTTGCCTCAAGTACTCTCCAGAGTTAATGTTGAGAGATACGGAGATTCTTATCTCTGTATTTAACAACAAACACTGTTGCTTAGCAACAGCTTCTAAACACTGGGTGTGGCCCTAAAGCTTTGTAGCTAAAGCTGTAGCTATAGCTACAGACCTTGCACAGCTTGACTGTTCAAACAAAGCAAAAAAAACAAAGAATAAAAAACAGCTGCGGATTTTTGCGGAGGCTCCAGATTGCTGGATAGCTCACCTCCGGATAGCACAAAGTTTCCTGTACTTATAAAACATTTTTGGTAAATCTTTCTATAACATACACTTTACAACCTCACCAATCTTTTTATTAAAAAAGGGGTGCTCACCTCAGTGTGTTTTATCACAAACAACGGCCGCCGCTTGCTTTTCAGTTGGAAAGATTAGGCCACGCCCACACAGTCGATTGTCTGTCACAGACACAGATTTGGAGCACAGAAGCCCCACCCACTCTATGTTCCTGTACTAAGATGGCCGCGCATGCACTCTGTTACACACTGAATCAAAATGGCGTCGCACTGAGACTTTTCGCCCTCCTTGACAAAGATGGCTGCCGTTAACTTGGGGCTGTCAGCAGAAGAAATTTCCTCAGCTGCAAACACAGGATCTTCAGATTATTATTCGGGGCTTGCGACCTACCCCAGTTGCTTATGAAGCCTCCCCACCTACTGACCCCGGGAATGGAGCTGAGGCAGCACACCCTCTGCCCTCTGCCAGTGTTTGTCTCTGTCTAGGCCGGGAGCCTGGGTCTAGAGTTGCACTGCTGGCAGTTGGAGAAGCCTAGGACCCAGGCCTGGAAAAACGGTGAAAGGTAGGAGAATTATAGAGGTTAGACAAAAGATTTACAAATTAATTAACTTTTTTGAAAAACAATTTGTGTTTTAAAAGCAACTTTTTTTTTGCTGGAACTGTAGATTTGAAAAGAAACACGCAGAAAGCGGGAAAAAGAAAGGAAAAGTTTGGAATCAAGATGGCGGCGACTCACCTCGGTTCAGAACGATAAGGCCCGCCCACACACGCACCGATTGGTCGACCGTCAGGTGACCGAAGCGTAGGATTGGTCAATCGTCCCGTCACTCAACCGTAGGAGGGCCCGGCCGCACGCGCCAGCAACCCGGCGTACGATTGGTTGACCTCGAGGTCACTCTATCGCTAATGAGCGGATAATGAGATGCTAATGAGCGAAATGTTGAACGTTTTTCGGATACCGCGGGCGCGATTTTCGTCCGGCCGAAACGTAAATATGCTTACGACCGTTTCGGAACGGTAAGCTTTCTTTCGACGTAACGCACGCGTAGGTACGCTCTATAACTTTCGAGTGCATAGCCGGACAGACGCACACGTGAGGACAGACAGACAGACAGATAGACAGACAGATAGACAGACAGACAGATAGACAGACAGACAGAAAGAAGTATCCGTTTATATATATAGACTAGCTGAAGTGCCCGGCGGTGCCGAGGCTTTTTCGAGGGCATGTTGTTGTTGGAAGAGAGAGAGAGAGCGACTGGGGGGAAGAGAGAGAGCGACTGGGGGGAAGAGAGAGAGCAACTGGGGGGAAGAGAGAGAGCGACTGGGGGGAAGAGAGAGAGCGACTGGGGGGAAGAGAGGGAGGGGAGGGAAGAGAGGGAGGGGAGGGGACGGGAGGGAAGAGAGGGAGGGGAGGGAAGAGGGAGGGGAGGGGAGGGAAGAGAGGGAGGGGAGGGGAGGGAAGAGAGGGAGGGGAGGGGAGGGAAGAGAGAGAGGGAGGGGAGGGGGCGGGGGGGAGGGCGGGGGAGGGGAGGGAGGGACGGGGGGAGGGAGGGGAGGAGGGGAGAGGGAGGGGAGGAGGGGGGAGGGAGGGGAGGACGGGGCGAGGAGGGAGGAGGAGAGAGCAGGGGGGGAGGGATGGGAGGAGGGGGGAGGAGGGAGGAGGAGAGAGGAGGGGGGGAGAGAGGAGGGGGGGAGAGAGGAGGGAGGGGGAGGGGAAGGGGGAGAGTCCCCGAGCCCCCTGATCCCCGTCCCCCCAAACTCCCGAGCCCCCTGGTTGGGCCCCCCGAGACTCGCCTCCCACCCCCGAGGCTCGAACCCCCCACCAACCAAGCACCGAACTCCGGAGGCGCGATCTTCCGAGCACCGGCCTCCCGAGCTGGCTTCAAGATTGCGCCTGTGCGAGACGGCCGGCGGGCCCGGTTGCCAGGGTAACCCTTGACGCTCACCAAGCCCCGCCCCCCGGCCGAGCCAGAGAGAGAGACGCCGCGTCTCAGCTGCTCCTGCTGCGCGCGCACCCTTTAGTAAGGTAGCGGCGCTGGGCTGAGCCCTCCAGCCTTCGAGTGGGGCCGGGAGGTGCCTAGCTCGGGCGTGGGTGCGGAGGAGAGGCCGAGGCTTCGAGGCCTACCTGGAAAAACGGGGAAAGGTAGGAAAATTAATGAGATTAGATAAGTTAATGCCTTTCTAAATCATTTTTTTTTAAAACAATGTGTTTTAAAAGCAACGTTTTTTTTTAAAGACGCAGAAACCGGGAAAAAGAAAGGAAAAGTTTGGAATCAAGATGGCGGCGACTCACCTCGGTTCAGAACGATAAGGCCCGCCCACACACGCACCGATTGGCCCGGCGGCACACGCCAGCAACCCGGCGTACGACTGGTTGAGCTGGAGGTCACTCTGTCGCTAATGAGCGGATAATGAGATGCTAATGAGCGGAATGTTAAGGTTTTTCGGATACCGCGGGCACGATTTTAGCCCGGCCGAAACGTAAATACGCTTAAAACCGTTTTGGAAAGGTAAGCTTTCTTTCGACGTAACGCACGCGTAGGTACGCCCTGTAACTTTCGAGCGCATAGCCGCCCAGACGCACACCTGCAGACAGAAGGACAGACAGAAGGACCGATTTATATATATATAGACTAGCTGAAGTGCCCGGCGGTGCCGAGGCTTTTTCGAGGGCATGTTGTTGTTGGAAGAGAGAGAGAGAGCGCGACTGGGGGGGGGGGGAGAGAGGGAGAGAGAGAGCGCGACTGGGGGGTAGAGAGAGAGCGACTGGGGGGAAGAGAGAGAGAGCGCGGGTGGGGGGGCGGCGGGGGGAAGAGAGGGCGGGGTGAGGGGAGGGCGGGGGGAGGGGAGGGGGGAGGGGAGGGGGGGAGGGGAGTGTGAGGCGGGAGGGGAGGGAGGCGGGGGGGAGAAGAGAGGGCGGGGGGGAGGGAGGGGGCGGGGGGGGAAGGGAGGGGGGGAGGGGGAAGGGAGGGGGGAGGGGGGCGGGGGGGAGAGGGGAGGAGGGGCGGGGGAGGGGGAAGGGAGGGGGGAGGGGGGCGGGGGGGAGAGGGGAGGAGGGGCGGGGGAGGGGGAAGGGAGGGGGGCGGGGGGGAGAGGGGAGGAGGGGCGGGGGGGGAGCGGCGGGGGGGGCGGCGGGGGGGGCGGCAGGGGCGGGGGAGGGGGGGAGAAGGGAGGGGAAGGGGGGGAGAGGGGCAGGGGGGAAGGGGAGGGGAAGGGGGGCGGAGGGGGGAAGGCAGGGAGGAAGGGAGGGCTTGAGGCTGAGAGACGGCCACGCCCGGTTGCCGGGGTAACCCTGCCACGCCGCCCCGCCCCGCACTCTCGAGAGCCCCGCTCTCGAAGCCCCAGCCGCCCCGCTCTCCGAGCCCGCCTCGCACTCCCGAGAGCCCCGCTCTCCAAGCCCCAGCCGCCCCGCACTCCCGTTGCCGAGGTAACCCTTCCCGCTCACCAAGGCTGAGATCCGCACTCTCGAGAGCCCCGCCCCCCCCCCGCCCGAGCCGAGCGCGGAACAGAGAGAGACGCCGAGTCTCACCTGCTCCTGCTGCGCGCGCCCCCTGACCCTCGTGGCTGACGCCGTTGCCCCGGGTAACGTGACACGGGGTGGGCGGGGGGGGTGAGGAGCTTAGCAGCAGCCCAATTACCTAGCTTGGGCCTGGCTGGGCAAGAAAGGCCCAGGCTTTCAGGCCTAAGAAAAAAACAGGGAAAGGTAGGAAAAAGAATCTTCAGGTTAGATAAAATATTTACAAATGAGTGATTTATTTTAAAACAATTTAATAAATGCAATTTTATTTTGCTGGAAATGTATATTTGAAAAGAAAGACGCAGAAAGCAGGAAAAAGAATGGAAGCAAGATGGCGGCTACTCACCTCGGTTCAGAACGATAAGGCCCGTCCACACATGCACCGATTGGCCCGGCGGCGCACGCCAGCAACCCGGCGTACGATTGGTCGAGCTCGAGGTCACTCTGTCGCTAATGAGCGGATAATGAGATGCTAATGAGCGGAATGTTAAGGTTTTTCGGATACCGCGGGCGCGATTTTAGCCCGGCCGAAACGTAAATACGCTTAAAACCGTTTTGGAAAGGTAAGCTTTTTTTCGACGAAACGCACGCGTAGGTACGCCCTGTAACTTTCGAGCGCATAGCCGCCCAGACGCACACCTGCAGACAGACAGACAGAAGGACAGACAGAAGGACAGACAGAAGGACCGATTTATATATATAGACTAGCTGAAGTGCCCGGCGGTGCCGAGGCTTTTTCGAGGGCATGTTGTTGTTGGAAGAGAGAGCGAGAGCGCGACTCGGGGGGGGGGAGAGAGGGAGAGAGAGAGCGCGACTGGGGGGTAGAGAGAGAGCGACTCGGGGGAAGAGAGAGAGAGCGCGGGTGGGGGGGCGGGGGGGGAAGAGAGGGCGGGGGGGGAGGGGAGGGCGGGGGGGGAGGGGAGGGGAGGTGGGGCGGGAGGGGAGGGGGGCGGGGGGGGGGGAGGGGGGCGGGAGGGGAGGGGGGCGGGGGGGAGAAGAGAGGGTGGGGGGAGGGAGGGGGCATGGGGGGAAGGGAGGGGGGCGGGGGGAGGGGGAAGGGAGGGGGGAGGGGGGTGGGGGTGGAGGGCGGGGGGGAGGGGGGGGGAGGGGGGAGGGAGGCGGGGGGGAGCGGCGGGGGGGAGGGGCGGGGGGGCGGGGGAGGGAGGGGCGGGGGGAGGGGCGGGCGGCGGGGCGGGGGAGCTGGAGGGGGCGGGGGGGAGGGGGAAGGGAGGGGGAGGGGGGAAGGGAGGGCTTGAGGCTGAGAGACGGCCACGGTCACGCCCGGTTGCCGGGGTAACCCTGCCGCGCCGCCCCGCCCCGCACTCCCGAGAGCCCCGCTCTCGAAGCCGCAGCCGCCCCGCCCTGCACTCCCGAGAGCCCCGCTCTTTGAGCCCGCCCCGCACTCCCGAGAGCCCCGCTCTCCAAGCCCCAGCCGGCCCGCACTCCCGTTGCTGGGGTAACCCTTCCCGCTCACCAAGGCCGAGATCCGCACTCTCGAGAGCCCCGCCCCCCCCGCCCGAGCCGAGCGCGGAACAGAGTCTCACCTGCTCCTGCTGCGCGCGCACCCTGACCCTCGTGGCTGACGCCGTTACCCCGGGCAACGTGACACCGGGGGGGGCGGGGGCGTGAGGAGCTTCGCAGCAGCCCAGTTACCTAGCTCGGGCCTGGCTGGGCAAGAAAGGCCCAGGCTTTCAGGCCTAAAAAAAAAACGGGCAAAGGTAGGAAAAAGAATGTTCAGGTTAGATAAAATATTTACAAATGAGTGATTTATTTTAAAAGAATTTAATAAATTGAATTTTATTTTGCTGGAAATGTATATTTGAAAAGAAAGACGCAGAAAGCAGGAAAAAGAATGTAGGAAAATGTAGGAAAATCCGCATCGGAGCAATGGGAGGCTTTCAGAAGGGAGATTGAGATCATACAATGGCAACATGTTCCCGTAAAGGTCAAGGGTGGTTCCAAAAACCACAGGGAACCTTGGATGTCAGGGGATATACGAGAATGGATTAGGAAAAAAAGGAGGGCTTTTGGCAGATACAAAAGGCTAAAGACGGAGGAAGCCCTAGAGGAGTACAAAAAGTGCAGGGGGATACTTAAAAAAGAAATTAGGAGATCAAGGAGGGGCCATGAAATAACACTGGCGAGCAAAATAAAGGAAAATCCTAAGATGTTTTATAAGTATATTAAGGGTAAGAGGATAACTAGGGAAAAAATAGGGCCCATTAGGGACAAAAGTGGCAATCTGTGTGTGGAGCCGGAAGATGTAGGAGGGGTTCTAAATGAATTTTTTGCATCTGTTTTCACTATGGAGGAGGACGATGTAGACATAGAAATAGGGCGGGGGGACTGTGATATGCTCGAACATATTAACATCGAGAGGGAGGAGGTATTGGCGGTTTTAGCAGGCCTAAAAATGGATAAATCCCCAGGCCCGGACGAAATGTATCCCAGGCTGCTGTGTGAGGCAAAGGAAGAGATTGCGGGGGCTCTAACACATATATTCAGGACCTCTCTGGCCACAGGGGATGTGCCAGAGGACTGGAGAACCGCTAATGTAGTACCATTATTCAAGAAGGGAAGTAGGGAAAAACCGGGGAACTACAGGCCAGTGAGCCTAACATCAGTGGTAGGAAAATTATTGGAAAAAATTCTGAGGGACAAAATTAGTCTCCACTTGGAGAGACAAGGATTAATCAGGGATAGTCAACATGGCTTTGTCAAGGGAAGATCATGTCTGACTAATTTGATTGAATTTTTTGAGGGGGTGACTAGGTGTGTGGATGAGGGTAATGCAGTGGATGTGGTATACATGGATTTCAGTAAGGCCTTCGATAAAGTCCCGCACAGGAGACTGGTCAAGAAGGTAAGAGCCCATGGAATCCAGGGTGCCTTGGCACATTGGATACAAAACTGGCTTAATGGCAGAAGGCAGAGGGTGATGGTCGAAGGTTGTTTTTGTGACTGGAAGCCTGTGGCCAGTGGGGTGCCACAGGGATCGGTGCTGGGTCCCTTGCTGTTTGTGGTCTACATTAATGACTTGGATATGAATGTAAAAGGTATGATCAGTAAGTTCGCGGCTGATACAAAAATTGGTAGGGTGGTAAATAGCGAGGAGGGTAGCCTCAGTCTGCAGGACGATATAGATGGGTTGGTCAGATGGGCGGAACAGTGGCAAATGGAATTTAACCCGGAAAAGTGCGAGGTGATGCACTTTGGGGGGACTAACAAGGCAAGGGAATACACAATGAATGGTAAGACCCTAGGCAAGACGGAGGTGCAGAGGGACCTGGGTGTGCAAGTACACAGATCCCTGAAGGCGGCGGAACAGGTGGATAAGGTGGTAAAAAAGGCATATGGGATACTTGCCTTCATTAGCCGAGGCATAGAATATAAGAGCAAGGAGGTTATGATGGAGCTGTATAAAACACTGGTTAGGCCACAGCTGGAATACTGTGTGCAGTTCTGGTCGCCACACTATAGGAAGGATGTGATCGCTTTGGAAAGGGTGCAGAGGAGATTCACCAGGATGTTACCAGGGCTGGAGCGCTTCAGCTATGAAGAAAGACTGGGCAGATTGGGTTTGTTTTCCTTGGAGCAGAGGAGGCTGAGGGGGGACATGATTGAGGTGTACAAAATTATGAGGGGCATAGATAGGATGGATACTGAGGAGCTTTTTCCCTTAGTAGAAGGGTCAATAACTAGGGGGCATAGATTCAAGGTAAAGGGCGGGAGGTTTAGAGGGGATTTGAGAAAGAACTTTTTCACCCAGAGGGTGGTTGGAGTCTGGAACTCACTGCCTGAAAGGGTTGTGGAGGCAGGAACCCTCACAACATTGAAGAAGCATTTGGATGAGCACTTGAAATGCCATAACATACAAGGCTACGGACCAAATGCTGGAATATGGGATTAGATTAGACAGGGCTTGATGGCCGGCACGGACACGATGGGCCGAAGGGCCTCTATCCGTGCTGTATAACTCTATGACTCTATGACTCTAAGCAAGATGGCGGCTACTCACCTCGGTTCAGAACGATAAGGCCCGCCCACACACGCACCGATTGGTCGACCGTCAGGTCACCAAAGTGTAGGATTGGTCAATCGTCCCGTCACTCGACCGTAGGAGGGCCCGGCCGCACGCGGCAGCAAGCCGCCATACGATTGGTCGACCTCGAGGTCACTCTGTCGCTAATGAGCAGATAATGAGATGCTAATGAGCGGAACGTTAAGGTTTTTCGGATACCGCGGGCGCGATTTTAGCCCGGCCGAAACGTAAATACGCTTAAAACCGTTTTGGAAAGGTAAGCTTTCTTTCGACGTAACGCACGCGTAGGTACGCCCTGTAACTTTCGAGCGCATAGCCGCCCAGACGCACACGTGCAGACAGACAGAAGGACAGACAGAAGGACCGATTTATATATATCGATATATATATGATGGCAGATGATTCCTAAGAAAGCCAGGTGTCCTCGTGGGAACTGGATGCAATGGTTGTTTTTTGTTCTTGTGCAGATCAATGGTATTCAGTAACTTTTTGTTGACGGCCACAATCCCACTCAGTGTCTTGCTTGAGGGTTGCTCTCAGGAATGCTTCAACACAGTGAGCCTCTGGTTTTAATCATGTCACTTTGGAGAGTTGCCAAATGTGGCCAGGCACTTCTTCACAAGAGAAAAAAATGCTTTAGGACCAATATTGCTGTACTAAACACTCAATTAAACTCAATTACAGGTATCTGCAATGATAGATTGGACCCCTCCCAACTTGGTGGATAATAGAAGCTGCCAGGTACATGAAGTTCCACAATATAGGCTAATGTCATCCAGAGCATATTTTAATCAAACCTAAGCCAAGATAAAGGGCATAGCTACCGATGGGGTAAAAAAGCGTGGCGTCTGGGTTAAGCAGCAATATTATTGAAAAGTGTTACTGTAGTTAGATTTCATTAAAGGCTGGAGATGATTGGACTAGGGTGCGCAGACATATTTCAGTCCCCATTTTAATTCTCTCCTTACATAGAATCTACAGCACAGAAACAGGCAATTTAACCTAATTGGTCCATGCCAGTGTTTATGAGTCACATGAGCCTCCTCCTGCCCCTCTTCATCTAACCCTATCATTTATAGTTAAAAAGCAAAACCAACAGAAACAGAAAGTAGAGTTGGTTTGGAGCACAGGAGTTTTGCTGCAGTACAGGCCAAGGACCTGGGAGACACAAAACTGAGATGCTCCTTGTGCCACTCTGGTGGGAGGGTGTAATTACAGCGTGACAACTTTACATAGGCAGTTTCCATTTTAAATGTGGGCATAGGAATTTGTAATGGAAAAAAATGGACACAAAGTGTGACACAAACATAATAACAGAAAGAAAGGTTTTGTAGAAAGGAAGTGTGTGCAGATGTAAAATTTAAAAAATATTATAGAAATATATATTTCACCTGAATTCAACAGACCCCAGGCTCAAATGGCTGTTGCAACATTGGACAGTTTTATAAGTAGGCTAAGTTCCTTAGCTAGGGAATAAGAAAGAGAGAGAGAACAGCACTGAATGCCAGTTCTGACACCATTATACATTGGGCGGGTGTCAGCTTAGCTTAGTTGGTAGTACTCTTATCCCTAAGTCAAAAGGTTGTGGGTTCAACCCCATTCAAGGACTTGAGTACACTCCAGTACGGTACTGAGAGAGAGCTGGATTGTTGGAGGCGGCATATTTCGGATAAGACATTAAAGTGAGGTGCTGTCGACTTGTTGCTGTGATTCAGGTAGATGTTAAAGATTTGAAGAAGAGCAAAAACTGATTTATTTATTGTAGGACATGCTTCCACAGACAGTGAATTATTCCATGGGTGCCAGTGCCCATGGAACCATACCCTACCATGAGTCACCAACTTCAGCAAAGAAGGCGCAAAAATTGGGAGATGGGAAGGAGGTGGTTAATATGCTAAATGGAAGTTGCAGAGACGAAACAATAGACGATTCATTAGCTTGTCTGGGTATTTGGAACGATACCTCATACCAATTTGGCATGATATAACAGGTCAGCATTACAGTAGTACAGCTTTAGCTGAGTTTAGCACAATATAACATCTCTCAGTTCAGCATTCAGTTTTGAGGACAATACTATATTGCTGATAAGGGGGGTAGTTGGCATCGGTAATGTAGATATGCATTGGGTGCACACCACTTGTACGCAACCAGGCACTGACGCCTGAAGCCTGCGTATAGTACACCATCATGTGGCTGGGAAACACTTGTGGCATTGAGGGATGGCGCACCCGGTGTGCACTAGGCTCATTAAGGCCCCGAAACTTATTTAATTTAACCACTGTGCTGTAATGCATTTACAGTGGTTGAATAACACTGCAGTCCCTCAATGCTTATATGAAATGGACTATGCCAATTCTTAAAGAGGAGTATGCTTGGTAGTCGTGGCAAGTTGCTGCAAATTAACCCAACAATTTGTCAATTTATGTATTTACGTGCTGCTTTTGTTTGGTTTCATCACCGAAGCAATTTTGACCTTGTTAAAGACCTCTCCAATCTATGGCTGTTTACCATGGGAACGCTAATTGCCGGAACCTCAACAGAACCTATGGGCATCCCACTGGGTATACCATTTCAAGGACAGGGACAGGGACAGCTCTGTGAGTTGCTGTCAAGGTGGCTGCTGCCCTAAATGGTTTTGCAATTAGTTCTTCCAAGCAGCAGCAAGAGATATCTGTCAAATCTCCCAGCTGCAGTACACGTTGCGTTGTGCAAGCGACAGATGCTATGCTTGCCCAGGCCTGGGATTTCATTAATTTCCCCATGGAAACCAGCCAACAATACAACAGAAACCTGCACTTTTACCTTCTGTGTGGGACCTTGTTGATGGCACCCATTCCTCCAAAGCTGGCCCCTTCATAAACAGAATGCGAAGCTGGTCTATGGCCATAGGTACAGAATCACGCACAGAAATGTGTGCTTTCCTGATTCACCCACCCTCACTCTGCTCCTGCTCACTTGTGCTTGGTGAAATCCCCAGTGCAGTCCCCTGAAACGCACTATCTAAGTAGCACCGGGGCTCAGAGTTTCCTCCAGAGGTGCGCCCAGATGCACGCGTAATCTGGGCGCAAACCAGTTGCAGAATTTATACAAAAGTTTAAAGCTCCAACTGTCAACAAGAAATAGAGGCCGTGAAATTCCCGTGCTTAGCGCCGACAGTTCAAGCCGGTTTCCGGGAAAAAAATGGCGGCTGCCTCGCTTTCGCAGATTTCCGGTGCGTGCCGCGCTGATCGCCATCTTGGGAACGGCGATAGCGTGGCCGTTGCCTGCGTGCAGGGTAAGAATTCAAATGAGGCAGATGGTGACGTCAATCAGCGTGTAACGCTGATTTGACGCACGACCTGCCATTTTGGACGTCGCCGCTCATGGGGCATAGATAGGGTAGATAGTAAAGAACTTTTCCCCTTAGTAGAGGGGTCAATAACAAGGGGGCATAGATTCAAGGTAAGGGGCAGGAGGTTTAGAGGGGATTTGAGGAAAAACTTTTTCACCCAGAGGGTGGTTGGAATCTAGAACTCACTGCCTGAAAGGGTGGTAGAGGCAGGAACCCTCACAACATTCAAGAAGCATTTGGATGAGCACTTGAAATGCCATAGCATACAAGGCTACGGACCAAGTGCTGGAAAATGGGATTAGATTAGACAGGGCTTGATGGCCGGCGCGGACGCGATGGGCCGAAGGGCCTCTTTCTGTGCTGTATGACTCTATGACTCTACAGTTTATTTGAGTAGTGCCTTGGTGTAAGATATTTAAAAAGTTGGGAAAGTGTGCAGGGAGTGCTACTGAACATTAGGAAGGTGTTGGCTCTTAAAGGAAGGCCTCTGACTACACCACTTGCTCCCCCCTTGGGCTGCAGCAGAGGCAGCAAAACAAGCTGCTCACAGAGGAAGGAGGAGAAGGAGAGGAGGACTTTCAGCAGGAGGCCTTACCCACCTAGGGTCTTCAGGGAGCACTTCTCCTACCCGCACTTAAGCCAGGAGCAGTGTATTCGGAGGCTCCGCTTCACCAAGGAGGTGGCCACAGAATTCTGCCACCTCTTGGAACTAGTGGCCCTTAAGGTGACTGTGGCCCTGAATTTTTTTGCCACTGGATCCTACCAGGCTGGAGCAGACGGCATAGCTAACATTTCCCAGTTTGCCATCCATCACTGCATCCGGGAGGTCACAGAGGCTCTGTACGCTAGGAGAGGGGACTTCATTGTCTTCTCTCTGAACAGAGAGAAGCAGGAGGAGCGCATACATGGCTTTTCCAGGATATCGGGCTTCCCCATGATGCAGGGCCCATCGACTACACACGTGGCTTTGCGGGCATTGCATATCAATCCTGAGATGAACCATAACCGCAAAGGCTACCACTCTCTTAATGTGCAGTTGGTGTGGGACCACGCCCAGCACATCATGATGGTGAATGCCCGGTATCCTGGCACCAGTCATGATGCCTTCATCCTGTGCCAGTCCGTTTTGCCAGCAATCTTCCAGCCATCACATCAAACCCAACGGTGGCTGCTCAGAGACAAGGGCTATCCGCTCTACACCTGGCTGATGACTCCCCTTTACAACCCCACTACTTGTGGCCAGCAATCATATGACAGCCACGCTGCCACCAGGAACATCATCAAGCGGACCATCGGGGTGCTGAAGCAACGGTTCCGCTGGCTTGACTACTCAGGAGGAGCCCTCCAGTACCCACCGGAGCAGGTGTCCCAATTCGTGGTGGTCTGCTGCATCCTCCACAACTTGGCCATCATGTGGGCGCAGCCCTTGCGACCATGGGTTCCGGGACCACCTCAGGAGGAGGAGAAGGAGGAAGAGGAGGAGGAAGAGGAGGAGTAAGGGAGAAGGCAGGCAGGAAATCCCCATTCTGGACGGGCTGCCCATGAGCGCATCATCAGACTCCGGTTCCAATGAATGAAACCCCAGATCTCCGCTGCTCAACAGTTCCCCACCTCCAATGTTCCTTCTAAGTCGCGCGGTGCTCTGGACCTCCCGCGCTGCCGGCTTTTCAACAGGAAAAACACACATGTGCAGTATTTTGAATGGGCCGCACAGCCTCTTAAAGAGGCCACGCACCCAAAAAAAAATGAACGGGAACATTGCTTACCATCCCTCTGTCACAGAACATCACAGTGTCTTCTTGGGCACAAAGCTGAAATGAGAGCCACCACAAAACAAACATTCCAAACATAATTTATAAATGATTATTTTGAATCTTACATAACAAAGTCAACTAATCACCCTTGTGCATTCCTTTAGTGTCTGTGTTTTGTGTTCATTTGCCTATTCTAATGCTCTACAAAGTGCTACCCCAGTGGCTGCAGCATGGCTGGTGGAAGACTGCTGACTTTCCGTGGGGGAGACTGCAGAGGGCCTTGCAGGACGACCACAAGCAACTCTGGGCCTAGAAGGCCCAGCTGTAGACTGCACCACCTCGGCATGGGTGGCAGCAGTCTGGGTTGGCTGGCTGACAGGCAACTGCAATGACACTGGTGGAGTGGCAGTGGTGGGAGTACGAATGCTGTCATCCTGCGAGAGGACAACAACAACTTGTATTTATATAACACCTTTAACGTAGTAAAATGTCCCAAAGCGCTACACAGGAGCATTATAAGACAAAAAAAATTTGACATCGAGCCACATAAGCACAAATTAGGGCAGGTGACCAAAAGCTTGGTCAAAGAGGTAGGTTTTAACGAGTGTCTTAAAGGAGCAAAGAGAGGTAGCGAGGCAGACAGGTTTAGGCAGGGAATTCCAGAGCTTAGGGCCTAGGCAACGGAAGGCACGGCCACCAATGGTTGAGCGATTATAATCAGGGATGCTTAGGAGGGCAGAATTAGAGGAGTGCAGATACCTCGGGGGTTGTGGGGCTGAAGGAGATTACAGAGATAGGGAGGGGCGAGGCCATGGAGGGATTTGAAAACAAGGATGAGAATTTTGAAATCGAGGCGCTGCTTAACCAGGAGCCAATGTAGGTCAGCGAGCACAGGGGTGATGGGTGAATGGGACTTGGTGCGAGTTAGGACATGGGCAACCGAGTTTTGAATGACCTTAAGTTTGCGTAGGGTAGAATGTGGGAGGCCAGCCAGGATTGTAGTGGAATAATCAAGTCTAGAGGCTCCACGAAGCCACTGTCACTCCCCTGGGCTGGTGCCTCAACATTCCTAGCCATCTGTTGGAGGACAGAGTGCTGGAATGCTGTGAGACCCTGCAAGCCCCTTTTCACCTCGTAAACCCAGCCACGATGGCAGCAGCCTGATCTTGCGTGGCATCAAGCTGAGCCTGCATGGCAGAAGTTTGAGCTTCCACTGCAGCACTCAGACGTTGGGTCACTTCCGCTGTGCTGCAATGGAAGCTGTGACATCACCCATCACACCCAGCATCATGGTTGGATCCACAAGTGCTCTAATGGAGTTGCCAATCACTTCCATCCTAGAAATCATAGGCTCCAAGCTCCACACAAAGCCCCGTGCAATGTTGGAGCCGGATTCCTCCATGCTCCTTGACACTGACGAGGCTCTTTGGCAGGCCTGCCATTGCACCAAGCAGGTGAATGATGGGGGTGTGGTGCATTGAGCAGTGTGTGAGGCTAGTGGTGCAGATGGTGGGATATGGCATTTGAAGATGCATTCACTCACCTTGACCACTCATGTGAGGTCAGTAAACTTCTTCCGGCACTGGATCCAGGTCCTGGCGGCAACACTGGTGGCACTGACGGCTTGCGCAATCTCCTCCCATTGCCTTCTGACGGTGTGTCTCGAAGGCCTCCTGTTCCCCCTGCTGGTAGAGGACCTGTCTCCTTCTATAGACCCCCTGAACCAAGCCTCCAGTGTTGCATCAGAGAAGTGAAGTGCTCTTTCTCTCCTGTGTTGTGCCATTGCTACAGCTACAGTGACAATGAGGTATTTCTGCAACAAAGCACCTCGCCTTTAAGAAGTGCAGACAGTCTTTCACTCTGTAGGCAAACTTTAATTGGAGAGCAGACTGCATCCGATATTGGGCCCCCTGTTGCGCGCTGAGCCAACCAGCAGCGCGTTTAGCGCTGGGCTCAGTGCTGTAATCATGCTAATGAGCAGGCAGCATGAATTTTGCGCACTACTTTCAACGGGCGCGGGCATATCGCGCATCGCGATCCCCACGCCCGTTTTCGGGCCTAATCCAATTTCGCCCCCAGAACATTTATGTAAAAAAGTTAACCCTTTGTTACAATTAACAAATATCTGTAAATAACTAAGTTGTTTAATTTAAATATAAAACTCTATACAAATTACATTATGAAAAATATAACTATGTACAAGTGCAAACAGTTAAATTTGTAAAACTGAGTCAGAACTATTTTTAACTGCAAAATTTTTATAACATTATAAAACTTTATTAAACATTAACATTTAAATATGCATCTTGAAAAAATTGTTACATAAGAACGTAAGAACGTAAGAAATAGGACCAGGAGTAGGCCACACGGCCCCTCGAGCCTGCTCCGCCATTCAATGAGATCATGGCTGATCATCGACCTCAACTCCACTTTCCCGCCCGATCTCCATATCCCTTGATTCCCCGAGAGTCCAAAAATCTCTCGATCTCAGCCTTGAATATACTCAAAGACTCAGCATTCACAGCCCTCTGGGGCAGAGAATTTCAAAGATTCACAACCCTCTGAGTGAAGAAATTCCTCCTCATCTCAGTCTTAAATGGCCAACCTCTTATCCTGAGACTATGCCCCCTAGTTCTAGACTCTCCAGCCAGGGGAAACAACCTCTCAGCATCTATCCTGTCAATCCCCCTCAGAATCTTGTATGTTTCAATGAGATCACCTCTCATTCTTCTAAACTCCACAGTATAGGCCCATTCTACACAATCTCTCCTCATAGGACAACCCTCTTATCCCAGGGATCAATCTAGTGAACCTTCGTTGCACTGCCTCCAAGGCAAGTATATCCTTCCTTAGATAAGGAGACCAAAACTGTGCACAGTACCCCAGGTGTAGTCTTTTGGTTTTTTTTCATTCATGGGATCTGGATGTCGCTGGCAAGGCCAGCATTTATTGCCCATCCCTAGTTGCCCTTGAGAAGGTGGTGGTGAGCTACCTTCTTGAACCGCTGCAGTCTGTGTGGTGAAGGTACTCCCACGGTGCTGTTAGGGAGGGAGTTACAGGATTTTGACCCAGCGACGATGAAGGATCGGCGATATACTTCTAAGTCAGGATGGTGTGTGACTTGGAGGGGAATTTGGAGGTGGTGGTGTTCCCATGTGCCTGCTGCCCTTGTCCTTCTAGGTGGTAGAGGTCGCGGGTTTGGGAGGTGCTGCCGAAGAAGCCTTGGCGAGTTGCTGCAGTGCATCTTGTAGAGGGTACACACTGCAGCCACAGTACGCCGCTGGCGGAGGGGGCGAATGTTTAAGGTGGTGGATGGGGTGCCAATCAAGCGGGCTGCTTTGTCCTGGATGGTGTCAAGCTTCTTGAGTGTTGTTGGAGCTGTACTCATCCAGGCAAGTGGAGAGTATTCCATCACACTCCTTACTTGTGCCTTGTAGATGGTGGAAAGGCTTTGGGAAGTCAGGAGGTGAGACACTCGCCACAGAATATCCAGCCTCTGACCTGGTCTTGTTGCCACAGTATTTATGTGGCTGGTCTAGTTAAGTTTCTGGTCAATGGTGACCCCCAGGATGTTGATGGTGGGGGATTCGGTGATGGTAATGCCGTTGAATGTCATGGGGAGGTGGTTAGACTCTCGCTTGTTGGAGATAGTCATTGCCTGGCACTTCTGTGGCGCGAATGTTACCTGCCACTTATCAGCCCAAGCCTGAACGTCATCCAGGTCTTGTTGCATGCAGACATGGACTGCTTCATTATCTGAGGAGTTGCGAATGGCGCTGAACATTGTGCAGTCATCAGCGAACATCCCCATTTCTGATCTTATGTTGGAGGGAAGGTCATTGATGAAGCAGCTGAAGATGGTTGGGCCTAGGACACTGCCCTGAGGAACTCCTGCAGCGATGTCCTGGGGCTGTGATGATAGACCTTGGCCCTGTACAATTGTAGCAAGACTTCCTTACTCTTATACTCAACCCCCTTGCAATAAAGACCAACATGCCATTTGCCTTCCTTATTGCTTGCTGTACCTGCAGGCTAGCTTTCTGTGTTTCTTGCACGAGGACACCCAAATCTCTCTGAACACCAACATTTGAAAGTTTCTCACCATTTAAAAAAGATTCTGTTTTTCTATTCTTCCTACCAAAGTGAATAACCTCACATTTCCCTACATTATACTCCATCTGCCACCTTACTGCCCACTCACTCAGTCTATCTATATCCCTTTGCAGACTCTGTGTTCTCCTCACCGCTTACTGTCCCACCTAGCTTTGTATCATCAGCAAACTTGGATACATTACACTCGGTCCCTTCATCTAGGTCATTAATATAGATTGTAAATAGCTGAGGCCCCAACACTGATCCTTGCGGCATCCCACTAGTTACAGCCTGCCAACCTGAAAAAGATCCGTTTATCCCTACTCTGTTTTCTGTCAGTTAACCAATCCTCTAACCATGCTACTATATTACCCCCAACCCCATGAGCCCTAATCTTGTGTAATAACCTTTTATTAATAACCTGCTAACCATCTTTAATAACCTGCTAACCGTCTTCTTAAGCCCCTCTCCCCTGTCTCCTCCACCCTCACCTCCGATAACAAGTGTGAGGAGCTCATGGACTTCTTTGTCTCTAAGATTGAGACCATCCGTTCAGCTGCCTCTTCCCTTCCTTTCCCTAGCCCACTGGACCAAACCTCCACTAAGGTTCCCCCCTGCCCTAGCCCTGAACTCACATCTTTCTCCAGTTTCTCTCCGATCTCCCCTCATGATCTCTCTGTGCTCATCTTGTCTATGAGACCCACTTCCTGCTCCCTCGACCCTATTCCCACCAAACTGCTGACCACCCAACTTCCTTCTCTGGCTCCCATGTTAGCTGATATTGTTAACGGTTCTCTCTCCTCAGGTACTGTCCCCCTCTCCCTCAAATCTGCTGTCATCACCCCTCTCCTCAAAAAACAAACCTTGACTCCTCCGTCTTTACAAACTACCGTCCCATCTTCAACCTCCCTTTCCTCTCCAAAGTCCTTGAACATGTTGTCGCCTCCCAAATCTGTGCCCATCTTTCCCGCAATTACATGTTTGAATCTCTCCAATCAGGTTTCTGCCCTTGCCACAGTACTGAAATGGCTCTCATCAAAGTCACAAATGACATCCTTTGTGACTGTGACAAAAGGTTAACTATCCCTGCTCGTCCTTCTCGACTTGTCTGCAGCCTTTGACATGGTTGACTACTCCATCCTTCTCCAACGCCTCTCCACCGTCGTCCAGCTGGGTGGGACTGCATTCGCCTGGTTCCATTCTTATCTATCGAATCGTAGCCAGAGAATCACCTGCAACGGCTTCTCTTCCCGCTCCCGCATCGTTACCTCTGGTGTCCCCCAAGGATCTATCCTTGGCCCTCTCCTATTTCTCATCTACATGTTGCCCCTTGGTGACATCATCCGAAAACACAGCGTCAGTTTCCACATGTACGCTGACGACACCCAGCTCTACCTCACTACCTCTTCTTTCGACTCCTCCATGGTGTCTAAATTGTCACACTGCTTGTCCGACATTCAGTTCTGGATGAGCAAAAATTTTCTCCAATTAAATATTGGGAAGACCGAAGCCATTGTTTTCGGTCCCCAGCACAAAATCCGTTCCCTAGCCACTGACTCCATCC
This sequence comes from Somniosus microcephalus, assembly GCF_052327205.1. Lineage (NCBI taxonomy): Eukaryota > Metazoa > Chordata > Chondrichthyes > Squaliformes > Somniosidae > Somniosus > Somniosus microcephalus. Next base: position 9,803,930 of record NC_141019.1, read on the forward strand.
CTCTCCCTAACATCTGTCTGAGGCTGAACCACACTGTTCGCAACCTTGTGTCATATTTGACCCTGAAATGAGCTTCCGACCACATATCTGCAGCATAACTAAGACCACCTACTTCCACCTCCGTAACATCGCCCGTCTCCGCCCTTGCCTCAGCTCATCCGCTGCTGAAACCCCCATCCATGCCTTTCTCTAGACTTGACTATTCCAATACACATGGCTGGCCTCCCACATTCCACCCTACATAAACTTGAGGTCATCCAAAACTCGGCGGCCCATGTCCTAACTCGCACCAAGTCCCGTTCACCCATCACCCCTATGCTTGCTGACCTACATTGGCTCCTGGTTAAGCAACGCCTCTATTTCAAAATTCTCATAGTTGTTTTCAAATCCCTCCATGGCCTTGCCCCTTCCTATCTCTGTAATCTCCTTCAGCCCCACAACCCCCCGAGATATCTGCGCTCCTCTAATTCTGCCCTCTTGAGCATGCCTGATTATAATCGCTCAACCTTTGGTGGTCGTGCCTTCTGTTGTCCAGGCCCTAAGCTCTGGAAATCCCTCCCTAAACCTCTCTGCCTCGCTACCTCTCTTTCCTCCTTTAAGACGCTCCTTAAAACCTACCTCTTTGACCAAGCTTTTGGTCACCTGCCCTAATTTATACTTATGTGGATCGGTGTCAAATTTGTTGTCTTAAAATACTCCTGTGCAGCGCCTTGGGACGTTTTACTATGTTAAAGGAGTGGGCCTTTGGCGTAGCGGTAGCGTCCCCGCCACTGGGCCAGAAGGCGTAGGGTTTCGAACCCCGCTCCAGACAGTCCCGGCAAGTGGAGTCGGAGCTCCGGCTCTAAATTCTGGGTTGACATCCAGCGGGATACTTGCGTCCGTGGGTGTGGGTGGCCCCCCCCCCTCGTATGGGTTGTGGGAGCCCGTAAAACCCTCCCGCCATAGGACTAACCACCCTAATGGCTGGTATGAAGATGGTTACGGTCACGGAAGGAGCGTTAATCGCAGCCAGAAATCCTTCCACCACTTCATACAGTTCCCCAAAGGGAACAGTGTGCAGACACGTATGACGACGACGACGACTATGTTAAAGGCGCTATCTAAATACAAGTTGTTGTTGTTTATGTGGCACCTTATCGAATGCCTTTTGGAAATCCAAATATACTACATCCACTGGTTCCCCTTATCTACCCTGCTAGTTACATCCTCAAAAAACTCTAATAAATTTGTCAAACACGATTTCCCTTTCATAAAACCATGTTGGCTCTGCCTAATCATGTTATGATTTTCTAAGTGCCCTGTTACCACTTCCTTAACAATGGATTCCAGCATTTTCCCGACGACTGATGTCAGGCTAACTAGCCTGTAGTTCCCTGTTTTTTCTCTCCCTCCTTTCTTGAATAGCGGTGTTACATTTGCGACCTTCCAATCCGCTGGGACCATTTCAGAATCATGGGAACTTTGGAAGATCAAAACCAATGCAACCGCTATCTCTTCAGCCATCTCTTTTAGAACTCTAGGATGTAGGCCGTCAGGTCCAGGGGATTTGTCAGCTTTTAGTCCCATTAGTTTCTCTAGTACTTTTTCTCTACTTATATTAATTACTTTAAGTTCCTCACTCTCATTAGACCCTTGGTTCCCCACCATTTTTGGTATGCTTTTTGTGTCTTCTACTGTGAAGACAGATACAAAATATTTGTTTAACGTTTCTGCCATTTCCTTATTCCCCATAATAATTTTTCCTGTCTCAGCCTCTAAGGGACCAACGTTTACTTTTGCTACTCTTTTCCTTTTTATATACTTGTAGAAACTCTTACAATCTGCTTTTATATTTCTTGCTAGTTTTCTCTCATATTCTATTTTTTCCCTTTTTATCAATTTTTTGGTCAACCTTTGCTGGTTTCTGAAACTCTCCCAATCCTCAGGCTTGCTATTATTCTTTGCAACATTATAAGCTTATTCTTTCAATCTAATGCTACCCTTAACTTATTTAGTGAGCCATGGTTGGATCTCTTTTCCCGTGGAGTTTTTATTTCTCAATGGAATGTATTTTTGTTGAGAATTATGAAATATTTCTTTAACTGCTAGCCACTGCTTATCTACCGCCATACCTTTTGATCTATTTTTCCAATCTACTTTAGCCAACTCGCCCCTCATACCTATGTAATTGGCTTTATTTAAGTTTAAGACTCTAGTTTCGGACTTAGGCAAGTCACTCTCAAAATTAATGTGAAATTCTATTATGATCACTCTGCCCCAGAGGATCCTTTACTATGAGATTGCTAATTAACCCTGTCTCATTACACAATACAAGATCTAAAATAGCTGGTTCCCTGGTTGGTTCCATGACATATTGTTCTAGGAAACTGTCCCGAATGCATTCCATGAACTCGTCCTCCAGACTACCTTTGCTAATTTGATTTGTCCAGTCTATATGAAGATTAAAGTCCCCCAAGATTATTGCATTACCTTTGTTGCAAGCTCCTACTATTTCTTGATTAATATTCTGTCTAACGGTATAGCTACTGTTAGGGGGCCTATATACGACTCTGACCAGTGTTTTCTGCCCCTTGTTATTCCTTATCTCCACCCATACTGATTCTACTTCCTGATCTTCCGAGCCAAGATCCTTTCTCGCTACTGTCCTTATGTCATCCTTTATTATCAGGGCTACTCCCCCTCCTTTTCCATTCTGCTTGTCTTTTCGAAACGTCAAGTACCCTCGAACATTTAGTTCCCAACCTTGGCCACCTTGCAACCATGTCTCTGTAATGGCTATTAGATCAAATCCATTTATCTCTATTTATTTATGCCACTAGTTCGTCTATCTTGTTACGAATGCTTCGTGCATTCAGATAAAGAGACTTTAATTTAAATTTTTTACCATTCCCTGCTTTGACCTTATTCTCTGCTGCACTGCTACCATTAAACTCTCTGTTCCTTCCTGTCACACTTTGCTTATTTTTACCCAAATCGCTACACTGCTCTATTGCCTTGACCTTTCTCTTTAGATTTCTAAATTTCCCCTCACCTGACCCCTCCCCGCCTTTTTTTAGTTCAAAGCCCCACCTACAGCCCTAGTTATTCGATTTGCCAGGACGCTGGTCCCAGCCCAGTTTAAGTGGAGCCCATCCCAACGGAACAGCTCCCTCTTTCCCCAGTACTGGTGCCAGTGCCCCATGAATTGAAATCCCTTTTTCCCACACCACTCTTTGAGCCACGCATTTATCTCTGACCTGCTTGACCCTATGCCAATTTGCGCGTGGCTCAGGTAGTAATCCAGAGATTATTACCCTTGTGGTTCTGCTTATTAATTTAGACCCTAGCTCCTCAAACTCCCTCAGCAGAACCTCATTCTTAGTTCTACCTATGTCGTTGGTTCCTACATGGACCACGACAACGGGATCCTCCCCCTCCCACTCGAAGTTCTTTTCCAGCCACGAGGAGATATCCTTAACCCTGGGTAGGCAACACAGCGTACAATGAGACGAATGACTTGCAGCCTGGCAGCTTCCGCACACTTGACGACAAGGAAGAGAAAGAGGAGGTTTAAAATTCCCCATCTCTCTCAAGGAAACTCGTTTGGCCCCCGCACCCAGACAAGCCCATATACCAGCTGCTCCCCTACTGAGCTGCCCACCAGCCGATTTGGATAGCGACCTGCGATGTGGTGGATGGATGCCAGTCTGATGAGCCATGGTATGTGCCTCGTCGACTCACACAACCATTTGCTCCTGGAACAGAGATGCTGCTGCTGCTTGCATCCAGGAATGAGATCCTGAGCTGCCTCATGTGGCTTGCTGTGTGCAGGTGGCAAGGCGCCTGCTGCTGTAAGGCTGGATCTAAGGGTGCTGCCACCCATAGAGGTGGAAGGATCAGCCACTCAGACCACACCAGCCGACCTGCCAGTGCAGACTTGACCTGCGACCTCAGCCAACGTCCTTAAAAGATGTAATGGTCTCTGCATCAATCACTCCCCGTGGCAAAGCATTCCATTTTCCAACAACCCTTTGAGCAAAGAGCTTTTCCCTAACCTTTCTTCACACACTCTTAGTGATAATTTTAAATTAATGATCCCTTGTCACTGACTTCCCGACCAGAGGAAATAGTCTTTCCTTGTTCAACCAATCAAAGACTTTCATTATTTTAAATCCACTAAATCTCCTCTTAGCCTTCTCTGCTTCAGTGGAAATAGTCCCATTATCTGAAGTTTCTCCTCATAACTATAGTTTCCCATTCCTGACATCATCCTGGTGAATTTATGCTGTACGCTCTCAATGGCTTTAATGTCCTTTCTATAATGGGGTGCCCTAAAGTGCACATAGTACTCTATTTGTGGTCTAACCAATGATTTGTACACATTTATCATTACCTCTTTGCTCTTGCACTCTGTGCCCCTATTTCTAAAACCCAAAATGCTATTGAGCTTTTTGCTTTATCTACCTGTACTCACACTTGCAGGGAATTATGTATTTGAAATGTTGAGTCTCTCTGTTCATCCACACTCTTCAACATCTTTCCATTCATTATAAACTCCCTTTCTACCTCCACTTTAAATTGCATCTGCAACCTGTCTGCTCATTTGGTTAATCTGTCTATGTCCGCCTAAAGCTTTTACTGTCCTCCTCACTGTTTACCAAACCTCCCTAATGTTGTGTCATCAACAAATTTTGTGATTGTGCTCCTTATGCCCAAGTCCAAATCATCTATATTTACTGAGAACAAAAGTGGACCCAGCATTGACCCCAGGTTACATCACTGCCAACCCTTCTCCAATCCAAGCAACACCCATTAACTCTAACCCTTTGTTTCCTGTCAGTCTTCCAACTTTCTATCCACGCTGCTACATTTCCTGTCATACCATGCACCTGAATTATTGTAACAATGCCAGCTGAAAATCCATATACTGTACATTACAGCTACTCCATTCCCTATCCAATTGTTCACTTCTTCAAAAAACTCTATTGGATCCTTTGGGTGAGCTGGTTTTCTCTCTGTGATGTGCTGTTTGCAGCATCTAAGCTATACCTTCAGTGAATCCTCCTTAATCATCTTTTGTTCAAGGTTCATCGTGCATCTTCTCTATTCTGCTTAACCGTTACTCTTTGGGGCCAAGAATGCAATCTCAGCTGCACAGTTGCGGGATCACTTCTCCAGAGAGCCTGTGATTAAGCTGATCTCTCACAATAATGTGAGGTCAGTTCTGTATTGGCGGCGGGGGGGGGGAGGGGGGTGGGGTGGGGGGGCGGTGGTGGTGAGAAGAAGACGGTGGTGGAACATCAGTCTTTTGAAGCCAAACTGCAGAGGAGCAGTCCTCCTTTGCAGTGCCCATTTGCAATGGGTTCTGAGCAGCTGGTGTGCTTTTCAGGCCCAGCATCTGTATTATTGATTGCAAATGGAGCATGGATGAGTCTTGTGCACAGTTGGTGCACACGCTCCCTGTGCCCTCCTGCATTAGTAAGCGCAGCAGGCAGGCACAGAGTTGGCCTCAGGCTGCAGCGCTTTGGTTGCACGGGTTGCATTAATGGCCGCTATATTTCTTATACTTCTGTTACTGAGATAACTCGTTACAACTGTTAAAAATCAATCTCTTAACTTCCCTTCAGCTTCTTCTCTTACACAAACTTCTGTTTGTTTCTGAAATGGGTCTTCTCTCACTGGGACTTTTCCTATTCTCCATTTCCCAGTCTATTTCTTGCTCCTTTCTTAATCTCTGTATCTCTGTCTGAAAAGATGGGGTAAAGCTGCTCCTCTCTTACACCTGACCATCAAAGTGAGCCAAAGGAGTGTGGCTTATCTCACATCTCTGTCTCCAAATTTGGATTTTGCTTTTTACTCACTTATAAAAATATTTTCGCCTTCTGTAAGTTTCATAGTAGCAAAGGTCTGGACCCATGCTAATTATGGAGAACACTAAATCTCATGGTTGGGATGACTCCATCGTACAAATTTTTATCTTAACGATTTTTGGAGCCTGAAAGTCTGTCTCATGCTTTAACCGTCTATTGTTAAAAAGATTTCTCAGGAACAGTCATAAACACAGGAACGTTTGGGCTTGATTTACTGCCCAGGCCTTTCAGTATTTGGCCGTCTGGCTTTTCAGCATTTTAAACACCAAAACTGTGCTCTGTTTATCAAATCCCCAAATATCAAATTATGGATTTTTAACCCTATCCTATCTTGTGATATTCACTGTTAAATTTTCTTATCATGTCATGGGAGCTCTATATCAAACCCATTCCGTACTTGACCTGAGAGTGCTTGATGGGACAGTGCAGCTGAATTGTTGCTCTGCAGCTTCAATTTTGCAAAAAAGGGAAGACCATGCCAAATTTTGCAATGATAGTCCCTTCCCTAATTTCAGTTGGCTACTGGTTCATGGAAAGCTTAGCTAGAGAGCTTGTCACTTGGATGGGGAGCATAAAATCTAGTAGTGCAGCAGCTCTTAAAGGGCTGCTGCTAGTTGTTAAAGGAGAAGTTGTGGCAGTGACAGAAAAGTGGACCCAATTGCTTGCATTGACACAGCAGAGACATGCGAACTGCATTGCTCCATTTGATGCTGAAGAGTTGGAGATCCTGCTGCAGGAGGTGCACCAAAGAGGGTGGCCCTATTTGGAGCTGATGACCACCCTCCAATAAAAATACAGGTGCCAACTGCATAGAGGGGGGTGGCTGACTGAGTCAATGCCATCACCCAAGTCCTTTATACCTGGCTGCAAATGAAGAAGTTTGTTGGTATCAGGAAGAAGGTGAACGTAAGTGCATTCCTCACTTTTGCTCACATTCCTTGTGAGGCCTATAAAGCAGAAACCTAAGTTCGGAACCCCTCTGATACCTCTCACTGATTCAAATATAGAGCTGTATTGAACAATATCTATATATATATCAGCAGTTTTTTGTATATCTGGGGACTTTATAAGAGATGATAGAAAATATATTTTATAGTAGACTCCTACAGAAATTCCCAGCAAGTGGCTCAAAAAATGATGAAAACTACAACGAGGCAGTTATAGATTTAAGATGTTGTACAAGAACAAGGTATCCACCACATGCTGCACCAGTGTGACATTTTGTTTCCTACACCACATATTCGTACGCCCTTACTGAAGTAGACTGTTACAAGTAGGGCTTCTTCAAATAGTTTTTCTCATGCCAGCATAAAAGTCAACTCCCACAGACAAGCTCACGCTTCCTATGAACTGTTGCAAGACCTTGTGCATAGTGTAATCTGGGCCAGTGAGCTCTGGGAAAACAAGAGACCTGTTCATTGCCCCTAAATCACATGTAAGATTTCCATTACTTGCCCTTGTCATTGCCAGAGGACAATTAGTATCTTACAATAGCAAAATACTGCAGATGCTGGAAATCTGAAATAACAACAGAAAATTAAAAAATAGGACCTCAAAAGTAGTAACCTCAGGATTGCTACCAGTTCCACGTGCTAGTCAGAGTAGAAATAGAAGGATATTTCAGATGAATACATGGCTAGAGGAATGGTGCAAGGGGGAGGGATTCAAATTCCTGGGACATTGGAACCGGTTCTGGGGGAGGTGGGACCAGTACAAACCGGACGGTTTGCACCTGGGCAGGGCTGGGACCGATGTCCTAGGGGGAGTGTTTGCTAGTGCTCTGGGGGAGGGTTTAAACTAAAATGGCAGGGGCTTGGGAACCTGAGCAGGGAGACAGAGGAAAGGGTAACAAGGATAGAAGCAAAAGACAGGAAGGAGAAAAACAAAGGTGGCAGTCAGAGAAATCAAGGGTTTAAATCAAACGTGGCCACAGTAAATAATAATTCTAAAAGGTCTAAGAGCGTTAAAAAAACAAGCCTGAAGGCTTTGTGTCTTAATGCGAGGAGCATTCGTAATAAGGTGGATGAATTAGCTGCGCAAATAGAGGTAAACGAATATGATATGATTGGGATTACGGAAACATGGCTCCAGGGTGACCAAGGCTGGGAACTCAACATCCAGGGGTATTCAATATTCAGGAAAGATAGGCAAAAGGGAAAAGGAGGTGGGGTAGCATTGCTGGTTAAAGAGGGGATTAACACAATTGTAAGGAAGGGTATTAGCTCTGATGATGTGGAATCTGTATGGGTAGAACTGAGAAATACCAAGGGGCAGAAAACGTTAGTGGGAGTGGTATATAGACCCCCAAACAGTAATGCGGAGGTTGGGGATGGCATTAAAAGGGAAATTAGAGAAGCGTGCAATAAGGGCACAGCAGTTATCATGGGTGACTTTAATCTACATATAGATTGGGCTAACCAAATTAGTAACAATACTGTGGAGGAGGAATTCCTGGAGTGTATACGGGATGGTTTCCTGGACCAATATGTTGAGGAACCAACTAGAGATCAGGCCATCTTAGACTGGGTATTATGTAATGAGAAAGGATTAATTAGCAATCTTGTTGTGCGAGGCCCCTTGGGTCAGAGCGATCATAATATGATAGAATTCTTCATTAAGATGGAGAGTGATGTAGTTGACTCAGAGACTAGGGTCCTGAATTTAAATAAAGGAAACTATGATGGTATGAGGCGCGAGTTGGGTAGGATTGATTGGGGAATGTCACTCAAAGGGTTGACGGTGGATAGGCAATGGCAAACATTCAAAGATCGCATGGATGAACTACAGAATTTGTTCATCCCAGTTTGGCATGAAAATAAAACAAAAAAGGTGACTCAACCGTGGCTAACAAGGGAAATTAGGGATAGCATAAGATCCAAGGAGAGGACATATAAATTGGCCAGAAAAAGCAGTGAACCTGAGGATTGGGAGCAGTTTAGAATTCAGCAAAGGAGGACAAAGGGATTAATTAAGAGGGGGAAAATAGAGTATGAGAGTAAGCTTTCAGGGAACATAAAAACTGATTGTAAAAGCTTTTATAGATATGTGAAGAGAAAAAGATTGGTGAAGTCAAGCATAGGTCCCTTGCAGTCAGAATCAGGGGAATTTATAATGGGGAACAAAGAAATGGCAGACCAATTAAATACATACTTTGGTTCTGTCTTCACAAAGGAGGACACAAATAACCTCCCAGAGATGTCAGGGAACATAGGGTCTAATGAGAGGGAGGAACTGAAAGAAATCAGTATTTGTAGGGAAATGGTGTTAGGGAAATTGACGGGATTGAAGGCCGATAAATCCCCAGGGCCTGATAATCTACATCCTAGGGTACTTAAGGAAGTGGCCCTAGAAATAGTAGATGCATTGCTGGTTAACTTCCAAAATTCACTGGAATCTGGAACTGTACCCATGGATTGGAGGGTAGCTAATGTTACCCCACTATTCAAAAAGGGTGGTAGAGAGAAAACGGGAAATTATAGACCGGTAAGCCTGACATCGGTAGTGGGGAAAATGCTAGAGTCCTTTCTAAAAGATGTAATAGCAGAGCACTTGGAAAACAGTGACAGGATCGGACAAAGTCAACATGGATTTACAAAAGGTAAATCGTGCTTGACGAATCTACTGGAATTTTTTGAGGATGCAACTGGTAAAATAGATAAGGGAGAACCAGTGGATGTGGTGTATTTGGACTTTCAAAAGGCTTTCGATAAGGTCCCGCATAAGAGATTAGCATGTAAAGTTAAGGCACATGGGATTGGGGGCAAGGTATTGACTTGGATAGAGAACTGGTTGGCAGACAGAAAGCAAAGAGTTGGAATAAACGAGTCTTTTTCCGAGTGGCAGGCAGTGACTAGTGGGGTACCACAGGGATCGTTCCTAGGACCCCAGCTATTCACAATATATATTAATGATCTAGACGAGGGAACTAGATGTAATATCTCCAAGTTTGCAGACGATACAAAGCTGGGTGGGCGTGTGTGCTGTGAGGAGGATGCCGAGAAACTCCAGTATGATTTGGATAGGTTGGGTGATTGGGCAGAAGCATGGCAGATGCAATATAATGTGGATAAATGCGAGGTTATCCACTTTGGTGTCAAAAACAGGAAGGTAGATTATTATCTGAATGGCAATAGATTGGGAGAAGGGGAAGTGCAATGAGACCTGGGTGTGCTTGTGCACCAGTCGCTGAAGGTAAGCATGCAGGTGCAGCAGGCGGTTAAGAAGGCAAATGGTATGTTGGCCTTCGTAGCGAGAGGATTTGAGTACAGGAACAAGGATGTCTTGCTGCAGTTGTACAGGGCCTTGGTGAGACCACACCTTGAGTATTGTGTGCAGTTTTGGTCGCCTTATCTGAGGAAGGATGTTCTTGCCATGGGGGGAGTGCAGCGAAGATTCACCAGGCTGATACCTGGGATGGCAGGAATGACGTATGAGGAGAGATTGGGTCGATTGGGCTTATACTCGCTGGAGTTTAGAAGAATGAGAGGGGATCTCATTGAAACTTATAAAATTCTAACAGGACTAGACAGACTAGATGCAGGCAGGATGTTCCCGATGGTCGGGGAGTCCAGAACCAGGGGTCACAGTCTAAGGATAAGTGGTAAGCCATTTAGGACAGAGATGAGGAGGAATTTCTTCACCCAGAGAGTGGTGAACCTGTGGAATTCTCTACCACAGAAGGCAGTAGAGGCCAATTCATTAAATATATTCAAGAAGGAGTTGGATATATTTCTTAAGGCTAAAGGGATCAAGGGATATGGGGAGAAAGCAGGGACAGGGTACTGAATTTGGATGATCAGCCATGATCTCATTGAATGGCGGAGCAGGCTCGAGGGGCCGAATGGCCTACTCCTGCTCCTATCTTCTATGTTTCTATGAAACACTCAGCAGGTCAGGCAGCATCGAGGAGAGAGAAACAGAGTCAACGTTTTAGGTCGCTGACCCTTCATCAGAACTGGAAAAGGTTAGAGAAGAGAGATTTTTAAGCAGGGGCAGGGAGGAGGGGAGGAAAGAACAAAGGGAAGGTCTGTGATAGGCTGGAAGGCAGGAGAGATTGACTGACAAAAGAGGATGATGGTGCAAGGCAAAAAGTGAGGTAATGGGACAAGTTAAGAAACAAAAGATGACTCTAGATGAGGTGTGAATGCAAACCTTCCCTTTGTTCTTTCCTCCCCTCCTCCCTGCCCCTGCTTAAAAATCTCTCTTCTCTAACCTTTTCCAGTTCTGACAAAGGGTCCTCGACCCGAAACGTTAACTCTGTTTCTCGCTCCTCGATGCTGCCTGACCTGCTGAGTGTTTCCAGCACTTTCTGTTGTTATAACAATTAGTATATGTCAAGTCAGACATTTTCATAACTGATTAAACTATTAAACAGGTTTATTCACAGGCCTAGAAATTAGATATGGCCCGAAAACAGGCACTATTTAGCTGCGCCAGCTCAAAGTGGCTAGGTAGCACGCAAAATTCGTGCTGAGTGCTCCTTTACATGATTATAGTGCTGGTCTCAGCGCTAAACCTGCTGCGCATTGGCTTACCGCTCAAAAGGTGGGCCAATATTGGGTGCAGTCTAATTGCAAGTCATGTTTGGCCTAGGCTTTTTCCACTACTTAAAGGGGAGGTTCTTTGATGCAGCAGAACCTCATTGCCATTCCATTTGGAGCGCCATTTGGAAGAAGACCTGAATTTGCAAGAGAGGACTGAACAGCAGCAGAGGGAGAGAGCTAGACACTTCTCAGATGCGGCTCTGGAGGCACTGGTGGTGGCCATTGAGAGGAGGTGGGCTGTCCTCTTCCCGCAGACTGGTAGGAAGCCATCTGCCCATACGTCTAGAAGGCTCTGGCAGGAGATACCTGCATACGTGACAGCTAACAGTGTGGTCCCCAGGTCCTGGACACAATGCCGCAAGAAGTTTAATGACTCCACACGGCAGGCCAAGGTGAGTGAAGGCTTCAGCAAATACCATATCCCACTCTCTCTCTCTCTCTCTCTTTCTGCCTTCTCGGACCCCTTCCCTCTCCCCCTCCCTCTTCCCCTCGCTCTCTCTCTTTCCCCCACATTCTGCCCACCCTCTCTCTCTCTGCCCCCTCACTCTCTCTCCCCACTCTCTCCTCCCTCGCTCTCTCTCTCTCCTTCTTCCCTTTCTCTCCCCGCTCCCTCTCTCTCCCTCTTTGTCCCCCTCCCTTCCCCCTCTCTCTCTGTCCCCCCTCCCTCTCCCCCCTCTCTCTCTGTCCCCCTCCCTCTCCCCCCTCTCTCTGTCCACCCTCCCTCTCCCCCCTCTCCCTCTGTCCCCCCTCCCTCTCCCTCCCCCTCTGTCCCCCCCACTCTCCCTCTCTCTCTCTCCCTCTCTCTCCCCTCTCTCTCTTTCTCCCCCTCTCTCCCCCCTCTCTCTCTTCCCCCTCGCTCTCTCTGCCCAATATTCTCTCTCTCTGTCCCCTCTCTCTCTCTCTGCCCCCTCTCTCTCTCTTTGCCCTCTCTCTCTTTGCCCCGCTCTCTCTCTCTGTCCCCTCCCTCTCCCCGCTCTCTCTCTCCCCGCTCCCTCTCTCTCTCCCTCGTTCTCTCTCTCCCCCCTCTCGCTCTCTGTCTCCCCCCTCACTCTCTCTCCCCCCCACCCCCTCGGACCCTCCCCCCTCTCTCGCCCTTCCCTCTCTCTCGTTCCCTCCGCTTCTCTCCCTCACCATCCCCTTCTCTGCCTGCCTCTCCCCCTTTCTCTTACTCCTCCTCTCCCCTCTGTGTCTCCCCATACCCCCTCTCTCCGTCTCTCCCGTCCCCCGTCTCTCCCTCCCCGCACTCTCTCCCCCTCCCTCTCTCTCCCCGTTCCACTCCCTCTCCCTCTCCCCCTCCCTCTCTCTCCCCGTCCACCTCAACCCCTCCCCCCTCTCTCTCCCCCACTCTCTTTCTCTCCTCTCCCTCTCTCTCCCCCTCTCTTCCCCTCTCCCCCACTCTCTCTCCCCCCTCTCCCTCTCTCTGCCCCCTCTCCCTCTTTCCCAGCCTCCCTATCTCCCGGCATTCCTCTCTCTCCCTCCCCCCCTCTCTCTCCCCTCTCTCTCTCCCCTCTCCCTCTGCTCTCTGCCCTCTCTCTCTTTCTCCCCCTCTCTCCCCCCTCTCTCTCCCCCTCGCTCTCTCTCTCCCCCACACTCTCTCTGCCCCCTCTCTCTCTCTTTGCCAACTCTCTCTGCCCCTCCCTCTCTCCCCTCCCCCCTCTCCCCGTTCCACTCTCTCCCTCACCCCTCCCTCTCCCTCTCCCCCTCTCCCTCCCTCTCTCTCTCTCCCTCTCCCCCTCTTTCTCTCTCCTCCCACTTTCTCCCTCCCTCTCTCTCTCCGTTCCCCTCTCTCTCTCCCTCTCGCCCCTCCCTCTCCCCCTCGCCCCTCCCTCTCCCCCTCCCTTTCCCTTTCTCTCTCCCCGTCCAATTCTCCCCTCCCCCTCTCTCCCTCTCTCTCACCCCCTCTCTCTCCCCTCTCCCTCTCGCTCCCCCTCTCTCTCCCCCTCGCCCTCTCTCTCCCCCCTCGCTCTCTCTCTCTGCCCCCTCTTGCTCTCTCTCGCTCTCTCCCCCCTCTCTCTCTCCCCCCCTCAGACCCTCTCCCTCTCTCTCCCCCCTCTCCCTCTTTCCCAGCCTCCCTATCTCCTGGCCCTCTCTCCCCCTTCCTTCTCTCTCCCCTCTCTCTCTCTCTCCCCTCTCTCTCTCTGCTCTCTCCCTCTCTCTCTGCTCTCTCCCGCTCCCCTCTCTCTCTTTCTCCCCCTTTCTCCCCCCTCTCTCTCTCCCCCTCGCGCTCTCTCTCCCCCACACTCTCTCTCTCTGCCCCCTCTCTCTCTCTTTGCCAACTCTCTCTGCCCCTCCCTCTCTCCCCTCCCTCTCTCTCTCCCCGTTCCACTCTCTCCCTCACCCCTCCCTCTCCCCTCCCTCTCTCTCCCTCCCTTTCTCTCTCACTCACTCCCTCTCCCCCTCTCTCTCTCCTTCCTCTCTCTCCCTCCCTCTCTCTCTCTCCCCATTCCCCTCTCTCTCCCTCTCGCCCCCCCTCTCCCCCTCCCTTTCCCTCTCTCTCTCCCCGTCCAACTCTCCCCTCCCCCTCTCTCTCTCCCCCTCTCATCTCACCCCCTCTCTCTCCCCCTCTCCCCCTCGCTCTCTCTCTCCCCCTCGCTCTCTCTCTCTCCCCCCTCTTGCTCTCTCTCTCTCTCCCCCCTCTCTCTCTGCCCCCCCCCCTCGGACCCTCTCCCTCTCTCTCCCCCCTCTCCCTCTTTCCCAGCCTCCCTATCTCCTCCTTCCCACTCTCTCCCACTTTCAACTCTCTCCCTCTCCCTCTCTCTCCCTCTCTCTCCCCCCTGTGATAAATCCATATAGTGAAACAAGAACTCGAAGAGGCGAGATATTAGAATTGGTCTGTATACTTTATTAACAACTGTGTAGCAAACATACAGGCCTGCATCCTGCATCCTGGCATTCCACCTTTGCTGACCTTGACAGGAAGCAACCCCCTGACCTTAACTAGTGGCAGCACTAGCTACAGCACCACCTGGTGGATAACCTTAATCATAACATCCCAGATTACTATATTCCTCCCCCCTTAAGATTTCAGTTTGAATTTCTTAACAACCAACCATACCTAAGGGTCACATAAGAAGTCTCCATTCATTATGTTCCATACTTGACGAATCTAACAGGTCAGTATCAATCTCTCTGGTGGCTTGCGAGACCTTTGTGAACGTCTAACAGTAAAGTCCCTGCTTGTTTGTGGTGAAGCCACCAGCTGCTCCTGAGCAGTGCTCAGAGTATCTGACTCTGCAACGATGGTTTCCTCTTGACGAATAGGTTCCTGTGGAATTGTCTCTGTCCATGGTGGTGGCACCACAGATGCACTTGGATAACTGGGGGCAACCCTGTCCTCAGCCATTGCATCTGGAACCTCAATTTCAATTTCCCCTTGTCTGGTAAGTATCTGATCTACATGTCTGCATACTACCTTACCATCTCCCAACATGACCTTGTATGATATTGGACCTGTCATTGAGTCTATGAAGCCAGGAATCCACTTTGGTCCATAACTGAAATTCTTGGTAAGGACCACATCTCCTTCTCCAAAACTTCGGCTCCTTGTTCTTTTGTCATGGTTCTCTTTTTGTTTGTTTTGTCTGTTTTCCATTTTCTTTTTTAGGTCTGGGTGGACAAGGTCAAGAGTGGAGCGTAGTCTATGACCTAATAATGTCTCATCAGGAGAGAGTCCTGTGGTGGATTGAGGTGTTATTCTGTAGCTGAACAGAACCCGTGACACTTTGGCTGCTAAACTCCCTTCTGCACTTTTTTTCATCATCTCTTTAAATGTTTGTACGGCTCTCTCCGCAAGTCCATTTGAGGACGGATGATATGGAGCCGAGGTCACCTGCACTATGCCATTTTTTCTCATGAACTCTTTTTTCTCTGTACTCACAAAACAAGTGGCATTGTCACTTACCACGATCTCCGGTAGCCCTTGATTACTGAAGCTCTGACGCAGGCAGTCTATAGTAGTAGTGGAGGAAGCAGAATTAACAGGATAAACATCCATCCATTTGGAATGTGCATCAATGATTATGAGGAACATCTTCCCCATGAATGGACCCGCATAATCTAAGTGCAATCTTCTCCATGGTTTATCCGGCCACTCCCAGGGGTGGAGAGGAGCCGCTGCTGGTGCCTTCCTGTGTACCTGACAAGTGCTGCATGTCTTGACTAGATTTTCTATCTCCTCATCTAGCTTTGGCCACCACAAGTAACTCCTAGCCAAGGCTTTCATACGCGAGACCCCAGGATGACACTGATGTAGTTGCTCTAGGATAGACTGTCGTGCTGGCTGTGGAATAATCACTCGTGCTCCCCACAGCACGCAACCATCCTGCACACTCAGCTCTGTTTTCCTGACACTGTAGGGTGTGAAGTCAGTCCCTTCCAGATGTTGTGGCCATCCCCTCACCACATATTCTCAAACTCTAGACAGTACTGGATCTTTACCTGTCCATGTTCTTACTTGCTCTGCAGTCACAAGTGCCGTGTCAGTGTCCTCCAACATCAAAACTCTGTCCTCTGGAGCTGCAAGGATAGGTGTGCCTGGCAGTGGAAGACGGCTCAAGGCATCTGCGTTCCCATGGTACTTGCCCGCCTTGTAGACGATGACATACTCATATGCCCTCAACGTCACTGCCCACCTCTGGATCCGGGGTGACACCATCTGTGGAACTGCTTTCATTTCATTGAAAAGAGAGATAAGAGGTTTATGATCGGTGCATATGGTGAACTTCCTGCCATATATGTACTTGTGGAACCTCTGTAACCCAAACATTACTGCTAACCCCTCTTTATCTAACTGGGAATAGTTTTTTTCCACTGGTGTTAAAGTTCGGGACATAAACCCTATTGGTCTTTCAGTTCCGTCGTCCATGCGGTGTGAAAGAACTGCCCCCACCCCGTAAGGTGAAGCGTCACAAGGGAGAATGATGTCTTTCTCTGCATTGTAGTGAACCAGCACATCCGACGACAGAATCAGTTTCTTGGACTGTTCAAATGAAACCCCCTGCTCCTCTCCCCACTGCCACTGTGTCTCCTTGCGCAGTAGTTTGTGAAGCGGTGCTAACACTGTTGACAAGTTTGGTAAAAACCTGTTATAATAGTTCAGCAGTCCCAGGTAAGCTTTTAACTCAGCCACATTGGTAGGAGCAGGGGCGTCCTGCAGTGCTTGTACCTTCTCCTTGATTGGATGGAGCCCGGTGGCGTCCACTCTGTGTCCCAGGAACACTGCCTCATTCCCCAGGAAAGTGCACTTACTCCTCTTGAGCCATAACCCTGCCCTCTCCAATCTCTGTAGTACCTCTCTCAGAGTGCTCAGATGCTCCTGGTCGGTTCTTCCCGTCACCAGAATGTCATCCAGATAGATGGAAACATGTGGAATGCCTTGCAGTACACCTTCGATTGTCCTCTGGAAGATAGCTGGACTAGATGAGACACCAAACGGTAAGCGGTTATATGTAAACAAGCCCTTGTGTGTATTTATGGTGACATACTTCTTTGATTCATCATCCAGCGTAATCTGCAAGTATGCATGACTCATATCCAACTTTGTGAATTTCTTTCCTCCAGCCAGGTTTGCAAAGCGATCCTCTGTTTTGGGAATAGGATACTGCTCTAATTTGGACACCCGATTGACCGTCAATTTATAATCTCCACAGAGTCTTACCGAATTGTCCGGTTTTAGAACAGGTACAATGGGAGCTGCCCATTCTGAACATTTCACTGGCTCCAGTATGTTCTCTCTCAATAGATGGTCAAGCTCACCCTCTACCTTTGGTTTCATGGCATAAGGCACAGGTCGTTGTTTAAAAAACCTTGGCGGTGCCTCCTTGTCGACATAAATCTTAGCTGGGGGGCCATTAAATGTGCCAAGTTCCTCCTTGAACACATTCTCATGTTCACTCAACACTTCTTGCAAAGTCAACTGTTTGCCTTCATCTATTTGATTTACTGCTCCCCAGTCTAATTTAAGTTATTTTATCCAGCCCCGACCTAACAGGTTTGGTCCGGTACCTGATACTATAACTACAGGTAGCTGTTTCACTGTGTCCCTGTGCTGCACAGTCATATTAGCTGCACCTAATGTCGCTACTCGTTCACCTGTATATGTTTTAAGATGCAGAGAGCAAGACTTTAACTCTGGAACTTTTGCACGGTTCCACAATTTTGAGTACTCTGCCTTGTTCATTATGGTTACACCGCACCCTGTATCCACTTCAAAGTTCACCTTAGAGTCATTTACTGTCAGTTGCAATGTGATAGGAGCCACTTTTGAAATGTTCTCTGACATGCTATACATTATGAACATGTCCTCTTCTTCCTCAGCTCCCCTGCTGATGTGGTGTGCTCCATGTTTTTTCACTTCTCTTCCTTGGTTTTGCTTTCCTCCCCCTTTTGGTTTGGATTCCTCCACAGGTGATTTTGCCCTGCATGCTCGTTTAATGTGTCCTTGTTTCCCACACTTGTAGCACTTTTCCTCCAGAAACCGGCATTCACTCACCAGGTGATCGCCCTTGCATCTATAACATGCCTTCACATGCTCACGTTGTGGTTTCTGATGCACGTTTAACTTGTGCACAATAACCTGACCTGCAACTTGCTTAGCATTAGCCCTGTCGGAACCCTGTATTTCTTTTACATCTCGGTTCACTGTCTCTATGGTTTGAGCAAGTTCCAAAGCTTTTTCATAAGTAAGCCCATTATTCCGCAAACTAGCCTATCTCTCAGCATTTCCTTCAGGTTGTTCCCATAATTGCAATCTTGTGCCAATTTACGCAACACCGCTACATAGTCCATTACACTCTCTTCCTCTTTTCTGTTCCTTGAATTAAACTTGAACCGCTGTACAATCTCACTAGGCTTGGGGTTGAAATGTTCTTTGAGCAAGGCCACTAATTCAACAATTGATTTGTCTCCAGGCTTTTCAGGACTGAGCAGATTCTTCATCAGACTGTAGGTTTGGCTTCCCACAAAACTAAGCAGAATGGCTTTCCTTTTTTCGGCAACATTTATTTCATTTGCTTCGAAGAAATAACCCAACACTTCACAGTATTCCTCCCAGGTTTGTGCTCGAATATCAAAAGCGGAGACCGTTCCTACCGTGGCAGCCATGCTTCTGTCCAATTTGCAGCTAACTTTAGCTCATGAGTTTGTTCTTTAAAAGTCCCGGCAGACTTCACTTTTTCATGCAGTGTCCTTTTACCTCGTCGCCAAATGTGATAAATCCATGTAGTGAAACAAGAACTTGAAGAGGCGAGATATTAGAATTAATCTGTATACTTTATTAACAACTGCGTAGCAAACATACAGGCCTGCATCCTGCATCCTGGCATTCCACCTTTGCTGACCTTGACAGGAAGCAACCCCCTGACCTTAACTAGTGGCAGCACTAGCTACAGCACCACCTGGTGGATAACCTTAATCATAACATCCCAGATTACTATACCCCTCTCCCTCTTTCCCAGCCTCCCTATCTCCTGGCCTTCCTCTCTCCCCTTCCCTCTCTCTCCTATTTTCATCTCTCTCCCCGCTCCCTCTCTCTCCCACCTCTCCCTCTTTGTCCCCCTCCCTCTTTCCCAGCCTCCCTCTCTCCCCCTCCCCCTCTCTTTCCAACTTATCCCTTAGTTCTCGTACACAGAATCTTTGCCTCTTTCTTGCTCTCAAAAATACACTCCCTCACCCAGACTCTCTCCTCTCTCTCTGCCCCGTCTCTCTCTTTGCCTGACCCCTCTCTCTCCCTGACCCCTCTCTCTCTCCCTGACCTCTCTCTCTCCCTGCCCCCTCTCTATCCCTGCCCCCTCTATCTCTCCCTGCCCCCTTTCTCTCTCCCTGACCCCCTCTCTCTCTCCCTGCTCCCTCTCTCTCCCTGCTACCCCTCTCTCTCCCCTCCCTCTCTCCCCCTCCCCTCGCTCTCTCCCCGTTCCCCTCTCTCTCCCCCTCTCACCCCTCCCTCTCTCTCCCCCTCTCTGTGTCTCCCCCTCTCTCTCTTCCTCTCTCTCTCCTCGCTCTCCCACTCGCTTTCTCTCACCATCCTCGCTCTCCCCCCCTCGCACCCCCTCCCTCTCTCTCCCCCTTCCCTCTTTCTCCCCTCTCCCTCTCTCTCCCTCTCCCTCTCTCTCCCCTCCCTCTCTCCCCCTCCCCTCTCTCTCTCCCCGTTCCCCTCTCTCTACCCCTCTCACCCCTCCCTCTCTCTCTCCCCATCTCTCTGTCTCCCCTCTCTCTCTCCCCTCTCTACCCCTCTCTCCCTCTCTCTCCCCCCCCCCCCGACCCCCTCCCTCTCTCTCCCCTTCCCTCTTTCTCCCCTCTCCCTCTCTCTCTCTCCCTCTCCATCTCTCTCCCTCTTTCCCAGCCTTCCATCTCCCAGCCTTCCTCTCTCCCCCTTCCCTCTCCCACTTTACTCTCTCTCCCCGCTCCCTCTCTCTCCCCCCTCTCCCTCTCTGTCCCCCCATCTCTTTCCCAGCCTCCCGCTCTCCCCCTCCCTCTCTCTTTCCAACCTATCCCTTAGTTCTCGTACACAGACTCTTTGCCCCTTTCTTGCTCTGAAAAATACACTTCCTCACCCAGACTCTCTCCTCTCTCCCCACTCCACTCTCCCTGTCCCCCTCCTCTCTCTCGCTGCCCCTCCTCTCTCTCTCTCTGCCCCTTCTCTCTCTTTCCCTGAACCCACTCTCTCTCCCTGACCCCTCTCTTTTCATGACCCCTCTCTCTCTCCCTGACCCCTCTCTCTCCCTGACCACCTCTCTCTCTCCTTGACCCCGCCTCTCTCTCTCCCTGCCCCCACTCTCTCTCTGCCCCCACTCTCTCCCTGCCCCCTTTTTCTCTCTCTCCTGCTCTCTCCCTGTATCCCTCTCTCCCCCTCACTCTCTCTCTCTTTCCCCCTCCCTCTCTCTCTCCCCCTCTCTCTCCCCTCTCTCGCTTTTTCCCCCTCTCCCTCTCTCTGCCCCCTTGGACTCCCTCCCTCGCTCTCTGCACCTCTCTCTAACTCCCTCGCTCTCTCCCCTCCTCTCTTTCTCCCCACCCTCTCTCCCCCCCTCGCTCTCTCTCTGCCCCCTCTTGCTCTCTCTCTCTCTCTCTCTCTCCCCCCCTTGGGGCCTCTCCCCCCTCTCCCTCTTTCCCAGCCTCCCTATCTCCTGGCCCTCTCTCCCCTTTCCTCTCTCTCTCTATGCTCTCTCCTTCTCTCTCTGCTCTCTCCCTCTCCCCTCTCTCTCCTTCTCCCCCTCTCTCCCCATCTCTCTCTCCTCCTCGCTCTCTCTCCCCCACACTCTCTCTCTCTGCCCCCTCTCTCCCTTTGCCAACTCTCTCTGCCCCTCCCTCTCTCCCCTCCCCCTCTCTCTCCCCGTTCCACTCTCTCCCTCACCCCTCCCTCTCCCCCTCCCCTCTCTCTCCCTCTCTCTCCCCTGTAACATTTGCATACTGAATTATCATTGGCCCGCAAGCATCTGTAAGGAATACCTATTATATTCACATGTGATCACATGCTGAGTTGTCATTGGCCTGCAGGCATCTGTAAGGGGTCCTAACTCCATCTTGTCTCCACTGTGCTGTATGATTGAGATCACAGACCTGATGCTTCATAAAAGAGTTTAGACTGTAATACTCCGTTGTCCTGCAATTTATTATTTTTGTACAAAGTGTGCAAAACAAGACATCCCCGTCTCTCTCTGCTCCCTCTCTCTCCCTCCCTCTCTCTCTCTCTCCGTTCCCCTCTCTCCCTCTCGCCCCTCCCTCTCCCCCTCTGCCCCTCCCTTTCCCTTTCTCTCCCCGTCCAACTGTCCCCTTCCCCTCTCTCTCTCCCCTGCTCACTCTCACCCCCTCTCTCTCTCCCCTCTCCCTCTCTCTCCCGCTCTCTCTCCCCCTCGCTCTCTCTCTCACCCTCACTCTCTCTCTCTCCCCCCTCTTGCTCTCTCTCTCTCTCCCCCCCTCAGACACTCTCCCTCTCTCTCCCCCCTCTCCCTCTTTCCCAGCCTCCCTATCTCCTGGCCCTCTCTCCCCCTTCCCTCTCTCTCCCACTTTCATCTCTCTCCCTCTCCCTCTCTCTCCCTCTCTCCCCCTCTCCCTCTTTCCCAGCCTCCCTATCTCCTGCCTTCCTCTCTCCCCCTTCCCTCTCTCTCCTATTTTCATCTCTCTCCCCGCTCCCTCTCTCTCCCCCCTCTCCCTCTCTGTCCCCATCCCTCTTTCCCAGCCTCCCACTCTCCCCCTCCCCCTCTCTTTCCAACTTATCCCTTAGTTCTTGTACACAGACTCTTTGCCCCTTTCTCGCTCTCAAAAATACACTTGCTCACCCAGACTCTCTCCTCTCTCCCCACTCCACTCTCCCTCTCCCCCTCCTCTCTCTCGCTGCCCCTCCTCCCTCTCTCTGCCCCTTCTCTCTCTTTCCCTGACCCCCCTCTCTCCCTGACCCCTCTCTCTTTCCCTGACCCCTCTCTCTCCCTGACCACCTCTCTCTCCTTGACCCCTCTCTCTCTCCCTGCCCCACTCTCTTGCACCCTGCCCTCTCTCTGCCCCCGCTCTCTCCCTGCCCCCTTTTTCTCTCTCTGCTCGCATTCTCTGCCCCTTCTCCCTCTGCCCCCTCTCGCTCTCTCTGCCCCCTCTCTCCTCCTCCCACCTTTTCCCTGACCCCTACTCTCACTGTCCCCTGCTCTCTCTCTCCCTCGCTCTCTCTCTCCCCCCTCTCTCTCTCTCCCCCTCCCTCTCTCCCATCCCCCTCTCTCCCCTCTCTCTCTCTATTTCCCCCCTCTCTCTCTGCCCCCTTGGACTCCCTCCCTCGCTCTCTCCACCTCTCTCTAACCCCCTCGCTCTCTCCCCCCTCCTCTCGCTCTCCCCTCCCTCTGTCTCTCTCTCTCCCCCTCTCTCTCTCTCCCCCTCTCTATTTCTCTCACTCTCCCCCTTGCTCTCTCTCTTCCCCCTCTTGCTCTCTCCCTCTCTCTCCCCCTCTCTATTCCCCCTTGGACCCCCTCCCCCTCTCTCTCCGGGGCCCAGATCTCAGGGACCCAGCTCTCGGGCTCAGATCTCAGATCCCAGGGATTACAGGAACCAAACATTCCAGGGATCTCAGGAACCCAGATCTCAGGAACTCAGATCTCAGGGGCCCAGAATCTCACAGACCCAGAATCTCAGAGACACAGAATCTCAGAGACCCAGAATCTCAGAGGCCCAGAATCTCAGAGGCCCAGATTTCAGAGGCCCAGCTTTCAGAGACCCAGATTTCAGAGACCCAGATCTCAGAGGCCCAGATCTCAGAGACCCAGAATCTCAGAGGCCCAGATCTCAGGCGCCCAGATCTCAGAGGCCCAGCTCTCAGGGGCCCAGCTCAGGGGTCCAGGATCTCTGAGGCACAGATCTCAGGAACCCAGAATCTCAGAGGCCCAGATCTCGGGAACCCAGAATCTCAGGGGCCCAGATCTCAGTGGCCCAGGTCTCACAGACCCAGACTCTAAGAGGCACAGATCTCAGGGGCCCAGCTCTCAGGGACCCAGATCTCAGGCATCCAGATCTCAGGGGTCCAGATCTCAGTGGCCCAGATCTCAGGGGCCTAGATCTCAGGCATCCAGATCTCAGGGGTCCAGATCTCAGTGGCCCAGATCTCAGGGGCCTAGATCTCAGGGGCCCAGATCTCAGAGGCCCAGCTCTCAGGGGCCCAGATCTAAGGAACCCAGATCTCAGGAGCCCAGATCTCAGAGGCCCAGATCTCAAGGGCCCCAGATTTCAGGGGCCCCGATCTCAGGGACCCAGATCTCAGCGGCCCAGCTCTCAGGGGCCCAGATCTCAGAGACCCATAATCTGAGAGGCCCAGATCTCGGAGACCCAGAATCTCAAAGACGCAGTATCTCAGAGGCCCAGATCTCAGGGGCCCAGATCGCAAGGGCCCAGATCTCAGGGACCCAGATCTCAGGGGCCTAGCACTCAAAGGCCCAGAATCTCAGAGGCCCAATTCTCAGGGGCCCAGATCTCAGGGAACCACATCTCAGGGAACCAGATCTCAGGGGCCCAGATCTCAGTGGCCCAGATCTCAGGAGCCCAGATCTCAGGGGCCCAGATCTCAGAGGCCCAGATCTCAGGTGCCCAGAATCTCAGAGGCCTGAATCTCAGTGGCCCAGATCTCAGGAACCCAGATCTCAGGGGCCCAGATCTCAGGGGCCCAGCTCTCAGAGGCCCAGCTCTCAGAGGCCCAGCTCTCAGGGGCCCAGCTCGCAGAGGCCCAGGTCTCAGGGACCCAGCTCTCAGAGGCCCAGCTCTCAGAGGCCCAGCTCTCAGAGGCCCAGATCTCAGGAGCCCAGATCTCAGGGGCCCAGATCTCAGGAACCCAGATCTCAGGGACCCAGATCTCAGGGGCTCAGATCTCAGAGGCCCAGATCTCAGGAACTCAGATCTCAGATCCCAGGGATTACAGGAACCAAGCATCCCAGGGATCTCGGGAACCCAGATCTCAGAGACCCAGATCTCAGAGGCCAGAATCTCAGAGGCCCAGCTCTCAGGGGCCCAGATCTCAGGGGCCCAGATCCCAGGGTCCCAGATTTCAGGGGCCCAGATCTCAGGAACCCAGATCTCAGAGGCCCAGCTCTTAGGAACCCAGATCTCAGAGGCCAGCTCTCAGAGGCCCAGCTCTCAGAGGCCCAGGTCTCAGAGGCCCACATCTCAGGGGCCCAGATCTCAGGAACCCAGATCTCAGGAACCCAGATCTCAGGGGCCCAGAATCACAGAGACCCAGAATCTCAGATGCCCAGATCTCAGGGGCCCAGATCTCAGAGACCCAGAATCTCAGAGGCCCAGATCTCAGGGGCCTAGATCTCAGGGGTCCAGATCTTAGAGACCCAGCTCTCAGAGGCCCAGCTCTCAGGGGCCCAGCTCTCAGGGACCCAGATCTCAGGGGCCCAGATCTCAGGGGCCCAGAATCACAGAGACCCAGAATCTCAGATGCCCAGATCTCAGGGGCCCAGATCTCAGAGACCCAGAATCTCAGAGACCCAGATCTCAGATGCCCAGATCTCAGGGGCCCAGATCTCAGAGACCCGGAATCTCAGAGGCCCAGGTCTCAGAGGCCCAGCTCTCAGGGGCCCAGATCTCAGGGGCCCAGGTCTCAGGGGCCCAGAATCTCAGAGGTCCAGATCTCAGGGGCCCAGCTCTCAGGGACCCAGATCGCAGGGGCCCAGATCTCAGGGGCCTAGCTCTCAAAGGCCCAGAATCTCAGAGGCTCAGCTCTCAGGGGCCCAGATCTCAGAGACCCAGCTCTCGGGGGCCCAGATCTCAGGAAACCAGATCTCAGGGGCCCAGATCTCAGTGGCCCAGGTCTCAGAGA
Organism: Somniosus microcephalus; assembly: GCF_052327205.1. Taxonomy (NCBI): domain Eukaryota; kingdom Metazoa; phylum Chordata; class Chondrichthyes; order Squaliformes; family Somniosidae; genus Somniosus; species Somniosus microcephalus. The sequence continues at coordinate 9,828,607 of NC_141019.1, forward strand.
CCCAGACTCTCAGAGGCCCAGATCTCAGGGGCCCAGCTCTCAGGGACCCAGATCTCAGGGGTCCAGATCTCAGGGGTCCAGATCTCAGTGGCCCAGATCTCAGTGGCCAAGATCTCAGGTGCCCAGATCTCAGGGGCCCAGATCTCAAGGGCCCCAGATTTCAGGGGCCCCGATCTCAGGGACCCAGATCTCAGCGGCCCTGAATCTCAGAGGCCAGAATCTCAGGGGCCCAGATCTCAGGGGCCCTGAATTTCAGAGGCCCAGATCTCAGGAGCCCAGATCTCAGAGGCCAGAATCTCAGGGGCCCAGATCTCAGGGGCCCTGAATCTCAAGAGGCCAGAATCTCAGGGGCCCAGATCTCAGGGGCCCAGATCTCAGGAGCCCAGATCTCAGGAGCCCAGATCTCAGAGGCCCAGATCTCAGGAAACCAGATCTCAGGTGCCCAGAATCTCAGAGGCCTGAATCTCAGTGGCCCACATCTCAGGAACCCAGATCTCAGGGGCCCAGATCTCAGGGGTCCAGATCTCAGGGGCCAGAATCTCAGAGGCCAGAATCTCAGTGGCCCAGATCTCAGGAACCCAGATCTCAGGGGCCCAGATCTCAGGGGCCCAGATCTCAGGGGCCCAGAATCTCAGAGGCCAGAATCTCAGTGGCCCAGATTTCAGGAACCCAGATCTCAGGGGCCAGATCTCAGGGGCCCAGATCTCAGAGGCCCAGCTGTCAGAGGCCCAGCTCTCAGGGGCCCAGCTCGCAGAGGCCCAGATCCCAGGGACCCAGATCTCAGAGGCCCAGCTCTCAGAGGCCCAGCTCGCAGAGGCCCAGATCTCAGGAACCCAGACCTCAGAGTCCCAGATCTCAGGAACCCAGATGCCAGGAACCCAGATCTCAGGGACCCAGATCTCAGGGGCCCAGATCTCAGAGGCCCAGCTCTCAGAGGCCCAGTTCTCAAAGGCCCAGATCTCAGGAACCCAGATCTCAGAGGCCCAGATCTCAGAGGCCAGAATCTCAGAGGCCAGAATCTCAGGGGCCCAGATCTCAGGAAGCCAGATCTCAGGGGCCCAGATCTCAGGGGTCCAGATCTCAGAGGCCCAGATCTCAGGAAACCAGCTCTCAGGGGCCCAGATCTCAGGGTCCCAGGTCTCAGAGATCCAGCATCTCAGAGGCCCAGATCTCAGGAACGCAGAATCGCAGAGGCCCAGATCTCAAGGGCCCAGGTCTCAGAGACCCAGAATCTCAGAGACCCAGGTCTCAGGCGCCCAGATCTCAGGGGACCAGCTCTCAGGGATCCAGAATCTCAGAGGCCCAGCTCTCAGGGGCCCATATCTCAGCAAACCAGATCTCAGAGGCCCAGATCTCAGGAGCCCAGATCTCAGGAGCCCATATCTCAGAGGCCCAGATCTCAGGAGCCCAGATCTCAGGAGCCCATATCTCAGAGGCCCAGATCTCAATAACCCAGATCTCAGGGGCCAAGAATCTCAGAGGCCCAGATCTCAGGAACCCAGAATCTCAGGGGCCCAGCTCTCTCAGGAACCCAGCTCCCAGGGGCCCAGATCTCAGGGGCCCAGCTCTCAGGGGCCCAGAGCTCAGCGAGCCAGAATCTCAGAGGCCCAGATCTCAGAGTCCCAGATCTCAGGAGCCCAGCTCTGAGGGACCCAGATCTCAGAGGTCCAGGATCTCTGAGGCCCAGATCTCAGGAACCCAGAATCTCAGAGGTCCAGATCTTGGAACCCATAATCTCAGGGGCCCAGCTCCCAGGGGCCCAGAATCTCAGTGGCCCAGGTCTCAGAGACCCAGACTCTCAGAGGCCCAGATCTCAGGGGCCCAGCTCTCAGGGACCCAGATCTCAGGGGTCCAGATCTCAGGGGTCCAGATCTCAGTGGCCCAGATCTCAGTGGCCAAGATCTCAGGTGCCCAGATCTCAGGGGCCCAGATCTCAAGGGCCCCAGATTTCAGGGGTCCCGATCTCAGGGACCCAGATCTCAGCGGCCCTGAATCTCAGAGGCCAGAATCTCAGGGGCCCAGATCTCAGGGGCCCTGAATCTCAGAGGCCAGAATCTCAGGGGCCCAGATCTCAGGGGCCCTGAATCTCAAGAGGCCAGAATCTCAGGGGCCCAGATCTCAGGGGCCCAGATCTCAGGAGCCCAGATCTCAGGAGCCCAGATCTCAGAGGCCCAGATCTCAGGAAACCAGATCTCAGGTGCCCAGAATCTCAGAGGGCTGAATCTCAGTGGCCCACATCTCAGGAACCCAGATCTCAGGGGCCCAGATCTCAGGGGTCCAGATCTCAGGGGCCAGAATCTCAGAGGCCAGAATCTCAGTGGCCCAGATCTCAGGAACCCAGATCTCAGGGGCCCAGATCTCAGGGGCCCAGATCTCAGGGGCCCAGAATCTCAGAGGCCAGAATCTCAGTGGCCCAGATTTCAGGAATCCAGATCTCAGGGGCCAGATCTCAGGGGCCCAGATCTCAGAGGCCCAGCTGTCAGAGGCCCAGCTCTCAGGGGCCCAGCTCGCAGAGGCCCAGATCCCAGGGACCCAGATCTCAGAGGCCCAGCCCTCAGAGGCCCAGCTCGCAGAGGCCCAGATCTCAGGAACCCAGACCTCAGAGTCCCAGATCTCAGGAACCCAGATGTCAGGAACCCAGATCTCAGGGACCCAGATCTCAGGGGCCCAGATCTCAGAGGCCCAGCTCTCAGAGGCCCAGTTCTCAAAGGCCTAGATCTCAGGAACCCAGATCTCAGGAACCCAGATCTCAGGAACCCAGATCTCAGAGGCCCAGATCTCAGAGGCCAGAATCTCAGAGGCCCAGCTCTCAGGGGCCCAGATCTCAGGGGCCCAGCTCCCAGGGTCCCAGATTTAGAAACATAGAAGCATAGAAGATAGGAGCAGGAGTAGGCCATTCGGCCCTTCGAGCCTGCTCCGCCATTCAATGAGATCATGGCTGATCATCTAAATTCAGTACCCTGTCCCTGCCTTCTCCCCATATCCCGTGATCCCTTTAGCCTTAAGAAATATATCCAACTCTTTCTTGAATATATTTAACGAACTGGCCTCCACCGCCCTCTGTGGCAGAGAATTCCACAGGTTCACCACTCTCTGGGTGAAGAAATTCCTCCTCATTTCAGTCCTAAATGGCTTACCCCTTATCCTTAGACTATGACCCCTGGTTCTGGACTCCCCGGCCATCAGAAACATCCTTCCTGCATCTAGTCTGTCCAGGCCTGACAGAATTTTATAGGTTTCGATGAGATCCCCTCTCAATCTTCTAAACTGCAGTGAGTATAAGCCCAATCGACACAATCTCTCCTCATATGTCATTCCTGCCATCCCAGGTACCAGCCTGGTGAATCTTCGCTGTACTCCTTCTATGGCAAGAACGTCCTTCCTCAGGTAAGGCGACCAAAACTGCACACAGTACTCAAGGTGCGGTCTCACCAAGGCCCTGTACAACTGTAGCAATACATCCTTGTTCCTGTACTCGAACCCTCTTGCTACGAAGGCCAACATACCATTTGCCTTCTTAACCGCCTGCTGCACCTGCATGCTTACCTTCAGCGACTGGTGCACAAGAACACCCAGGTCTCTTTGCACTTCCCCTTCTCCCAATCTATTGCCATTCAAATAATAATCTGCCTTCCTGTTTTTGCCACCAAAGTGGATAATCTCACATTTATCCACATTATAGTGTATATGCCATTTTTCTGCCCAATCACCCAACCTGTCCAAATCGTACTGGAGTTTCACGACATCCTCCTCACAGCTTACCCTCCCACCCAGCTTTGTGTCGTCTGCAAATTTGGAGATATTACATCCAATTCCCTCGTCCAGATCATTAATATATATTGTGAACAGCTGGGGTCCTAGGACCGATCCTTGCGGTACCCCACTAGTCACTGCCTGCCACTCGGAAAACGACCCGTTTATTCCAACTCTTTGCTTTCTGTCCGCCAACCAGTTCTCTATCCAAGTCAATACCTTGCCCCCAATCCCATGTGCCTTAATTTTGCACGCTAATCTCTTATGTGGGACCTTATCGAAAGCCTTCTGAAAGTCCAAATACACCACATCCACTGGTTCTCCCTTATCTATTTTACCAGTTACATCCTCAAAAAATTCCAGTAGATTAGTCAAGCATGATTTACCTTTTGTAAATCCATGTTGACTTTGTCCGATCCTGTCACTGCTTTCCAAGTGCTCTGCTATTACATCTTTTATAATAGACTCTAGCATTTTCCCCACTACCGATGTCAGGCTTACCGGTCTATAATTCCCTGCTTTTTCTCTGCCACCTTTTTTGAATAGTGGGGTATGTTCGATCCGTGATTCTGAGAGTATGATGTTTTTCAATAACCACACGGATGCTGTAAGCTAACAATCAACAGGTATTTACTGGTGGAGGGTCGTCTCAAGACTGGGGGTACAGAGGCATGCGTAAGGTTTATATACAGGTGTGGTCACTGCCAGTACTACAGTATACAGGAGCTGTAAAAGTAGTTCTGTCTTAAAGGTACATACACTACAATGCCTCCCCTTTTAGATTAATAGTACCCCGCTAATATTCAAATAACAATTAACACTTTAACATGTACATCAAACAACAATAGTCCATTTATAGATTCAGTCTTTGGGGCGGCTTCCTGATCCTTTCGGGATAGCGCCTTTCCTAAGGTTCTTGTTCTTGGTGCGGAGGCGATTCTGGCCCCTTTTCATTGGGTAGTTCATCGGTTTCCACTGCTACTGGTTCTGAGGTAGATGCTACTGGTATGTTGGGTTCATCCCCAGGTACTCGCGACATGGGGTTGACTCGTTCCTGTGACGCTAAGATCTGATCGACGTGGCGTCTCACGATGTTCTCCCCGACATCCACTGTGTACATTAATGGCCCCTGCCTTGTGCATATCGTCCCGGGTTGCCATTTCTCTGTTCGGTAGTCACGGGCCAAGACTGATTGTCCTACATTGAAGCTCCTTGTCGGCTTCTCATTGAGGTGCTGGAATTGTTTATCCTCAACATTTCTTCGCACATTTGGTCTGAGCAAGTCCAGACGAGATCTCAACCTTCGGTTAAAGAACATCATGGCCGGGGTCTGGTTGGTAACTGCATGTGTCGCGTTTCGGTAGGCTAATAAGAAATTGTCCACCTTATGCTGTAGTGGAATTTCATCGTCGCACATGGCCTTTATCGCCTTCTTAAAGGTTTGTATGAGCCTCTCAGCCAATCCATTTGTAGCTGGATGATACGGGGCGGATGTGTAATGCCTTACCCCATTCCTTCTCATAAATTTTCGAAACTCTTCGAACACAAACTGTGGTCCATTATCAGAGCAAATCTGCTCTGGCAAGCCGTTTCTGGCAAATATGGTCCGTAGGACTGCAATCGTTTTCTCTGTCGTGGTTGAGGACATTTTTATCACCTCAGACCACTTTGAATTAGCATCCACTGCTGTTAAGAACATTGAGTCCATGAATGGACCAGTGAAATCAATATGCACCCATTGCCATGGAGAGGAGGGCCACTCCCATGGGTGTAGAGGGGCATGTGGTGGTGCATTTTGGACCTTCTGGCATCCTGAGCAGCTCTTGGTTAGGTCTTCGATTTGTTGATCGATTCCTGGCCACCACACATAAGCCCTAGCAAGGCTTTTCATTTTCACTCCCCCCAGATGACCTTCATGTAGCTCATTTAGCACTCTCTCCCTTAACTTGGGTGGAATCACCACTCTGGATCCACACATCACTGTCCCCTGGCATACTGACAGCTGTTCTCTTCTGGATGAGAATGCTGGCAACAGTAAGTCACCATGTGTTGGCCATCCCCTCACCGTCAAATCATATACCCGAGACATCGTCGGATCATTGCGGGTCTCCTTCTCTATATCCGCGTTCGTTACTGGCAATCGTTCAATTATTGATGAATAAAATATCTCGATAGGGTCCACTGCTGGTGCTTCCTCCACAGTAGGCAGTGGCAGGCGCGATAGCCCATCAGCGTTTCCATGCTGTTTCGTGCCTTTATATTCTATTTCATATTGATTCGCCCCTAGAAACAGGGACCATCTTTGTAACCGTTGTGCAGTCATCACTGGAACGCCCTTCTTAGGATTAAAGATGGAGACAAGTGGTTGGTGGTCAGTCAGCAAGGTGAACTTCTGCCCATGCAGATAGCGGTTGAATTTTTTTACTCCCCATACTAGGCTGAGGGCCTCCCTGTCAATCTGGGCGTAGTTGCGCTCGGCTGAGGTTAGTGACCAAGACGCAAAGGCTACTGGCCTCTCCAACCCGTCTGGGAATTTGTGCGACAGCACTGCTCCAATACCATAGGGTGATGCATCACATGCCAAACAAATTGGTAGTGCTGGTTTGAAATGGGCCAACACCTCTTTTGATGTGATCAATTCTTTACACTTCTGGAAAGCTCGTCTACGTTTGTCATTCCACTTCCATGGTACCCCCGTTTGCAGTAGGGTGTTCAGTGGGTGTAATACCGTGGACAAATTTGGTAAGAACTTGTGGTAGTAGTTTACCAGCCCGAGGAACGACCTCAGTTGTGACACATTTTCCGGTGCTGGAGCCTTGACTACTGCCTCAATCTTTTCAGGGGACTTATGTGACCCCTCTTCATCGATGACGTGGCCACAATACGAGATCTGTTTCTGGAAAAACTCGCACTTGTGACGATTAGCTCGTAGCCCATACTCCTTTAATCTGGTGAGCACCTTCTCCAAGTTGGCGAGGTGATCACTGTCATTTTCGCCCGTGACCAGGATGTCGTCCAAATAACACTGGGTCCCTGGAATCCCTTGCAGGACTTGATCCATTGCCCTTTGCCAAATAGCCGGAGCCGATGCTACCCCGAACACCAGCCGGTTGTATTGATAGAGACCTTTATGAGTGTTAATCGTAAGGTATTGTTTCGAAGCTTCTTCAACCTCCATTTGCAAGTACGCCTGGGCTAGATCAATTTTGGTGAAGCGTTTACCTCCAGATAACGAGGCAAAAATATCCTCAATTCGTGGAAGTGGATATTGTACCATGTAAAGGACTGGGTTCACTGTCACCTTAAAATCCCCACAGATGCGGACCTTCTTTGGTTCCCCAGGCGTATTACTCAACGACCTCGTCATTACAGGAACGATGGGTGTAGCCCACTCACTCCAGTCTACTTTGGACAGTACTCCTGAACGTTCCAACCCTTCCAGCTCTGCTTCGACAGCTGGTCTGATCGCATAAGGCACTGGTCTGGCCTTATGAAACTTTGGGCTTGCATTTTCCTCTATTTTAATCGTTGCTGTTATGCCTTTTAGTGTTCCAAGTCCCTCCTGGAACACTTCTTTTGCGTCAGTTAGCATTTTTGACAGTCGTCCAGGTGTGACGTCGTCATCCTTTTTGGCCTCAAACTTCAGTGCCTGTATGGAATGCCAATCTAATTGTATCTTCCGGATCCATTCACGTCCTAGCAGTGGTGGTCCTCCATCTGGCAATACATATATGTCAATTTTAGGTATTTCCTGACCTTTATATATCACTTTCACCCTTATTTTTCCTTTGGGGTAGACTTTTTGCCCCGTGTACGTCTTCAAGACAATCTCTGTAGCTTTCAAGGGTATATGTGAAAATAGCCGCTTGTAGTCCCTTTGGTTTATGACTGTTAGGGCTGATCCTGTGTCCAATTCCATTTTCACTTGGACTCCATCTATCTTGAGTGTAACCCAGATAGTCTGGTGATCCTCCATTTTGGTTACCTTATGTAGTTTCAGACAACCCAGCTCCTTGCTTCCGGAGTCTGTGTCACTTTTCTGTTCGTCTGAACTACTGGCCATCACCTTGTGTACCTTTTTGTACTTCTCCTGTGGAGATTTCTTACTGTTGGTTTTCTTCCCAGACCTGCAGACTCTTGCTATGTGTCCTGCTTTTCCACACTGTCTGCACACTTGGTCCTTGAACCAACAATCCTTCTGGTCATGTGTTGTTCTGCCACAGTGATAGCACTTCCCTGTTCCATAGGACATTTAATTGGTGCCATATTCTTGCGGTCTCCGTTGTATCTCTGCAGCGCCCCTTGCGGCTGCTTCGTGTGATACTGCCATACTGAAAGCCTTGTCCAGCATAAGATCCTTTTCTGACAGAAGCCGTTTCTGGGTTCCTTCACTTTGCAGCCCACACACAAACTTGTCCCTTAACGTATCTGCTAGTCCCGCTCCAAACTGGCAGTGTTTTGATAGCTTGCGCAGTTCCGTTAGGTACTCAGCATTGCTTTCGTCTTTGTGTTGGTTCCTTTTATGGAACTTAAATCATTCTGCTATCAGCAGCGGTGTGGGGTTTAAGTGGTCCTGTAGGATTTCTACTCTGCTTTCGAAATTCTTGTTCACCGGCTTCTCTGGGGTTATTAGGTTCCGCAGTAACCCATAAGTTTTTGCACCCATGGAATTTAACAAAACCAGTGCTTTCCTGGCATCTGGCACTTCATTCGCCCTGCAGTACACCTCAATACGTTCCACATATGTCGCCCAATCTTCGACTTCATTGTCGAACGTAGAGATACTGCCACTCTTCGGCATCCCTGGGTGTGATTTAACTGTCAAAAATGGCATCTCCCGCGCTTCCCCTTCTTCTCCGCTGGCACAAAATGGCGTCTCCCGCGCTTTCCTTCCTTCCCGCGCTCGCCGTTCTTCTCCGCTGCGGCTTCTAAAAATGGCGTCTCCCGCACTCTTCCTTCTTCTCCGCGGCTCAATGGCGTCTCCCGCGCTCTCCCTTCTTCTCCCCGCGGACACTGTTCAGCCCTTGAGCCCTGGCTGTGCTCTGCGCGTTTTTTTTTTGTGTGCCTTTCCCGTTTCCGCCGCTCGGTCCTGAACCCGGCTGTTGCTTTTCCCTCTCTCCGTTTTTTTTTTCGATGCCGCTCGGTTTTCAACCCCCGGCTGCGCCCTGTGCGCTTCACACTCTGTCTTACCCCGTTGACGCTGCTCGGCTTTCTCTCCGCCGTCGGTCGGCTCCAGCCGCCGCTGTCCGGGAAGGGTCTGCGCTGTACCTGTCGTCAGTCTCTTGCTGATCGTCGTGGCTGGGGAACCAAGCCCGGCTCTCCACATCCTCCCCTGCGATGTTCACTCTCTGCCGGACGACTGGGCGGTTGCTCGTGGTCGACGCCCATGTTCCTGGCCTCGACTTTATTCCACCGCCCTCCCGGAGTGAATCCTCGAAGGGAAATGTAGAGTTGCAGGTAGATTCGAATCGACACTCGTCGCCACTGTTAGATCCGTGATTCTGAGAGTATGATGTTTTTCAATAACCACACGGATGCTGTAACTTAACAATCAACAGGTATTTTACTGGTGGAGGGTAGTCTCAAGACTGGGGGTACAGAGGCATGCGTAAGGCTTATATACAGGTGTGGTCACTGCCGGTACTACAGTATACAGGAGCTGTAAAAGTAGTTCTGTCTTAAAGGTACATACACTACAGGGTAACATTAGCTACCCTCCAATCCATGGGTACTGTTCCAGAGTCTATCGAGTTCTGGAAGATGACCAGCAATGCATCTACTATTTCTAGGGCCACTTCCTTAAGTACCCTGGGATGTAGATTATCAGGCCCTGGGGATTTATCGGCCTTCAGTCCCATCAATTTTCCGAACACCATTTCCCTACAAATACTGATTTCTTTCAGTTCCACCCTTTCATCAGACCCTATGTTCCCCGGCATCTCTGGGAGGTTATTTGTGTCCTCCTTTGTGAAGACAGAACCAAAGTATGAATTTAGTTGGTCTGCCATTTCTTTGTTTCCCATTATAAATTCCCCTGATTCTGACTGCAAGGGACCTACGCTTGACTTCACCAATCTTTTTCTCTTCACATATCTATAAAAGCTTTTACAGTCAGTTTTTATGTTCCCTGATAGCTTACTCTCATATTCTATTTTCCCTTTCTTAATTAATCCCTTTGTCCTCCTTTGTTGAATCCTAAACTGCTCCCAATCCTCAGGATTATTGCTTTTTCTGGCCAATTTATATGTCGTCTCCTTGGATCTTATGCTATCCCTAATTTCCCTTGTTAGCCACGGTTGAGTCACCTTTTTTGTTTTGTTTTTATGCCAAACTGGGATGAACAAATTCTGTAGCTCATCCATTCGGTCTTTGAATGTTTGCCATTGCCTATCCACCGTCAACCCTTTGAGTGCCATTCCCCAATCAATCCTACCCAACTCGCTCCTCAGACCATCGTAGTTTCCTTTATTTAAATTGAGGACCCTAGTCTCTGAGTCAACTACTTCATTCTCCATCTTAATGAAGAATTCGATCATATTATGATCGCTCCGACACAAGGTGCCTCGTACAACAAGATTGCTAATTAATCCTTTCTCGTTACATAATACCCAGTCTAAGATGGCCGGATCTCTGGTTGGTTCCTCGACATATTGGTCCAGGAAACCATCCCGTAAACACTCCAGGAAATCCTCCTCCACAGTATTGTTACTAATTTGGTTGGCCCAATCTATATGTAGATTAAAGTCACCCATGATGACTGCTGTGCCCTTATTGCACGCTTCTTTAATTTCCCTTTTAATGCCATCCCCAACCTCCGCCTTACTGTTGGGAAGTCTATATACCACTCCCACTAATTTTTTTTCCCCTTATTATTTCTGAATTCTACCCATACAGATTCCACATCATCAGAGCTAATATCCTTCATTACAATTGTATTAATCCCTTCTTTAACCAGTAATGCTACCCCACCTCCCTTTCCTTTTTGCCTATCTTTCCTGAATATCGAATACCCCTGGATGTTGAGTTCCCAGTCTTGGCCATCCTTGAGCCACGTTTCCGTAATCCCAACCAAATCATATTCGTTTACCTCTATTTGCGCAGCCAATTCATCCACCTTATTACAAATGCTCCTCGCATTAAGACACAAAGCCTTCAGGCTTGTTTTTTTAACGCTCTTAGACCTATTAGAATTATTATTTACTGTGGCCATGTTTGATTTAAACCGTTGATTTCTCTGACTGCCACTTTTGTTTTTCTCCTTCCTATCTTTTGCTTTTATCCCTGTTTCCCTTTCCTCTGTCTCCCTGCTCAGGTTCCCAACCCCCTGCCATTTTAGTTTAAACCCCCCCGAACAGTGCTAGCAAACCTCCCCGCAAGGATATTTGTCCTGTTCTGGTTCAGGTGCAACCCGTCCGACTTGTACAAGTCCCACCTTCCCCAGAAGCAGGCCCAGTGATCCAGGAAACTAAAGCCCTCCCTCCTGCACCAACTCTTTAGCCACGCATTCATCTGCTCTGTCTTCCTATTCCTATACTCACTAGCACGTGGCACCGGGAGTAATCCAGAGATTACAACCTTTGAGGTCCTGCTCTTTACTCTGCTACCTAGCTCCCTAAATTCTTGCTGCAGGACCTCATCCCTCTTCCTACCCATGTCATTGGTCCCAATGTGAACCACGACCTCTGACTGTTCACCCTCCACCTTCAGAATGCCCTGCAGCCGTTCAGTGACATCCTTGACCCTGGCACCAGGGAGGCAACAAACCATCCTGGAGTCACGTCTATGGCGACAGAAACGCCTATCTGTTCCCCTTACGATGGAATCCCCTACCACTATTGCTCTCCCACTCTTTTTCCTCCCTTCCTGAGCAGCAGAAGCACCCCTGGTGCTAGGAAGTTGGCTGCTGCTGCCTTCCTCTGGTAAGTCATCCCCCTCAACAGTATCCAAATCGGTATACCTGTTTGAGAGGGGGATGGCCACAGGGGTCCCCTGCACTACCTGCCTGCCTCTACTGCTCTGCCTGATGGTCACCCATTTCCCTTCTGCCTGTGCAGCCTTTACCTGCGGTGTGACCAACTCACTAAACGTGTTATCCACGACCCTCTCAGCATCGTGAATGCTCCAAAGCCCATCCATCCGCAGCTCCAGCGCCGCAATGCGGTCTGCTAGTAGCTGCAGCTGGATGCATTTCTGGCACACATGTTCGTCAGGGACACCGGCAGTGTCCCTGAATTCCCACATAGAGCAAGAGGAGCATAACACAGGGCTGGGCTGTCCTGACATGACTTACCCTTTAATTAATTTAAATTAAATCAATACCACCAATTTAATGATATACTCAAGGGCGCTTGCCTGCCAGCAGTCCCCGCTACACCACAGAGACCCTAGAAACTATAAACCACAGAATTTAAGTTTTGTAAAGAAGGAGAAAGAGTAAATACTTACCAACCAATCACTTACCCGCTTTCTGGTGACGTCACACTTGGGTTACTTTTTACCTCTGTCCTTCCCTCGGACTGCGGAGATTGGAGATTGGTACGCCTTACCTGGTCTCGGAGTTGTTTATCAACTCGTCGCCGCTCAGCCTCGTTCTCTCGCAGGTCCGCCCGCCTGCCTCCGCTGCTCTGAGGCCTTACCTGGTTGCGGAGCTGTTTATCAACTTGCCGCCGCTCAGCCTCATTCTCTCGCAGGTCCGCCCGCCTGCCTCCGCTGCTCTGAGGCCTTACCTGGTCTCGGAGCTGTTTATCAACTCGCCGCCGCTCAGCCTCGTTCTCTCGCAGGTCCGCCCGCCTGCCTCTGCTGCTCTGAGGCCTTACCTGGTCTCGGAGCTGTTTTTGAACTCGCCGCCGCTCAGCCTCGTTCTCTCGCAGGTCCGCCCGCCTGCCTCCGCTGCTCTGAGGCCTTACCTGGTCTCGGAGCTGTTTATCAACTCGCGGCCGCTCAGCCTCGTTCTCTTGCAGGTCCGCCCACCTGCCTCCACTGCTCTGAGGCCTTACCTGGTCTCGGAGCTGTTTATCAACTCGCCGTCGCTCAGCCTCGTTCTCTCGCAGGTCCGCCCGCCTGCCTCCGCAGGGGTCCAGATCCCAGGGGCCCAGATCTCAGGGGCCCAGATCTCAGGGGCCCAGATTTCAGGGGCCCAGATCTCAGGAACCCAAATCTCAGAGGCCCAGCTCTTAGGAACCCAGATCTCAGAGGCCCAGCTCTCAGAGGCCCAGCTCTCAGAGACCCACATCTCAGGGGCCCAGATCTCAGGAACCCAGATCTCAGCAACCCAGATCTCAGGAACCCAGATGTCAGGGGCCCAGAATCACAGAGACCCAGAATCTCAGAGACCCAGAGTCTCAGAGACCCAGAATCTCAGAGACCAGATCTCAGAGGCCCAGATCTCAGAGACCCAGAATCTCAGATGCCCAGATCTCAGGGGCCCAGACCTCAGGGGCCCAGATCTCAGGGTCCCAGATTTCAGGGGCCCAGATCTCAGAGGCCCAGATCTCAGGGGCCCAGAATCTCAGAGGCCCAGATCTCAGGAACCCAGAATCTCAGGGGCCCAGCTCTCAGGAACCCAGATCTCAGGGGCCCAGACCTCAGAGGCCCAGCTCTCAGGGTCCCAGATATCAGGGTCCCAGCTCTCAGGGGCCCAGAATCTCAGAGGCCCAGCTCTCAGGGGCCCAGCTCTCAGGGGCCCAGAATCTCAGAGGCCCAGAATCTCAGAGGCCCAGCTCTCAGAGGCCCAGCTCTCAGGGGCCCAGTTCTCAGGGGCCCAGATCTCAGAGGCCCAGAATCTCAGAGGCCCAGCTCTCAGAGGCCCAGATCTCAGGGGCCTAGATCTCAGGAACCCAGGTCTCAGAGGCCCAGCTCTCAGGAACCCAGATCTCAGGAGCCCAGATCTCAGGGGCCCAGATCTCAGGGGCCCAGATCTCAGGAACCCAGATCTCAGGAACCCAGATCTTAGGAACACCGATCTCAGGGGCCCAGAATCTCAGAGACCCAGAATCTCAGAGACCCAGAATCTCAGAGACCAGATCTCAGAGGCCCAGATCTCAGAGACCCAGAATCTCAGATGCCCAGATCTCAGGGGCCCAGCTCTCAGGGGCCCAGATCTCAGGGGCCCAGGTCTCAGGGGTCCAGATCTCAGGGGCACAGGTCTCAGGGGTCCAGAATCTCAGAGGCCCAGATCGCAGGGGCCCAGATCTCAGGGGCCCAGCTCTCAGAGACCCAGATCTCAGGGGCCTAGCTCTCAAAGGCCCCGAATCTCAGAGGCCCAGCTCTCAGGGGCCCAGATCTTAGAGAGTCAGAATCTCAGAGGCCCAGATCTCAGAGGCCCAGCTCTCAGGGGCCCAGATCTCAGGAGCCCAGAATCTCAGAGGCCCAGCTCTCGGGGGCCCAGATCTCAGGAAACCAGATCTCAGGGGCCCAGGTCTCAGAGACCCAGAATCTCAGAGGCCCAGATCTCAGGAACGCAGAATCTCAGAGGCCCAGATCTCAGGGGCCCAGGTCTCAGGAACGCAGAATCTCAGAGGCCCAGATCTCAGGGGCCCAGGTCTCAGAGGCCCAGAATCTCAGAGACCCAAATCTCAGGGGCCCAGATATCAGGGGACCAGCTCTCAGAGGCCCAGATCTCAGGAGCCCATATCTCAGAGGCCCAGATCTCAATAACCCAGATCTCAGGGGCCCAGAATCTCAGAGGCCCAGATCTCAGGAACCCAGAATCTCAGGGGCCCAGCTCTCAGGAACCCAGATCTCAGGGGCCCAGATCTCAGAGGCCCAGCTCTCAGGGTCCCAGATATCAGGGTCCCAGCTCTCAGGGGCCCAGAATCTCAGCGGCCCAGCTCTCAGCGGCCCAGCTCTCAGGGGCCCAGCTTTCAGGGGCCCAGAATCTCAGAGGCCCAGAATCTCAGAGGCCCAGAATCTCGGAGGCCCAGCTCTCAGAGGCCCAGCTCTCAGGGGCCCAGATCTCAGAGGCCCAGAATCTCAGAGGCACGACTCTCAGAGGCCCAGATCTCAGGGGCCTAGATCTCAGGAACCCAGGCCTCAGAGGCCCAGCTCTCAGGAACCAGATCTCAGGAGCCAGATCTCAGGAACCCAGATCTCAGGAGCCCAGATCTCAGAGGCCCAGATCTCAGAGGCCCAGATCTCAGGAACGCAGAATCTCAGAGGCCCAGATATCAGGAACCCAGATCTCAGAGGCCCAGATCTTGGCTCAGAAAATCAAGATGTAGAATCAGTCTGGGTGGAGCTAAGAAACACCAAGGGGCAGAAAACATTGGTGGGAGTTATCTATAGGCCTCCAAACAATAGTGGTAATGTAGGGGATGGCATCAAACAGGAAATTAGAGATGCATGTAACAAGGGTACAACAGTAATCATGGGTGACTTTAACCTACATATAGACTGGCCAAACCAAATTAGCAATAATACTGTGGAGAATTAATCCTGGAGTGTGTTCAAGGCGGTTTTTTAGAGCAGTACATTGAGGAGCCAACGAGGGAACAGGCTATCCTAGATTGGGTACTGCGCAATGAGAAGGGGTTAATTAATAATCTTGTTGTGCGGGGTCCTTTAGGGAAGAGTGACCATAACATGATAGAATTCTTCATTAAAATGGAAAGTGAAGAAGTCCAATCCGAAACTAGGGTCCTAAATCTAAACAAAGGAAACAACGATGGTATGAGTTGTGAGTTGGCTATGATAGATTGGGGAGCTTCATTAAAAGGCATGATGGTGGAAAGGCAATGGCTAACATTTAAGGAACGAATGCATGAATTGCAACAGTTATACATTCCCTTCTGGCGCAAAAACAAAAAAGGAAAAGCGGCCCAACCATGGCTAACAAAATAAATTAAGGATAGTATTAGATCCAAGGAGGAGTCGTATAAAGTTGCCAGAAAAAGTAGCAAGCCTGAGGATTGGGAGCAGTTTAGAGTTCAGCAAAAAAGGACCAAGAGATTGATTAAATGGGGAAAAATAGAGCATGAGAGTAAACTTGCAAGGAACATAAAAGTGGATTGTAAAAGCTTCTATAAATATGTAAAAAGAAAAAGAGTAGTGAAGACAAATGTAGGTCCCTTGCAGTCAGAAACGGGAGAATTTATAATGGGGAACAAGGAAATGGCCTGGCAATTAAACAAATACGATAACAAAATACTGCGGATGCTGAAAATCCGAAATAACAACAGAAAATGCTGGAAAAACATAGCAGGCCAGGGCAGCATCTGTGGAGAGAGAAACAGAGTTAACGTTTCAGGTTGAAGACCTTTCGTCAGAACTGGAAAAAAGCAGGAAAATGAATAGATTTTAAAGCAAGTTAGGGGCTGGGAAAAGGGGGAGGGGATGAAAGAACAAAAGGGAAGGTCAGTGATAGGATAGAAAGCTGGAGAGATTAAGAGACATTGAGAGACATTAAGAGATATTCAAGGCAAGAGGAGTTGGTAATGGGACAGGTTAAGGAACAAAGGATGGCTCTAGATGAGGTGTGAATTGCGCTGGCAGAATGAAGGACAGCTGCCATGTGGGAGGGAAGAAAAAAGGTCAAACAAAAGTGTGGATAAAAAAATAAAAAATATTTATGTGATAGGGGCCGAGGTTATGATCTGAAATTGTTGAACTCTATGTTGAGTCCAGAGGGCTGTAGAGTGCCTAATCGAAAGTTGAGGTGCTGTTCCTTGAGCTTACGCTGAGCTTCCGTGGAACAATGCAAGAGGCCGAGGACGGTGAGGTCTGAGTGGGAATGGAGCGGAGAATTAAAGTGACAGGCCACCGGGAGCTTGGGGTCCCCCTTACGGACTGAACGGAGGTGTTCCGCAAAGCGGTCACCCAATCTGCATTTGGTCTCCCCAATGTAGAGGAGACCACATCGTGAGCAGCGAATAATTAAACAAATACTTTGGTTCTGTCTTCACGGAAGAGGACACAAAATAACTTACAAGAAATGCTAGGAAACCAAGGGTCTATTGAGAAGGAGGAATTAAAGGAAAATAGTATTAGTAAAAAAATAGTGCTGGAGAAATTAATGGGACTGAAAGCTGATAAATCCCCAGGGCCTGATAATCTGCATCCCAGAGTACTAAAAGAGGTAGCCTTGGAAATAGTGAATGCATTGGTTGTCATCTTCCAAAATTCTATAGATTATGGAACAGTTCCTGCAGATTAGAGGGTGGCAAATGTAACCCCACTATTTAAAAAAGGAGGGAGAGAGAAAATAGGGAACTACAGACCGGTTAGCCTAACATCAGTAGTAGGAAAAATACTAGAGTCGATGATAAAGGATGTAGTAACAGGACACTTAGAAAATATCAACGGGATTAGACAAAGTCAACATGGATTTATGAAAGGGAAATCGTGTTTGACAAACCTACTGGAATTTTTTGAGGATGTAACTAGTAGAATAGATAAGGGAGAACCAGTGGATGTGGTGTATTTGGGTTTTCAGAAGGTCTTTGATAAAGTCTCACATAAGAGGTTAGTGTGCAAAATTAAAGCACATGGGATTGGGGTAATATACTGGCATGGGATTGAAACTTGGTTAACAGACAGGAAACAGAGAGCAGGAATAAATGGGTCTTTTTCAGGGTGGCAGGCGGTGACTAGTGGGGTACCGCAGAAATCAGTGCTTGGGCCCCAGCTATTCACAATATATATCAATGATTTGGATGTAATATTTGTAATAAATGTAATATTTGTAATAAATGTAATATTTCCAAGTTTTTGTTGACGACACGAAACTAGGTGGGATTGTGAGTTGTGAGGATGATGCAAAGAGGCTTCAAGGCGATTTAAACAAGTTGAGTGAGTGGGCAAATACATGGCAGATGCAGTATAACGTGGATAAATGTGAAGTTATCCACTTCAGTAGGAAAAACAGAAAGGTAGAGTATTATTTAAATGGTGATAGATTGGGAAATGTTAATGTACAAAGTGACCTCGGTGTCCTTGTACACCAGTCACTGAAAGCAAACATGCAGGTGCAGCAAGCAGTTAGCAAGGCAAATGGTATGTTGGCCTTCATTGCAAGAGGATTTGAGTACAGGAGCAAGGATGTCTTACTACAGTTGTACAGGGCCTTGATGAGACCACACCTGGAGTACTGCGTGCAGTTTTGCTCTCCTTACCTAAGAAAGGATATACTTGCCATAGAGGGAGTGCAGCAAAGGTTCACCAGACTGATTCCTGGGATGGCAGGACTGTCATATGAGGAGAGATTGGGTCGACTAGGCCTGTATTCACTAGAGTTTAGAAGAATGAGAGGGGATCTCATTGAAACGTATAAAATTCTGACAGAGCTAGACAGACTGGATGCAGGGAGGATGTTTCCCCTGGCTGGGGGGCCTAGAATGAGGGGTCACAGTCTCAGGATACGGGGTAGGACATTTAGGACTGAGATGAGGAGAAATTTCTTCACTCAGAGGGTGGTGAACCTGTTGAATTCTCTACCACAGAAGGCTGTGGAGGCCAAGTCACTGAATATATTTAAGAAGGAGATAGATAGATTTCTAGGCACAAAAGGCATCAAGGGGTATGGGGAGAGAGCGGAATTATGGTATTGAGATAGAGGATCAGCCATGATCATATTGAATGGTGGAGCAGGCTCGAAGGGCCGAATGACCTACTCCTGCTCCTATTTTTCTATGTTTCTATGATCTCAGAAACCCATATCTCAGAGGCCCAGCTCTCAAGGGCCCAGCTCTCAGAGGCCCAGACCTCAGGGACCCAGCTCTCAGGGGCCAGAATCTCAGGGGCCCAGATCTCAGGAACCCAGATCTCAGAGGCCCAGCTCTCAGAGGCCCAGCTCTCGGGCTCAGATCTCAGAGGCCCAGATCTCAGAGGCCCAGCTCTCAAGGGCCCAGCTCTCAGAGGCCCAGATCTCAGGGGCCCAGATCTCAGGGGCCCAGGTCTCAGAGGCCCAGATCTCAGTGGCCCAGATCTCAGAGGCCTAGATCCCAGGTGCCCAGATCTCAGGGGCCCAGATCTCTGGTGCCCAGATCTCAGGGGCCCAGATCTCAGGGGCCCAGCTCTCAGAGGCCCAGATCCCAGGTTCCCAGATCTCAGGGGCCCAGATCTCAGGGGCCCAGATCTCAGAGGCCCAGATCTCAGAGGCCCAGATCCCAGGTGCCCAGATCCCAGGTGCCCAGATCTCAGGTGCCCAGATCCCAGCTGCCCAGGTCCCAGGTGCCCAGATCTCAGGGGCCCAGGTCTCAGGGGCCCAGATCTCAGAGGCCCAGATCTCAGAGGCCCAGATCTCAGAGGCCCAGATCTCAGGGGCCCAGCTCTCAGGGGCCCAGCTCTCAGGGGCCAGAATCTCAGGGGCCCAGATCTCAGGAACCCAGATCTCAGAGGCCCAGCTCTCAGAGGCCCAGCTCTCGGGCTCAGATCTCAGAGGCCCAGATCTCAAGGGCCCAGCTCTCAGAGGCCTAGATCTCAGGGGCCCAGCTCTCAGGGGCCAGAATCTCAGGGGCCCTGATCTCAGGAACCCAGATCTCAGAGGCCCAGCTCTCAGAGGCCCAGCTCTCGGGCTCAGATCTCAGCGGCCCAGATCTCAGAGGCCCAGCTCTCAAGGGCCCAGCTCTCAGGGGCCAGAATCTCAGGGGCCCAGATCTCAGGAACCCAGATCTCAGAGGCCCAGCTCTCAGAGGCCCAGCTCTCGGGCTCAGATCTCAGCGGCCCAGCTCTCAGAGGCCCAGATCTCAGGGGCCCAGCTCTCAGAGGCCCAGATCCCAGGTTCCCAGCTCTCAGGGGCCCAGATCTCAGGGGTCCAGATCTCAGATGCCCAGTTCTCAGAGGCCCAGCTCTCTGGGGCCAGCTCTCAGGGGCCCAGATCTCAGGGGCGCAGATCCCAGGAACCCAGATATCAGGGGCCCAGATCTCAGGGGCCCAGCTCTCAGGGGCCCAGATCCCAGGGGCCCAGATCTCAGAGGCCCAGATCTCAGAAACGCGGATTTCAGGGGCCAGTATCTCAGGGGCCCAGATCTCAGAGGCCCAGATCCCAGGTGCCCAGATCCCAGGTGCCCATATCTCAGGGGCCCAGATCTCAGGGGCCCAAGTCTCAGGGGCCCAGCTCTCAGAGGCCCAGATCCCAGGTTCCCAGATCTCAGGGGCCCAGATCTCAGAGGCCCAGATCTCAGAGGCCCAGATCCCAGGTGCCCAGATCCCAGGTGCCCAGATCTCAGGTGCCCAGATCCCAGCTGCCCAGGTCCCAGGTGCCCAGATCTCAGGGGCCCAGGTCTCAGGGGCCCAGATCTCAGAGGCCCAGATCTCAGGGGCCCAGCTCTCAGGGGCCCAGATCTCAGGGGCCCAGATCTCAGGGGCCCAGATCTCAGAGGCCCAGCTCTCAGAGGCCCAGATCCCAGGTTCCCAGATCTCAGGGGCCCAGATCTCAGGGGCCCAGATCTCAGAGGCCCAGATCTCAGAGGCCCAGATCCCAGGTGCCCAGATCTCAGGTGCCCAGATCCCAGCTGCCCAGGTCCCAGGTGCCCAGATCTCAGGGGCCCAGGTCTCAGGGGCCCAGATCTCAGAGGCCCAGATCTCAGAGGCCCAGATCCCAGGTGCCCAGATCCCAGGTGCCCAGATCTCAGGTGCCCAGATCCCAGCTGCCCAGGTCCCAGGTGCCCAGATCTCAGGGGCCCAGGTCTCAGGGGCCCAGATCTCAGAGGCCCAGATCTCAGGGGCCCAGCTCTCAGGGGCCCAGATCTCAGGGGCCCAGATCTCAGGGGCCCAGATCTCAGGGGCCCAGCTCTCAGAGGCCCAGATTTCAGCATCTGTCTGTCGCATTTTAACGCAGCCACCTAATTATAATATTACTTCTGGTTTTGGCGTTGAATACATGACAGCGGACGTGTTGCAGACCCACGTAACACAATCTCAACTCCAGTATTTAAACGGCCAAACCAAGGATGGTCTTTGGAGGAGTTAGCAGTTTGAACAAAATGTGGGAGAAGTTTCATCATAGATTCAGGACGGGCAAAGGCTGCATCAAGATTTAACGGTGCCTTGTTTTTTTTAATTCATTCACGGGATGTGGGCGTCGCTTGCGATTAAGAGTAGGCTTGATGTGCTGCTGGGTGCACTGAGGGTTAGGAGAGAGTTATTCATCCCCAGGTCAGGGAGAAAGAAACCTCCTGCTGCTGCTGCAACAGGCCGAGTCCTGAAGGACATAGCTGCCAGATTGGGCCAGCGGCAGGTGGTGAAAGAACCAGCACGAGGGAAAAACCTAGACCTCGACAGCATTGGTAGCAGTGACCACTGCACATTCCTTGTGGAAACGAAGACCCGTCTTCACACTGAGGCCTCTAGCCCAGCTGTTCCAGTACAGTTACAACACTGGCATCTACCCGACAATGTGGAAAACTGCCCAGGTATGTCCTGAATTAACTGAGCAGTCACTAAATTTTGCACACACTCCTAAAATTGTGATGTTGTTGAGATACCGCAGCGCTGTATCCTGCAGCGCTGCCCAAACCTTGGGGACTGTGGCGTAGGTGAGAGAGGCGACGAGGTAGTCGTACTTCGTGGCGTCGACTGTAATGTTTTTCAGCTGGAATCTGGACTCGGCTTGAACGAACCAGGCCTCGGCCAGGTTCTCCCAAAAGTCCGGTAGTTTAACCGTGACTGCGTTTGTATCCGCCATGCTAGCTTAGGATTCGTCCTGAGCGTCGGGGTCACCAGTGTTGAGATACCGCGGCAAACGTGGGAGTCGAGACCAGAGTTGGTGAAACACAACTGCTTTAATCAACCTCATGGCAAAGAGTAACTGGAAAAGCCCGCGCAACCACTTAAATACTCCCCAGACAGGAAGTGCTCCCGGCAGCCTGTCCCTGCGGGAAACAAGTTGCTGGAGGAAAGGGCCCCCGGCTGGGGGCGTCTGCTTAAACTGTCCGTGCCGCCGTGAGCGGATTATGTCCAGTGGTGGCATGTCGCCACAATGTTTACATTAACCTACTGACTTGGTGTTGATGGTTCTTTTGCTTGTTAATCATAGAATCTTAGAATCTTACATCATAGAAGGCCATTCGGCCCATCATGCTTGTGCCAGCTCTTTGAAAGAACTATCCAATTAGTCCCATTCCCCTACTCTTCCCCCCCATAGCCCTGCAAACTTTTCCTTTTCAAGTATTTATCCAATTCCCTTTTGAAAGTTACTATTGAATCTGCTTCCACCATCCTGCCAGGCAGTGCATTCCAGATCATAACAACTCACTGCACTAAAGCAAATCTCATTTCACCTCTGGTTCTCTTGCCAATTAACTTAAATCTGTGTCCTCCTGCCAGTGGAAACAGTTTCTCCTTAAGATCAGCCATGATCTTATTGAATGGCAGAGCAGGCTCGAAGGGCCGAATGGCCTACTCCTGCTCCTAGTTCTTATGTTCTGTTCCTATCTACTCTATCAGAACCTTTCATAATTGTGAACACCTCTATTAAATCTCTCCTTACCCTTCACTGCTGTAAGGAGAACAATCCCAGCTTTTCTAATCTCTCCACATAACTGAAGTCCCTCATTCCTGGTATCATTCTGGTAAATCTCCGCTGCACCCTCTCCAAGGCCTGGACATTTTTCCTAAAGTGTCATGCCCAGAATTGGACACAATACTCCAGCTGGGGCCTAACCAGTGATTTATAAAGGTTTAGCATAACTTCCTTGCTTTTGTACTCTATGCCTCTATTTATAAAGCCATGGATCCTGTGCTTTTTTAACAGCTTTATTAACTTGTCCTGCCACCTTCAAAGATTTGTGTATGTGAACCCTCAGGTCTCTCTGTTCCTGCACCCCCTTAAAAAATTGTAACATTTAATTTATATTGCCTCTCCTCGTTCTTCATTCCAAAATCACTTCACACTTCTCTGCATTAACAACAACAACTTGCATTTATATAGCACTTTTAACATAGTAAAATGTTCCAAGGCACTTCACAGGAGCATTATCAGACAAAATTTGACACGGAACCACATAAAGTGATATTGTGGGGAATTTTTACTAGCAGCAGCGAGTGGGTTTGGGAGTGGGTGGTTAAAAGCGCTGAAATTGACAGCGTGTCGGGAAGCCGGCTCCAACCCGCCGACTTCCACATTTAACTGCAGCGTGTTAGGCTGCGTTAGAGCAGCCCCCTCAGGAGAGGAGGGTTATTAATTTCAATATGTTAATAGCTCATTAAGAGCAATATTAACATGGGTTTTGGGATTTAACTGGATGCACAGCTTTCCCGGGCTTCCTGGAACTCGCCTGTGAAAGCAAGGCAAGAACACAACAGCAATTGAAGGGGCTGAAGTCATGACAGGCAAATATTCCTATAAGTACTGAAACCTCACAGCTACTTTCTTGCCTGATTGTGTGAAAGGATTTTGCTCACAGTACTTGTTCTGAGAGGTTACTTTCATGACTTTAGAGGAAACTTTCACTACTTTGGAGGTTTGTACATCTGATCTCCACTCTGCACCTGTGATCTATCAGATCAGCATGGGTGCCGCTTATGCTGTTTTAGC
Organism: Somniosus microcephalus; assembly: GCF_052327205.1. Taxonomy (NCBI): domain Eukaryota; kingdom Metazoa; phylum Chordata; class Chondrichthyes; order Squaliformes; family Somniosidae; genus Somniosus; species Somniosus microcephalus. The sequence goes on from NC_141019.1 coordinate 9,851,831, forward strand.
TTGGACCTCAGATCGGGACTGACATGAATCAACTGAGCGGCCTGCAGGTGGCGCTGTCCAGGGAGAGTATAAATACTCGGGCACGGGCCCAGCTTGCGCAGGACATTCTTAACAGGAACTAGTGAAGGACACAACTAGACCTCCATGTTGTAAATCAGTTGATTAAAGCTTTGTTTAACGCTTAGACCAAGTGCCTAGTAGTTTTCTTACGTCAGGGACCAAGACGACCATCAGCATCAACAGCAGGAGGACCAGCAGCAGGAGCACCGCCAGCAGCACTAGCAGGACCAGCAGCAGCCTGCTCCTCACAGACCTGCCGCTCCACAGGAGAGAGGGGATGAGCAGAGAGGTGCAGCTTGCAGGAGGCGATACCCCCAACGCAGGGTCTACAGGCAGAGGATCAGCTTCCTGGACATGTAGGAACACCAGTGTCTCAGGAGGCTCAGGGTCTCACATCTGCAGCCTGCTGGAACAAGACCTGCTGCCAACTGCATCTGGTGGCCATGCTTTACCAGCGGCTATCAAAGTTATCACCGCCCTCAACTTCTTTGCCTCTGGCTCCTTCCAGGGCTCTGCCGGAGACATTTGCAGGATCTCTCAGTTGGCCACTCATAAATGCATAACACAGGTGACTGATGCCATGTTTGCCAGGGCAGACAATTATGTCAACTTTGCCACCGATGGTGCCAGTCAGAATGAGCGGGTGCTCGGGTTTGCGGCTCTGGCTGGCTTCCCCAGTTGCATGACATCATCGACTGCACACATGTGGCAATTAAGGTACCCCCAGATCATCCAGGAATGTTTGTCAACCACAAGGGCAGCCACTCCATCAATGTGTAGCTACAAAAAGATATTTATGCAGGTGTGCACATGATTCCTAGGCATCTGCCATGATGCTTTTGTCCTACGCCAGTCCATCCTCCCTGATCTCTTCGCACCTCGCAGCAGAGTTACCGGGTGGCTGCTTGGAGACAAGGGGTACCCCTTTCAAACTTGGCTGACGACACCCATCAGAAACCCAACCAATGAGGCCCAGGAGCGCTACAATGAAAGCCATATGATAACCAGATGTTTCATTGTGCAAGCAATCAGCATGCTGAAGATGTGCTTCAGGTGCCCTTCAATACGCACCAGCCAGGGTCTCCAGAATGGTTGTGGTGTGCTGCGCTCTGCACAACATTGCACAGCAGCGAGTTTGGACCTTCAGGAGGAACAAGGTGCAGAGCACAGAGCCTCTCCAGACAATTCTGAGAAGAAGGAGGAGGAGGAACGTGATGCGGCCAATGCACCAGCAACGGCACACATTGCTGCCCAGGATGCCCTCATAATGACGAGGTGCAGTTCGTTTCCACCAGTGCACCCATCTGGGAGCCACATGCAAAACCCACTGCCCCCTACCTTCCCCCAACACAGAGCAGTCCTGAAAACAACCAACCATCCCTTTTACAGGCCCCATTGCTTGCCGTTCATTCTTGACTTACCATTCATCACAAATGAAAAGGTCACTTGCCAGGCAGCAGCCAAAAATGTACAAGACGGGAAAATGGTGTAAACAAATACTATTTATGTGGCTCAAAAATTTAACAGAGACTTAACAATCTAACATTGTGTAACACAACCATGTGCATATCCTTGTGCAACTACAAATCTTTACTCTTCCTAGCACTTCTACGTGGTGCAACTCCTGTGGCTTCAGCAGAGGTAGAGGCAGGCTGCTCAGATCCCTGCTCTGATTGCTGAGATGCTCATGGCCCACGCCCTCTGGATTTCGGAGCCCCTGGGGGCCCCACCAGAGACTGCCCCACCTGCACCTGTGCAGGGGCAGACTCAGCAATTGGGACACGAGGCAGCATGTGAGGTACTGACTGAGGCGGGGGGGCTGGGGGCAATGGGTGAGAAGTGGAAGAACTTTGAGCCGAGCCCCCACTTCCATGTCACCTTTCATCCCTCTCATGGCCCACCCGCACTTCCCTGCTAGTAATGAGCTGAAGAGCACTTTCCTGCAGATCAGTGGGGCGATGAACGGCCAAGGCTAGGGTATCATTTATCCTATTTAAGGTGTCATTCATAGTGTGCAAGCCATTGGCGAGGGCCTGAATGCACTCATTTATTTGTGATGTTTGATGCTCCATGCAGGTGGCCACTCTTTCCATGGACGAAGACATCATCACAAATACCAGCGACATCATGCCACTCATGCTTGAGCTGGACTCCTTCAATCTCTCTGCAAGCACGCACAGTGTGGGTGGAAAGGCTGCCAGTACATCGCACATTCTTTGCTGCTGCTCCAGAATTATCCTCTTCTTCGACAGCCCCCGAGGTTCAGCCTCTGCGTCCAGCTGAGCAGAGCTTGGAGCGTCCTGCGGCCTCCGACACGGACTCTCCGCTGCTGCCCCTGTCTCCACCATCTGCTCTTGCTCACTTGTAATGTGTGAGTCACCAAGTGAAAACCCAACTATCTTCCTTACTGGTCCCACCGAAGTGTGAGTATCTGAGCTGGTGCATGGTCTGCAGGAGTCCTGTGACGGTGCACCTTCAGAGTGAATGACCTCCTTTTGAGGAGTCATTGTCGTCGTCCACCTGGACCACCTCCTGCGGGATGCTTGAAGGTCCTGTGGGAGATTAAAGACATGAATTAGAACGGTCAAGGTAAGAATGTTTTAAGTGATCATTACGCACATGATCAAATTTCACTGGCTGCTGACATCAAGTCAGCATGAGTGACTGTAGTATGCCATGTGGCTGTGTGATATTTAATTCTGTCACCAGGTAGCTGGGAGGCCCCCATCTCTCCATCTCCGATGGCCAGGCAAGCCGAGACTCGGCTTATCTCCAGGGCATCCTCCTCTGCAGCTGTCAGTGTCGAGCTGGCTGGAGGGCCACCTCCGATTCTCTGCCTCTCCTTGGTTTTCTGTGCTCTCTTCTGCAAGGAGGGAAACAAGAGACCTTTGAGTAAGAGTCATGGAAAGAGTGGAATGGATGAATGGACAACATTTATTGAGGGTGACTATGAGGGAGAGGCGTGACATTGCATTAACATGAGGGTGAGTGTCAGTGGTGGTTAGTCAGATGGGGATGTGAGGAAGTGCAGAGACAGAGGGATGGGTGCACCTGCAAGGTAAGTTGGTGTGAGGAGTGATGTACAGGAGTAGGCTTGGGAAGGCAGAGTGAGGGGGTTGGGGTGATAAGCACATCAGGATGTAGTTATTGTTGTTCTGTTGTTATTTCAGATTTCCAGCATCTGCAGTATTTTGCTATCGTACTAGTGTTTGGTTCACTGCCACACCTCTCCTAGGAATGCCTACCTTGATGAAGTTCTGCTCTTCTCTTCGACGGGATCTCCGTTTGGCTCTTCAACCTTGTTCATCTTCATTACTTTCAGTTTCCCATCTCGTGTTTGCTTAATGTCTCTTCACTTCTCTTTTGTTCTCTCCCAGCCCCCAAACTGGCCTTTTATTCGGTTTCATTTCCTGTGCTTCTTCAGTCTTGACAAAGGGTTTTGACCTGAAATGTTGACTCTATTTCTCTCTCCACGGATGTTGCCTGGCCTGCTGAGTTTTTCCAGCATTTTCTGTTGTTATTTCAGGATGTAGTTGAATGTGCCATTGTACACACCTTTCCTGCCCTGATTAGGTCATTAAACTGCTTCCGGCACTGCATCCAGGAGCGTAGCACTACACTCCTGCTACTAACCTCCTGAGCAATCTCCAGCCACGCCTTCTTCCTCCCGTCGGCAGGGAAGAGTATCTCCCTGCAAGCCCTTACAGACCGCAGCATCAGGTCTAGGGATCCATCTGTGAACTGAGGCGTAGCCTTGCCACGTTGGGGATCCCCTACTGCAGTTGCTTCCTCTGTTCCCTTGCCTCCACAATCCTTCAACTGTTATCTTTGCAGTGTCCCTTTAAAAAGATCAGCTGAAATAGACCCATGCGTGTCGGCATCACGCTCACTCACGCTAATTGCTCGGGAAACCCGAAGGTCAGATGCAAATGCAATGGCTGGGTTAAAAAGCCACTGACAGACGCGCTGCACTTACTTCTGCGTTCCCCACGCGCTACTGGGCCCTCCCCCACCCCCCGCCAACCCTGCTCCCAGTGTGTCGCAACGTTAAAATTTCCCCCATTAGGTCAGGTGACCAAAAGCTTGGTCAAAGAGGTAGGTTTCAAGGAGCGTCTTAAAGGAGGAAAGAGAGGCGGAGAGTTAATGAGAACTTAATGAAAAACATGGGGGAAAAATTTGGTTGCTTTGCACCCAAGGGGGCGCCGCTAACGCCTCCCGTGAAATTCAGCGGGAGGTTACCAACGGCAGTAGCCGGTAGTGCCCTGTCAACGGTGATGACGTCATCGCCGTGCACAGCCCCGGCTGCAAACTTGGCTCGCGCCCCCTGACCAATGGCCGGACGCTATGTCCGACAGGGTCAGGGTGCCGTGTTTGCGGCCGGGGCGGCTCAAATTAAAGGGCAGGTGCCGGGCGGCCATTTCTTTTGGCCTGCCTGCCAGCACCTGCCCCCCTCTGGCCTCCTCATGCGGGGTGCCGGCCGCGATCAGTCAGCCCGGCACTCCTCTTGAGTACCGGGCTCTTTTGCCGGCACCCTGCTCCTCGGTGGTCCAGCAGGGCCCCGGTGCGCACTGCACTAGGCCCCTCCACTTTAATCAGGGGAGGGAGGCCTGCAGTACCGCGGCGCTACGTGCCGACGCGTGTGGCGCTGGTGCACGTAGCGCCGTGATATTGAATGGGAGCGCCCCAAGAGGGAGGGGGAGTGCTTCCAGTAGCCCCACCTCCTGCTTGGGGCGCTACCATTCAATTTCAGGTGCGGGGGTGCTAACTTTTTCGGGTCGCTACTTTTAGCGCCCTGGCGAAGTTACCACCCCAAAGGGGATGCGACCCAATTTCTCCCCCATGGAAATTTTTCTCGAAATTTACTTTGTCCACATTTTGCATTAATTTCACATAACTGAAACTGGTGTTAAAGCACCAGAGGGAGCCAGTAGAGTTCGAGGGGTGAAAATAAAAATCAGGTGATAGCAGGTGATAGTTTATGGATCTAGTCAACAAGTATTTTTTTCTGTGAACACAACAGCATAGGTGTGACATCAAACTTTGCTAGATGCTTTGGAAGAGGAGGAGCAGGAATAGCAGAAGCAGAGAGGTTCGATCTTTGGCAAAAATTATCTAAGTTAATGCTCATCTTCCAAGAAATGCTCACAACACATTCCTCTTGATGGAAATCAGTGATTCCTCAACTAATCTAGGGGAGAAACAGAATGCACAGTGATTCCTGGGCAACATAGGTTACCTGCTCCAAACAGGAGCTGATCACACCTCCCGAGTTGCCACAGGAAAGGGTCTACGATGATACACATTTGCAAAGCAGGAATATAATAAAGCAAACCTTTAGCCTGTTAAAACAACGTTCCTGATTTTGGACTATTCTGATGGTGCCTTGTACAATGCTATTTATGGAAGTGTTCCTGCTTTTTTGTGGCCATGTTTACATCTTGCCCTAGGGATGCATTTGTTAGCTGTAGCCTTTGACAAGTGCCCCTGTGTGGCAAAGCCACTAAGAGACTCTCACAGTGACTTGTATAATTGCCTTTAATCATGTTTATTACCTTTTAATGGTGGCTCTGGTTAAACAGAGCTAGATCGACAAAATCGCGATCTGACGTGATGATGTCATCACGTGGGTCATGTGACGTCCCCAACGGCGGGAAACATGATGATGTCATGACGTCAGAGGTAGAGGGCGTTTCCAGCCAGTCCTCATGTGGAGTGATAGTGAATAGACCTGTTTAGAGCTTCTCCTGCATTTTCTTGTTTTGTAAAGTTTCAGTACATTAAACTCAGTTTGTTAACTACTAGTGAGTTTATAGATTCTTTGCTAGGAGTGCAGAGACTCCTACATTGGTGACCCCGAATCCTCACTGTAGTGTATGTACCTTTAAGGGGAGAACTACTTTTTACAGCTCCTGTATACTGTAGTACCGGCAGTGACCACACCTGCATATAAACCCTGTGTAGGGATCTGTACTGTTAGTTTTTGGAGTGACCCTCATCCAGTAAACACCTGTTGATTGTTCCTCTGCAGTCTCTGTCTATTGATTGAAGGACACACTACATTAAGATACCCGGATTTAACATTGGCGACGAGTCGATTCGAACCTACCTGCAACTCTGTAGAAGAAGGCCGATTCCAGGGGCACAGGCGTCGACCATCCGGCGGAGACTCCAGCGAGACGGGCTGGCAGCAGGTACGGCGCAGACCCTTCCCGGACGGCGGCAGCTGGAGCCGACCGACGGCACAGGGGAAGGCCGAGCAGCGTCGACGGTGTAAGAGAGAGGGTAAAGCGCAGCCGGGGTTGAAGACCGAGCAGCGTCGACGGAAAAAAAAAGAGAGAGAGGGTAGAGCGCATGGGGCACAGCCGGTGTTCAAGGGCTGAGCAGCGTCCGCGGGGGAAGAAAGGGAAGCGCGGGAGACGCCATTTGAGCTGCAGCGGAGAAGAAGGGAGAGCGCGGGAGACGCCATTTTTGAGTCGCAGCGGAGAAGAAAGGAAAGCGCGGGAGATGCCATTTTGAGCCAGCGGAGAAGAAGGGAGAGCGCGGGAGACGCCATTTTTAGCCAGTCTAACCATACCCAGGGATGCCGAAGAGTGGCAGTGTCACAGCGTTCGACAATGAAGTCGAAGATTGGGCGACATATGTAGAATGCATAGAAGTGTACTGCAAGGCAAATGAAGTGCCAGATGCCAGGAAAGCACTGGTATTGTTGAATTCCATGGGCGCAAAAATGTATGGCTTACTGCGAAACCTAGTAACCCCAGAGAAGCCAGTGGAAAAGGATTTTGAAAGCATAGTGGCAATCCTACAGGACCAATTAAACCCCACACCGCTGCTGATAGCAGAAAGGTTTAAGTTTCACAGAAGGAACCAGCATAAAGACGAAAGTAATGCTGAGTATTTAACGGAACTGCGCAAGCTATCGAAACACTGCCAGTTTGGAACGGGACTAGCAGATACTTTAAGGGACAAGTTTGTGTGTGGGCTTCAAAGTGAAGGAACCCAGAAACGGCTTCTATCAGAAAAGGATCTTACGCTGGACAAGGCTTTCACACGGCAGTATCACACGAAGCAGCCGCACGGGGCACTGCAGAGATACAACAGAGACCGCAAGAATATGGCACAAATGAAATGTCATATGGAGCAGTGAAGTGTTATCGCTGCGGCAGAACAACACATGACCATAAGGATTGTTGGTTCAAGGACCAAGTGTGCAGACAGTGTGGAAAAGTAGGACACATAGCAAGAGTCTGCAGGTCGGGAAAGAAAACCAGCAGCAAAAAATCTCCACAGGAGAAGTACAAAAAGGTACATAAGGTGACGGACAGTAGTTCAGACGAACAGAAAAGGGATACAGACTCCGGAAGCAAGGAGCTGGGTTGTCTGAAACTACATAATGTAATCAAAATGGAGGATCACCAGACTATCTGGGTCACGCTCAAGATAGACGGAGTCCAAGTGAAAATGGAATTGGACACAGGATCAGCCCTAACAGTCACAAACCGAAGGGACTACAAGCGGCTATTCTCACATATACCCTTGAAAGCTACAGAGATTGTCTTGAAGATGTACACGGGGCAAAAAGTCTACCCCAAAGGAAAAATAAGGGTGAACGTTATATATAACGGCAAGGAAACACCAAAAATGGACCTATATGTATTGCCAGATGGAGGACCACCACTGCTAGGACGTGAATGGATCCGGAAGATACAGCTAGATTGGCATTCCATACAAGCACTGACTGTAGATGCCAAAAAGGATGACGACGCCACACCTGGACGACTGTCAAAAATGCTAACTGACGCACAAGAAGTGTTCCAGGAGGGACTCGGAACACTGAAAGGCATAACAGCGACGATCAAAATAGAGGAAAATGCAAGCCCAAAGTTTTTTAAGGCCAGACCGGTGCCTTATGCGATCCGCCCAGCCGTCGAAGCAGAGCTGGAAGGTTTGGAACGTTCTGGAGTACTGTCCAAAGTGGACTGGAGCGAGTGGGCTACACCCATCGTTCCTGTAATGAAGAGGTCGTTGAGTAATACGCCTGGGGAACCAAAGAAGGTTCGCATCTGTGGGGGCTTTAAGGTGACAGTGAACCCAGTCTTTCACACTGTACAATATCCGCTTCTGCGGATTGAAGATATTTTCGCCTCGCTATCTGGAGGAAAACGCTTCACTAACATTGATCTGGCCCAGGCGTACCTGCAAATGGAGGTAGAAGAAGCCTCGAAACAGTACCTCACGATCAACACTCATAAAGGTCTCTACCAATACAACCGGCTGGTGTTCGGGGTAGCATCAGCTCCGGCTATTTGGCAAAGGGCAATGGGTCAAGTCCTGCAAGGGATTCCAGGGACCCAGTGTTATTTGGACGACATCCTGGTCACGGGCGAAAATGACAGTGATCACCTCGCCAACCTGGAGCAGGTGCTCACTAGATTGAAGGAATATGGGCTCCGAGCTAATCGCCACAAATGCGAGTTTTTCCAGAAGCAGATCTCATATTGTGGCCACGTTATTGATGAAGAGGGGTTACATAAGTCCCCTGAAAAGATTGAGGCAGTAGTCAAGGTTCCAGCACCAGAAAATGTGTCACAACTGAGGTCGTTCCTCGGGCTGGTGAACTACTACCATAAGTTCTTGCCAAATTTGTCTACAGTACTACACCCACTGAACACCCTACTGCAAACGGGGGTACCATGGAAGTGGAATGACGAATGTAAACGAGCTTTCCAGAAGTGCAAAGAATTGATCACATCAAAAGAGGTGTTGGCTCATTTCAACCCAGCACTACCAATTCGTTTGGCGTGTGATGCATCACCCTATGGTATTGGAGCGGTGCTGTCGCACAAATTCCCAGACGGCTCGGAGAGGCCAGTAGCCTTTGCGTCTCGGTCACTAACCTCAGCCGAGCGTAACTACACCCAGATTGACAGGGAGGCCCTCAGCCTAGTGTGGGGAGTGAAAAAATTCAACCACTATCTGCACGGGCAGAAGTTCACCTTGCTGACTGACCACCAACCACTTGTCTCCATCTTTAGTCCAAAGAAGGGCGTTCCGGTGATGACTGCGCAACGGCTACAAAGATGGTCCCTTTTTCTCGGGGTGAACCAATATGAAATAGAGTATAAGGGCACGAAACAGCATGGAAACGCTGATGGACTATCACGCCTGCCACTGCCTACTGCGGAGGAAGAACCAGCAGTGGACCCTGTCGAAATATTTTATTCGACAATAATTGAACGCTTGCCAGTAACTAACGCGGATATAGAGAAGGAGACCCGAAATGACCCGACACTGTCTCGGGTATATGACTTGACGGTGAAGGGATGGCCAACACATGGCGACTCACTGTTGCCAGCATTCTCATCCAGAAGAGAACAGCTGTCAGTATGCCAGGGGACCTTGATGTGTGGATCCCGAGTGGTAATTCCACCCAAGTTAAGGGAGAGAGTGCTCAATGAGCTTCACGAAGGCCATTTGGGAGGGGTGAAAATGAAAAGCCTTGCTAGGGCTTATGTGTGGTGGCCGGGGATCGATCAGCAAATCGAGGACCTGACAAAGAGCTGCTCAGGATGCCAGAAGGTCAAAAATGCACCACCACATGCCCCTCTACACCCATGGGAGTGGCCCTCCTCTCCATGGCAACGGGTGCATATTGATTTTGCTGGTCCATCCACGGTTTTTAATAGCCGTGGATGCGCACTCGAAATGGCCTGAGGTGATCAAAATGTCCTCCACCACCACGGAGAAAACGATTGCAGTCCTGCGGACCATATTTGCCAGGAACGGCTTGCCAGAGCAGATTTGCTCTGATAACGGACCACAGTTTGTGTCTGACGAGTTTCGGAAATTTATGAAAAGGAATGGGGTAAGGCATTACACATCCGCCCCGTATCATCCAGCCACAAATGGATTGGCTGAGAGGTTCGTACAAACCTTTAAAAAGGCAGTAAGGGCCATGTGCGATGACGACATTCCACTGCAGCATAAGGTGGACAATTTCCTGTTAGCCTACAGAAATGCGACACATGCAGTCACCAACTCGACCCCGGCCATGATGTTCTTTAACCGAAGGTTGAGATCTCGTCTGGATTTGCTTAGACCAAATGTACGAAGAGATGTTGAGAATAAGCAATTCCAGCACATCAATGAGAAGCCGACAAGGAACTTCAATGTAGGGCAACCAGTCTTGGCCCACGACTACCGAACAGAGAAATGGCAACCAGGAACGATATGCACATGGCAGGGGCCACTAATGTACATAGTGGATGTTGGGGAGAACACTGTGAGACGCCATGTCGACCAGATCCTAGAGTCACAGGAACGAGTCAACCCCATGTCTCGCGTACCTGGTGATGAACCCAACATACAGGTAGCATCTACCCCAGAAACAGTAGCATCGGAAGCTGATGAACCAACCAACGACAGGGGGTCAGAATCGCGTCCGCACCAAGAGCAAGACACTCAGGAAAGGCACTATCCAGAAAGGATCAGGAAGCCGCCCCAAAGACTGAATTTATAAATGGACTATTTTCAGTTAATGTTGCATGTTAAAAGTGTTAATTGTTAAATGAATGTTATGGTACTGTTAATCTAAAAGGGGAGGAATTGTAGTGTATGTGCCTTTAAGGGGAGAACTACTTTTTACAACTCCTGTATACTGTAGTACTGGCAGTGACCACACCTGTATATAAACCCTGAGTAGGGATCTGTACTGTTAGTTTTTGGAGTGACCCTCATCCAGTAAACACCTGTTGATTGTTCCTCTGCAGTCTCTGTCTGCTGATTGAAGGACACACTACATTAAGATACCCGGATTTAACACTCGCGATCGTTTTTCGTGGCAAACGCAGAACACGGGCCAGTAATGGAGGCCAATGCAGTGGCCTTGAAGCTCCCCCAATTCTGGAAACAACAGGCAGCCTCTTGGTTTGTGCAAGCCGAGGCGCAATTTGAGCTCCGCAACGTTGTACAGGACCAGACCAGATATCTCCACGTGGTCTCCGACCTCGATGGCTCGATGGCGTCGAGAATCATCAGCCTTCTGGAGAGTCCCCCGAATGCTGACAAGTATGTAGCCATCAAGACACGATTGCTGCAGGTATTTGGTCTTACCAAAGCGGAGCGCGCTCGCCGTTTACTGATGCTACCAGGGTTAGGTGACTCCAAACCCTCGGAGCTAATGAGCCACATGCTGACTCTCCTGGGGTCCGAGCCCCAGTGCTTTCTGTTTCGCGAGCTGTTCCTTACTCAGCTCCCCGAGCAAGTCCAGGCAGCCCTCTCCCGAGCAGAAACCGCAGACTGCGTCGCGCTCGCCGAAGAGGCGGATAAGATTTACGCAGTCCGGCAACAACACTGCGCCATCGCGCAACGCCCCGCCACGAGGGGCCCGGCCCCGGCTCCGACCTCGGCGCCTCCGACGACTGGTTACTGTTACTATCATGCTCGTTTCGGCCCGAAGGCCCGCTGCTGCCGCCCACCGCGCAGTTTCGTTACCAGACCATCGAATAGACCGCCGCGAGTCAAGCACGCTGGTCCCGGTACTTCCCCCGCGGCCACGATAGCGATCGGTGCTTCCGGGAATCTCACCTACTTAACCGACTCCATCTCGGGCCGTCGTTTTCTATGCGACACAGGGGCGCAATGCAGCATACTTTCCGCCTCGGTCATCGACCTTCGCTCCGGCGGACGGGGTCCCCCTCTGCAAGCGGCCAACGGGGGTTCGATCCGCACTTGCGGAAAGCGGCTCGTCCAAGTATGTTTCGGTGGACAGTTTTTCACCTGGAATTTCGTCACCGCTCAAATCTCGCAGGCCCTGTTGGGTGCTGACTTTTTGGTGGACGTGAAAAATCGACGCCTCGTTCACACCGCCATGCTCGACGATATTTCAGGGGCGCGCAGCATGGCTGCGTCACACACGATTTCATGTGCGCGGCCACAGCCCGACGATTTCGCCCGTCTCCTCGAGGAGTTCCCCGAGCTGACGAAGCCCACCTTTTCGGCTTCGACCGTCAAGCGTAGGGTGGAGCATCATGTTTCGACTACCGGCTCTCCCCTTTATGCCAGGGCGCGACGTTTAGAGCCCAGCAAGCTAGCAGCGGCGAAGGCGGAGTTCGCCGTGATGGAGACAATGGGGATCATCCGTTGGTCCAGTAGCCCCTGGTCCTCCCCGCTCCACATCGTCCCCAAGCCCGGCGGGGGATGGCGGCCCTGTGGTGGTTATCGCCGCCTCAATGAGATAACGACGCCCGACCGCTACCCCATTCCCCATATACAGGACTTCTCAGCCCATTTGGCGGGGACGTCCATCTTCTCAAAAGTTGACCTCGTCCGTGGTTACCACCAGGTGCCAGTGCACCCTCAAGATGTCGAAAAGACAGCGGTCATTACCCCCTTTGGACTTTTTGAATTCCTACGAATGCCCTTTGGGCTTAAAAACGCGGCCCAGGCGTTTCAGCGCCTCATGAATTCAGTCCTGTGGGACCTTGATTTTTTATTTGTTTATTTGGATGATATTCTGATTGCCAGCACCTCCAAGGAGGAACACCTCGAGCACCTTTGGGTCCTTTTCCGACGGCTTCAGCAGCACGGCCTCATCGTTAACCCGGACAAATGCCGTTTTGGCCTAGTGCAACTTGATTTCCTGGGCCACCGCATAACCCCCGCTGGGGCAATGCCACTTCGAGTCAAGGTGGAGGCGATCGCGGCGTTCCCAAAACCGAAATCCGTGAAAGCTTTACAGGAGTTCCTGGGGATGGTGAACTTCTATCATCGTTTCATCCACAGGGCAGCACAGCTCATGTGTCCGCTCTACGAGGCCCTCAGGGGCACGACGGGAAAGGAGCCCATGGTATGGTCGCAAGACATGGATCGCGCCTTTGAGGAGACGAAGACTGCGCTCGCCAATGCGACCATGTTAGCACACCCCCTGCCGGGAGCCACCATCGCCCTCACAACGGACGCGTCAGACTACGCGGTGGGGGCCGTCCAGGAGCAGTGGGTCGACGGCGCGTTGCAGCCTCTGGCCTTTTTTAGCCGCCAGCTACAACGGCATGAGCGCCGGTACAGTACTTTCGACCGAGAGCTGTTGGCTTTGTTTTTGGTCATCCGCCATTTTCGTTTCCTCCTCGAAGGGCGCCGCTTCATCGCGTTTGTTGACCACAAGCCATTGACGTTCGCAATGGCCAAGCCTGCGGAACCATGGTCGGCTCGGCAGCAACGGCAGCTGACGTACATATCGGAGTTCACCACCGACATCCGGCATGTGGCCGGTAAGGACAACGTCGTCGCCGATTGCCTATCCCGCGCCGCCGTCCAGGCTGTCCAATTGGGCATTGACTACACACAGATGGCGGCTGACCAAGTGGCTGACCCGGAGACCCAGGGTTTTCGTTCGGTTCCAGCCAGCCTCCAGCCGAGGGATGTGCCGTTCCATTCCACAGGTACTACTCTGCTCTGCGATGTCTCATTGGGTGCACCCCGTCCGATTGTCCCGTCTAAATGACGCCGAGCTGTTTTCGATGCCATACACGGCCTATCGCATCCTGGAGTGCGGGCGTCGCAAAAGCTGCTGGTCTCCAAATTCGTATGGAGGGGAATACGCAAAGACGTCAGAGACTGGGCGAACACTTGTGTTGTTTGCCAACGGGCCAAGGTGCAGCGGCATGTCAGGGCCCCGCTCGCCATCTTCGAGGTCCTGGAGCGGCGATTTGATCACATTCACATTGACTTAGTGGGCCCACTTCCACCGTCTCGGGGCTTTATGTACCTTTTGACAATGGTGGATCGCACCACGAGGTGGCCGGAGGCAGTCCCCATGACGTCCACCACATCTGTGGATGTTGCTCGAGCTTTCGTTTCATCATGGGTAGCCCGGTTTGGTGTCCCTGTGGATATTTCATCGGATCGTGGGCCGCAATTTTCGTCCGAACTGTGGAATGAGGTGGTTTCCGTGTTGGGCGTTAAACTCCACTGCACTACGGCCTACCACCCGCAAGCGAACGGCTTGTGCGAGCGGTTCCACCGTTCCTTGAAGGCGTCGCTCAGGGCCAGCCTGCTGGATGCATCCTGGGTTGACAAACTGCCGTGGGTGATGTTAGGACTCTGCACGGCGCCGAAGGAAGATCTCCAGTCGTCGGCGGCAGAGATGGTTTACGGGCAACCGCTTCGAGTCCCGGGTGAATTCCTGCCGTCCCCTACGCGGCCATGGTCCGCGGCCAGGCAAAGAGAGACCCACCGGGATGCGGCCTGCTGTTTCCGCCCAGTTCCGACCTCACAGCACGGTTTGCCTTCGTCCAACGTCCCGGGGGAGTTGTCGAAGGCCAAGTTCGTTTTTGTGCGCCAAGACGGCCATCGTACCCCGCTCGCACCTCCTTATGCAGGGCCCTTCCAGGTTTTGCAGGCAGGGGACAAGGGTTTCGTGATCGACGTTGGGGGCAAGCCAGATCACATCTCTGTCGATCGCTTTAAGCCTGTGCACCTGGACCTCGAACGACTGATCGAGCTGGCGCAGCCTCCGCGCCGTGGCCGGCCACCGGCCGCCGCCACACCTGACAGTGCCGTGTTACCTGCCAGCTCGCCGCCTGCTCAGCGTTTTCCCCTCCGGGAATTTAGGAGTCGGTCCAACAGACTTGTCCGACCTCCTCAGCGATTGACTCTTCTCGTTAAAGACAATTCTGGGGGGGCGTATGTGGCAAAGCCACTAAGAGACTCTCACAGTGACTTGTATAATTGCCTTTAATCATGTTTATTACTTTTTAATGTTGGCTCTGGTTAAACAGAGCTAGATCGACAAAATCGCGATCTGACGCGATGACGTCATCACGTGGGTCATGTGACGTCCCCAACGGCGGGAAACGTGATGATGTCATGACGTCAGAGGTAGAGGGCGTTTCCAGCCAGTCCTCGTGTGGAGTGATAGTGAATAGACCTGTTTAGAGCTTCTCCTGCATTTTCTTGTTTTGTAAAGTTTCAGTACATTAAACTCAGTTTGTTAACTACTAGTGAGTTTATAGATTCTTTGCTAGGAGTGCAGAGACTCCTACACCTGCATCAATATAATTCATTGGCACATAACATGGAATTGGAATGTTACTGTGGAGTAGAGCACTTTTTATGAAGCTCATTGAACAGTGATGCACTGCAAAATGTATTGTCTGTGTGTGTGCATGTATAGTTTCTAGAAAGAAAGGGAAGCACTTGCATTTATATTGTCCCTTATGCTGTCTCTCTGAAACATCCCAAAGCACCTCACATACAATTAATTACTTTACTTTATAGTGCAGTCATTGTTAGATCTAGTATATCTAGAGTCAAATATTACATTTTTCAAATCTGAGAAAGTATTTTTCAGTGGTTGAGTTAATAAAATCAATTCTCACTGACAGGCAAACAGCAGTAGAATAAACTCTCTGTGTATAGGAGCACAGGGAGATTAAACATAGCTGCCCATGACAGACTCCTTCCTGAATCAAACAGATATAGCCTAACCTCATAAAAAATGATGACCATGCACATTCAAGTTGGATATAGTTTGCTATTAATGAATAATTCTGGATTGATTTTTCTGGTTAGTGTTATACTTCAGGATTAACCTTTATACTTTAGCAATGCAGCAGCCACTTACTGAACTTGGCCAGAGCAATGTAGGCAAGTAATAAATTAATTGACCATAGTGCGAATTGGCAATGGGAGAGGAATAAATTGAGAATGAGGCAGCAACACTTAGTCAAGTTTTTATGTTTCCATTAAGCTGGAGGAAAGGATAAGAAAAGGATTTTTATCAGGTCAGGTTCAGATTCAGTGAACTTGATCGAGCTAGAAGAGATTACTGCATTATGATCTGGTCAAGCCAGGTTTTGGTTACGTAAGCAGATAAGAAAGTATGAAATGAGAAAATGAGAAAACTTATAAAGCCCTCCAATAACCATGTGCAATATACCCGCTAATGGATTCTACACAACCAATTTAATCTCCCGAGGGAAGATTATGCAGATTTTCACCCTACCTCCCCTTCCTGTACCCCCACCCCCAAAACAAAGGCAATAACCTGAAGATCAGGCTACAACACTACTGGACTCCATGAAAAGGCGACCCATGTTTAAATCTCAGTCTCAACTGACATTTACATATGGCCTCCTTGGTGAGGTGGTGTTGGGGGCGGGCGGTGGGGGGGGAGGAGGGAGGGAAGTTAGAGAGAATTTAGTAAATTGTGGGAACACCTTCACCACACGGACTGCAGTGGTTCAAGAAGAAGGCCTAACACCACCTTCTCAGAGATTTTAAGAATGGGCAGTAAACGCCAGCCTTGCCCACAGCACCCACGTCCTGGTAACAAACAAAAAAAAATATTGGAGAAGATTTAATATTTAGCAGTCCACCAGAACTGGTTAGTGATCTATAAGTGGCTGTTGATCATTATATACAGTTGCACTTGTACAAGACTTTGGAACAGCAAATGCTGAGACCTTTGAGAAGAGCTCCAGAGAGGGGAAAAAGGAAAAAAGAAAGTCTTATATTTATAGTGTTTTTCACAAGCTTAGGACATCTCAAAGCACTTTACAGCCAAAAAAGTACTTTTGAAGTACAGTCACTGTTGTAATGTAAGTGTAGGAAGTGGAGCTAGAAAATAAAACAAGAGAAAAATAGATAATTTTAAAGACATTTTTAAGGGATGTGGAAAGGATGTATATCCCTATGAAAAGAATGAGATCAAAGTAACCTAAAGGCCAGACTGAAATATTATAAAAGAGGAAAAAACATAGAGTAGTGAGGATTTTGAGTCATACAAAAGTCAGTTGAGGACAGTTAAACGGAATATTAGAAGAGATCAAAGGTCAATAGAAAGGTAGGCTGTAGATCACAGTAAGAGAAAGCTAGATAGGTTGTTTAGCTACGTCAGAGGTAGATAATGTATTAAAAAGGCAGTTAGTTCCTTTAAAGAATACTTGGGGAAGAAATATTGTAGAGAATCAGGAAATGAACTCTTCACATCAGATTGTAGATAAATTCTAGATGCAGTGATGGTAGTTCAGGAATCTCACGTATGTAGACTTCAGTAAAGAATATGCCATGAAGTTGAATTAATAAAATTGTTTACACAATATTTATATCAAACGCATCATTCTCTGCTGCTATCCTGCTCAGTCTCATGCAGGATTACGGAGGTCATAGATCTGCTAGCCAAACATCGATTATGGGAAACATTCTTGAGAGAATTATACTTGATGCTATTAATGTTCATCTAAAGAATGTATTGGCCATAATGAGTATGCATCAAGGTTTTAGAAGCAACAGGTAATGCCTCAGTAATTGCTATAATTATTTGATGAGGTAATTTAATTCGGTTCATGAGAATCATCTAGTGGATCTAACGGTTAGTCCCATGATCCTGCTCTCCCAGTGGGGAGGCCATGCTTGAATGGAGGGCAGGCCAGAGAGAGGGCTGCAACATTGGGCCAGTAATTCCGGTCCCAACGCGTGAGTACGGACGGGGTACTCACACGTGAGCCCGTTGGAAGTGCCGGATTTCAGCATGCACAGAGCATGCGCGGGAAACCGGCATTTCCTCCAAGGGGTTCAGAGGTCCAACGCGTGCGCGCAGGACTCTGCATGCACGTGTTGAACTTCCTTCTTTTTGACAGGTTTGCCCGTGTGCAAGGGCCTGAACTTTTTACACATATAAAAAGGAGGCGTAAGGAGTGGATTCTTGAAGGTAAGTGGTCTATTATTTAAAATTATTACATTTTTTCCACAGCTTCATTGTTTTTAAGGACTTTACAGTAAGGTAAGTTTATTTTTAGACCCGATTTCGTAAAAAATTATTTTTTTCAAAAATTTTATTAATTGTTTTAAATAGTTTTTAAAAGTTATTTATAGTTTATTTAATTATTGGGATGTTTTTTAAAATTTTATTTAAAGTTAAACTAGTCTTTTGGGCGCCCGTACTTTTCATGAGTTTGACAGTCTTTACTATCAAACTCATGAATGAAGTTTCCCCTCCCCTGATTGGCTGCAGAGTGCTCACCTGATCCCAGCCGGCACATCGCACTAACTACGCCGCTGGATCAGGTAAGCACAGCGCGCCGACATCTGAACCGGGCCAGTGACAGGAAATGCAAGCAGGCCCGGGCTTCAGATGTCGGCGCGCCGGGTGAGTGCAGATCGGGGGCTTGCACGCGCGGCAAGCACCCGATCCTAATTTCTGGCCCATTGTAGTTCCTATTCTCCAACCCACGCTACCTATGAATGTACTTCCCCATTAGAACACGGGATTATGAAATTCCTGAGAATCAGGCAATGAATTCTTCACATCAGATTGTTGATAAATTCTAGATACAGTGATGATAGTTCAGGAATCTCACATAGGTAGACTTCAGTGAAGAATATGCCATGAAGAAATTCAAGGAATTTATAAAGTTGTTTTCACAATGGAAACATAGAAACATAGAAGATAGGAGCAGGAGTAGGCCATTCGGCCCCTCGAGCCTGCTCCGCCATTCAATGAGATCATGGCTGATCATCCAAATTCAGTACCCTGTCCCTGCCTTCTCTCCATATCCCTTGATCCCTTTAGCCTTAAGAAATATATCTAACTCCTTCTTGAATATATTTAATGAATTGGCCTCTACTGCCTTCTGTGGTAGAGAATTCCACAGGTTCACCACTCTCTGGGTGAAGAAATTCCTCATCTCTGTCCTAAATGGCTTACCCCTTATCCTTAGACTGTGACCCCTGGTTCTGGACTCCCCGACCATCGGGAACATCCTTCCTGCATCTAGTCTGTCTAGTCCTGTTAGAATTTTATAAGTTTCAATGAGATCCCCTCTCATTCTTCTAAACTCCAGCGAGTACAAGCCCAATCGACCCAATCTCTCCTCATACGTCATTCCTGCCATCCCAGGTATCAGCCTGGTGAATTTTCGCTGCACTCCCTCCATGGCAAGAACATCCTTCCTCAGATAAGGTGACCAAAACTGCACACAATACTCAAGGTGTGGTCTCACCAAGGCCCTGTACAACTGCAGCAAGACATCCTTGTTCCTGTACTCGAACCCTCTCGCTACGAAGGCCAACATACCATTTGCCTTCTTAACCGCCTGCTGCACCTGCATGCTTACCTTCAGCGACTGGTGCACAAGGACACCCAGGGCTCGTTGCACTTCCCCTTCTCCCAATCTATTGCCATTCAGATAATAATCTACCTTCAATATTTGTATTTGTGGTATCTGAAAATCCAAGTGTTCAAAAGGGATTTGACCACTTGGATTTTCAGATACCATTTGATAAGGTTCCACATGTGAGAGTTTAAAAAAAAGTTCAGGTTATATTGTTGGAAGTAATTGAAAATGTTATACCACCTACCAAGAAAGAAGAATAGGGTTGATTTTAACCCCACCCCACTCCTAGGCAGGAACGGTGTGTCAGTGAGGTTAAAATCAGCCAAGTCAACTTAACCAGCCTGAGGCCCCACCATTCCCATCCGCCGACATTTTATCTTCGCTGACTTTGAAGTCAGCCGAGGTTCCCAGTGCAAGCAGACGGGAGCCAAATTTCAAAAGTTGCGGCCCGATGACATCATTGACACCACAGCGTGATTTTAACGAAGGCTCAGGGGAGCCCCAAACCCGCCAGAGGAACCTGGCCGGATGCAGGAAAGTGGTCAGAAGAGGCCAAGGTAAGAAAGCGTTTTTATAATTCGGGAGGATTACTAGGGGTCAGGAGCAGCAGGAGTGCTCCTCTGGGCCACGGAGGGAATCCTTCGGCCTTTCCTTGCCCTAGCCCTCCTTACACTCGCAACCATCTCCCCCCCAAGCACTTACCTAATGTTGGGGGCCGTATTCTTGGGTCCCGGCTTGCCACCTCCTGTCCAATTCCCGCTCCCATCCATCGGCCGTGACGCCATTTCCACCGACTTTGGCCGGGTGACCAATTTCAGATATTAAAACGAGGCTGGGCCTCACGAGCTTTCAGACTTCCGCGTGTTTCAGGCCTCCCCCTCACGCACCGATCTCACCCTGAGTTAAAATTGACCCCAGTATCATGGCAAACATTACAGAATATTAATGATGTGCTCACAGACATTCCTACTGCTACCCTGTTATACTTTCTAGCTTGTGCATGCAAGTGTCAAAGACCTTAAAGTAAAAATCAAGGGCATTGGAGAGTGTTTTAGCGAGGGGCTGGTTTAATTGGAATGAATTAATTGGAAGCGGTTGTCACATTGAGATTCTGCCTTTACGTTAGCAAGACATCGGTCTGCAGCAAGCATATTTTCTGGGAGTAAAGGTCATTGACTGGAGTTGACGTGGCACACACCCAGAGAGCAGTTCAGAGTCTCATAGTCATTTCTACCTTGGTGCTGTTTTCTGTCTGTAACACTTTGTCCACAGTACTTGGGGTAAAGTTTAGATAAATAGCTGAGTGAAGAATTATTCTCTTAAATATTTTCGTCTTTTCTCCCTAACTCTTCTGAAAGTGGCCAAAATCAGGCCCAATGCAGTCCTCAACTAGTGCCCATGCATGCACACTTTTCAGCAGGTATCACTGAACAGAGATTAAAAGTGGGAATCTTGGCTGATTCGCTTTCTGACCCACGGATGCTGAGACCAGTTGTGGTCCACAGTGCTGCTGTGGCAGAGATTGCATACTTTCATTTTAATAGTGGAACGATGTTCTTTCCTGGTTTATGTCTAGTCACTTGGAATGAGTAGCTTGTAGGAATTAACGAATTCCTACGAATAGCGGAGATCGACACAAGAGAAAAATTAAACAGGTCTTTACTCAACGGAGATGCCACGAGGACTGCCTGGGCAGCCCCGTGGTTTGCGACGTGACATCGCGTTTGCCCACGTTTTCCCGCGCTCTTAAAGGGGCCACGCCCTGTACATGCAAACTCTATATACAAAACACAGTAATACCTAACACAATGGTACAGGTTTAGGCTGGTGTTAGAACATCGTTAAAGAGAATTATATACAGTTAGCCAGAGTCATTCAGTGGTTCTGCCACATGCGCCCCCCCAGAATTCGCTTTAATGGACAAAGTCAAATGGTGAGGGGGTCTGACGAGCCTGTCAGAACGACTCCTGTACTCTCGAGGCGGAGGCTGCTGGTCGGCTGGCGGTCTGGCGGGCGGTGGCACTCGGTCTGCCGTAACGACGATGGGTGGCCAACCCCGTCTCGGCGGTTGTGCTGTCTCGACGGGGCGGTTGAGGTCTAAATGTGCTGGCTTTAAGCGATCGACCGAAATGTGGTCCGGTTTACCACCGACATCTACCGTGAAGGTTTTGTCCCCTGCTTCCAACATGCGGAAAGGGCCGGTATATGGGGCCTTGAGCGGATCCCTATGTGTGTCATGGCGAATAAAAACGTACTCAGCCTTGTGAAGCTCTGTGGGAACATGTGACCTCTGCAGCCCGTGGTGCGAAGTGGGCACCGGTGCGAAACATCTGGCCGCCTCTTGGTGACTAGCAAGCTGGGCAGACGCGGACCATGGCTCCGTCGATGTTGGTAGGAAATCCCCTGGGACTCGCAGCGGCTGACCGTACACGAGCTCCGCAGATGAAGAGTGAAGGTCTTCTTTGAGGGCCGTGCGAAGGCCCAACAGGACCCACGGTAGCTTGTCTTCCCATCCAGCGACCTGGAGGCTGGCCCTCAGGGCGGCTTTCATTGACCGGTGGAAGCGTTCGCAGAGGCCATTCGCCTGTGGGTGGTAGGCTGTGGTGCGGTGTAATTTGACACCAAGTCCTTGGGCCACTGCATTCCAGAGTTCGGAGGAAAACTGCGGTCCCCTGTCTGACGAAATATCTGCAGGAACTCTGAAACGGGCGATCCAGGAGGAAATGAACGCCCTGGTCACGTCCGCCGAAGTAGTGGATGACAGGGGGACCGCCTCCGGCCATCTGGTGGTGCGGTCAACCATGGTCAGGATGTGTGAAAAACCATGGGAGGGTGGGAGTGGTCCTACCAGGTCCACGTTGACATGGTCAAAATGTCGCTCCGGAACTGTGAAGGTGGCCAATGGAGCTTTGATGTGGCGCTGTACCTTGGCCTTTTGGCAGACCATGCAGGTGTTGGCCCAGTCACGGACATCTTTATGCATGCCATGCCATACAAATTTCGCTGACATCAGTTTCTGAGAGGCCTTCATTCCTGGGTGTGACAGCCCATGTATGGCGTCAAACACTTTGCGGCACCAGACGACCGGCACGACAGGGCGAGGATCCTGTACGGAGACGTCACACAACAGCGTGGTACCTGCCGAATGGAACTTGACGTCAGCCAACTGGAGGCCAGTGATGGCCGTTCTGTAAGCTTGGACTTCCGGGTCTGAGGCTTGGTCCGCTGCCATGAGGGCGTAGTCGATGCCCAAATGAACCGTATTGACGATCGCGCGGGAGAGGCAGTCTGCCACCAGGTTGTCCTTACCGGCCACGTGCTGTATATCCGTGGTGAATTCGGATATGTAGGTCAGTTGACGCTGCTGTCGGGCTGACCACGGTTCGGCGGTCTTGGCCATTGCAAAGGTTAGCGGCTTATGGTCCACAAAGGCGGTGAAAGGACGTCCTTCCAATAGGAACCGAAAATGGTGGATGGCCAGAAAAAGGGCGAGCAACTCCCGGTCGAACGTGCTGTATGCTCTCTCGTTCTGCCGTAGTTGACGGCTGAAGAATGCCAACGGCTGCCACGTCCCGTTCACCTGTTGCATGGCACCGACTGCGTAATCCGACGCGTCGGTGGTGAGGGCGATGGTGGCCCCTGGCAGCGGGTGCGCCAGCATAGTCGCGTTGGCTAATGCGCTTTTGGTGCCGGCGAACGCTCGGGCCATGTCATCCGTCCAGTCTACCTGGTTCTTGCCAGTCTTGCCCTTGAGGGCCTCGTACAGGGGCTGCATGAGTAGTGCCGCCTTGGGCACGAAACGGTGGTAAAAGTTTACCATGCCTAGGAATTCCTGCAGGGCCTTTACGTTCTGCGGGCGCGGAAAGGATGTCACCGCCTCTACCTTCGAAGGTAAAGGAACCGCTCCCTCTGAGGTGATGCGATGCCCCAGAAAGTCAATTTGGTGCAGGCCAAACTGACACTTGGCCGGGTTGATAATCAGGCCGTGTTGGTTGAGGCATCGAAAAAGGGTGCGTAGGTGACAGGTATGTTCTTCCTTAGTAGGACTGGCAATTAGGATATCATCTAGGTAGACGAAGAGGAACTTGAGGTGCCGCAGCACAGAGTCCATCAGGCGTTGGAAAGCCTGGGCGACGTTCTTTAACCCAAACGGCATTCGTAAAAACTCGAAGAGGCCGAATGGGGTGATGACTGCGGTCTTCTGGACGTCTTGTGGATGAACTGGGACCTGGTGGTAGCCCCGGACGAGGTCGACTTTTGAGAACACGGTGTTCCCTGCCAAATGGGCAGAGAAATCCTGGATGTGGGGGATCGGGTACCGATCAGGAGTGGTGGCGTCGTTTAGTCGTCGATAGTCGCCGCATGGCCGCCATCCGCCGCCAGGCTTCGGGACGATATGGAGGGGTGAAGACCAGGGACTATTTGACCGGCGAATAATCCCTAACCGTTCCATGGTTGCGAACTCCGCCTTTGCGACCGCCAGCTTGCCAGGTTCCAGGTGCCGGGCCCGCACGTAGACCGGGGGGGCCGTTGGTGGTGATGTGGTGTTCCACACCATGTTTCGTGGCAGAGTCATTCAGTGGTTCTGCCACAAGCTGCCCCTTTAACAGATAACTAATCAGCTGTACAAATAACTTACCTGATTAAGTCAATTGTATTTTATCATATATATTTGTGGTGGCTAACCTCAAGAGCTGGAAAAAGAAGCTGTACACTGGCAAAGAGCCGTGCATTTTAAGTAGAATATAGGTCTGATTTTGCAGGGCTCAACTGCTGGTAAACCCCTCACCAAAAGTGAGCGTGGGTCAGGGAATCAGGAGCGCAGGCCCACGGACACAATCAACAGTGTGCCACACATTGTGGAATAAGAAAATCTGCAAGAAAGGGGAGGCTCCACTGGTGGCCAATGGCAGCCTTATTGTAATATGGTCGTTATGGTACTCACATCCCTGCACAATCATCTGGAAAGCTCAGCCCCCAGCACTCACCATACCCATGGTACGGCACTAATCCACTGGCCTGGCCTACTGTTGGATTCAAAAAGTTTGGTGTGTGTTGGAAAAGTTGAAAATAAGCTTGCGTCATTTTTTAAGAAGCATTGATACTTTGTTGCATTTTGCTCCCTGCATTAGTTTCTATTGCTCTGCTGCACACTTCCTTTGTATGTTAACATTTTTTTTGTAAGACTTCCAAGTATTCATAGATTGCTGCTGCAATTGAAAATGCCTGCTGAATGTGAGAGTTGGTGTACAATACACCCACCCATATTTGTTTTATTCATTCATGGGATGTGGGTGTCGCTGGCAAGGCCAGCATTTATTGCCCATCCCTAATTGCCCTTGAGAAGGTGGTGGTGAGCCGCCTTCTTGAACCGCTGCAGTCCCGTGTGGTGAAGGTACTCCCACAGTGCTGTTAGGGAGGGAGTTACAAGATTTTGACCCAGCAACGATGAAGGATCGGCCGATATATTTCCAAGTCAGGATGGTGGGGAACTTGGAGGGAAACTTGGAGGTGATGGTGTTCCCATGTATGGGCAGGTGTATAGGAATGATATTCAAATGATGGAAATATGTCATCCATCCTATTTTTTGCCATTTGTGCCATAGCAACACAGGGTGATTGATTACATAGGCTTTGACATGGTTTTTGAAATGTTAATTTTTTTTAACTGTGTTCTAGCAGAAGCATAGAGGCCACCAGCAACATTCTGCTGCAGTACGCTTCTGAGGCCCACTGTAGCCAAAAATATTTGAATGACCCTCAGGCTGGGAAATTGTCCAGGGTCAGGGGGTGCATCCTTATGGCAGCAGGGAGTCCTGCCATGCTGAAGTCGTGGCCCACCTCTGCTAAAATAGACTATCTCGGCCCCTGTCTCCATGGGGAAAAATTAGCAAGTTGGCCAAATGTAAAAGTTTACATAGGAACAGCTAACGCACCTCATCAAAAAGCCAGAATGAGCCACTGGAACAATCCAATTGTCCTGGCCATCCCTCAATCAACATAACAAAAACAGATTATCTGGTCATTATCACATTGCTGTTTGTGGGACCTTGCTGTGCGCAAATTGGCTGCCGCGTTTCCCACATTACAACAGTGACAACACTCCAAAAAAAGTACTTCATTGGCTGTAAAGTGCTTTGAGACGTCCGGTGGTCATGAAAGGCGCTATAGAAATGTCTTTCTTTCTTTCCTTTCTTTCTTTCTTTCCTTTCTTTCTTTCCTTTCTTTCTTTCTTTTCTTTCCTTTTTTTCTTTTCTTTCCTTTCTTTCTTTTCTTTCCTTTCTTTTCTTTCTTTTCAGTGTACGTGTGGAAACTGTCACTGTGTTTTCGGATGATGTCACCAAGGGGCAACATGTAGATGAGAAATTTTTTGCGGATTGATTGATTGGGGAATGTCACTCAAAGGGTTGACGGTGGATAGGCAATGGCAAACATTCAAAGACCGCATGGATGAACTACAGAATTTGTTCATCCCAGTTTGGCATAAAAATAAAACAAAAAAGGTGACTCAACCGTGGCTAACGAGGGAAATTAGGGATAGCATAAGATCCAAGGAGACGACATATAAATTGGCCAGAAAAAGCAGTAAACCAGAGGATTGGGAGCAGTTTAGGATTCAACAAAGGAGGACAAAGGGATTAGTTAAGAAATGGAAAATAGAATATGAGAGTAAGCTTGCAGGGAACATAAAAACTGACTGTAAAAGCTTTTATAGATATGTGAAGAGAAAAAGATTGGTGAAGTCAAGCGTAGGTCCCTTGCAGTCAGAATCAGGGGAATTTATAATGGGGAACAAAGAAATGGCAGACCAATTAAATACATACTTTGGTTCTGTCTTCACAAAGGAGGACACAAATAACCTCCCAGAGATGTCGGGGAACATAGGGTCTAATGAGAGGGAGGAACTGAAAGAAATCAGTATTTGTAGGGAAATGGTGTTAGGGAAATTGACGGGATTGAAGGCCGATAAATCCCCAGGGCCTGATAATCTACATCCCAGGGTACTTAAGGAAGTGGCCCTAGAGATAGTAGATGCACTACTGATCATCTTCCAGAACTCGATAGACTCTGGAACGGTACCCATGGATTGGAGGGTAGCTAATGTTACCCCACTATTCAAAAAAGGTGGTAGAGAAAAAGCGGGGAATTATAGACCGGTAAGCCTGACATCGGTAGTGGGAAAAATGCTAGAGTCTATTATAAAAGATGTAATAGCAGAGCACTTGGAAAGCAGTGACAGGATCGGACAAAGTCAACATGGATTTACAAAAGGTAAATCATGCTTGACTAATCTACTGGAATTTTTTGAGGATGTAACTGGTAAAATAGATAAGGGAGAACCAGTGGATGTGGTGTATTTGGACTTTCAGAAGGCTTTTGATAAGGTCCCACACAAGAGATTAGCGTGCAAAATTAAGGCACATGGGATTGGGGGCAAGGTATTGACTTGGATAGAGAACTGGTTGGCGGACAGAAAGCAAAGAGTTGGAATAAACGGGTTGTTTTCCGAGTGGCAGGCAGTGACTAGTGGGGCACCGCAAGGATCGGTCCTAGGACCCCAGCTGTTCACAATATATATTAATGATCTGGATGAGGGAATTGGATGTAATACCTCCAAATTTGCAGACGACACAAAGCTGGGCGGGAGGGTAAGCTGCGAGGAGGATGTCGGGGAAATCCAGTATGATTTGGACAGGTTGGGTGATTGGGCAGAAACATGGCAAATGCACTATAATGTGGATAAATGTGAGGTTATCCACTTTGGTGGCAAAAACAGGAAGGCAGATTATTATTTGAATGGCAATAGATTGGGAGAAGGGGAAGTGCAAAGAGACCTGGGTGTCCTTGTGCACCAGTCGCTAAAGGTAAGCATGCAGGTGCAGCAGGCGGTTAAGAAGGCAAATGGTATGTTGGCCTTCGTAGCAAGAGGGTTCGAGTACAGGAACAAGGATGTCTTGCTACAGTTGTACAGGGCCTTGGTGAGACCGCACCTTGAGTATTGTGTGCAGTTTTGGTCACCATACCTGAG
Organism: Somniosus microcephalus; assembly: GCF_052327205.1. Lineage (NCBI taxonomy): Eukaryota > Metazoa > Chordata > Chondrichthyes > Squaliformes > Somniosidae > Somniosus > Somniosus microcephalus. The sequence goes on from NC_141019.1 coordinate 9,879,035, forward strand.
GAAGGACGTTCTTGCCATGGAGGGAGTGCAGCGAAGATTCACCAGGCTGATACCTGGGATGGCAGGAATGACATATGAGGAGAGATTGTGTCGATTGGGCTTATACTCACTGGAGTTTAGAAGATTGAGAGGGGATCTCATCGAGACCTATAAAATTCTGTCAGGTCTGGACAGACTAGATGCAGGAAGGATGTTTCTGATGGCCGGGGAGTCCAGAACCAGGGGTCATAGTCTAAAGATAAGGGGTAAGCCATTTAGGACTGAAATGAGGAGGAATTTCTTCACCCAGAGAGTGGTGAACCTGTGGAATTCTCTGCCACAGAGGGTGGTGGAGGCCAGTTCATTAAATATATTCAAGAAAGAGTTGGATATGTTTCTTGAGGCTGAAGGGATCAAGGGATATGGGGAAAAGGCGGGGACAGGGTACTGAGTTTGGATGATCAGCCATGATCACATTGAATGGCGGAGCAGGCTCGAAGGGCCGAATGGCCTACTCCTGCTCCTATCTTCGATGTTTCTATGTTTATCTGAATGGCAATAGATTGGGAGAAGGGGAAGTGCAACGAGACCTGGGTGTCCTTGTGCACCAGTCGCTGAAGGTAAGCATGCAGGTGCAGCAGGCGGTTAAGAAGACAAATGGTATGTTGGCCTTCGTAGCGAGAGGGTTTGAGTACAGGAACAAGGATGTCTTGCTGCAGTTGTACAGCGCCTTGGTGAGACCACATCTTGAGTATTATGTGCAGTTTTGGTCGCCTTATCTGAGGAAGGATGTTCTTGCCATGGAAGGAGTTCAGCGAAGATTCACCAGGCTGATACCTGGGATGGCAGGAATGACGTATGAGGAGAGATTGGGACGATTGGGCTTGTACTCGCTGGAGTTTAGAAGAATGAGTCATAGAGTCATAGAGTCATAGAGTTTTACAGCACAGAAAGAGGCCCTTCGGCCCATCGTGTCTGCGCCGCCGAATGAGAGGGGATCTCATTGAAACTTATAAAATTCTGACAGGACTGGACAGACTAGATGCAGGGAGGATGTTCCCGATGGCCGGGGAGTCCAGAACTAGGGGTCACAGTCTAAGGATAAGGGGTAGGCCTTTTAGGACAGAAATGAGGAGGAATTTCTTCACCCAGAGAGTGGTGAACCTGTGGAATTCTCTACCACAGAAGGCAGTAGAGGCCAATACATTAAATATATTCAAGAAGGAGTTGGATATATTTCTTAAGGCTAAAGGGATCAAGGGATATGGGGAGAAAGCAGGGACCGGGTACTGAACTTGGATGATCAGCCATGATCGCATTGAATGGCGGAGCAGGCTCGAGGGGCCGAATGACCTACTCCTGCTCCTATCTTCTATGTTTCTATGTTTCTATGAAATAGGAAGGGGCCAAGGATAGATACTTGGGGGACACCAGAGGTAACGATGCGGGAGCAGGAAGAGAAGCCATTGCAGGTGATTTTCTGGCTCTGATTTGATAGATCAGAATGGAACCAGGCGAGTGCAGTCCCACCCAGCTGGACGATGGTGGAGAGGCGTTGGAGGAGGATGGAGTGGTCAACCATGTCAAAGGCTGCAGACAAGTCGAGAAGGACGAGCAGGGATAGTTTACCTTTTGTCACAGTCACAAAGGATGTCATTTGTGACTTTGATGAGAGCCGTTTCGGTACTGTGGCAAGGGCGGAAACCTGATTGGAGGGATTCAAACATAGAATTGCGGGAAAGATGGGCACGGATTTGGGAGGCGACAACATGTTCAAGGACTTTGGAGAGGAAAGGGAGGTTGAAGATGGGGCGGCAGTTTGCAAGGACGGAGGGATCAAGGTTTGTTTTTTGAGGAGAGGGGTGATGACAGCAGATTTGAGGGAGAGGAAGACAGTACCTGAGGGGAGAGAACTGTTAACAATGTCAGCTAACATGGGAGCCAGAGAAGGAAGTTGGGTGGTCAGCAGATTGGTGGAAATAGGGTCGAGGGAGCAAGAAGTGGGTCTCGTGGACAAGATGAGCGCGGAGAGATCATGAGGGGAGATCGGAGAGAAACTGGAGAAAGATGTGAGTTCAGGGCTAAGGCAGGGGGGATCCTTAGAGGAAGTTTGGCCCGGTGGGCTAGGCGAAGGAAGGGAAGTGGCAGAGGCAGCTGAACGGATGGTCTCAATCTTAGAGACAAAGAAGTCCATGAGCTCTTCACACTTTTTGTCGGAGGTGAGGGTGGAGGAGACAGGGGAGAGGGGTTTAAGAAGACGGTTAGCAGTAGAGAATAGGAGCTGGGGTTTATCTTTGCATTCCAGAATGATTCTGGAATAGTGAGCAGTTTTGGCAGACGAGAGCAGGCCCCGATAATGCTTTGTGTGGTCCAGCCAGATCTGGCGGTGAATGGCTAAACCAGTTGACCGCCATATCCATTCAAGTCTGCGTCCCTTGGACTTAAGGGAGCGAAGATGAGGGCCATACCAGGGGGAACGGCCAGGGTGAGAGAGAGTAATGGTTTTAATAGGGACTAGGGCATCAAAGGTGGTGGTGAGGGTGTGGCTGAGCAGATCGGTAGCTGCAGAAATGTCGTGGTGAATGGAGGGCCAAAGGCTGGACAGCTGGGATTTCGTACTTTCGTAATTGGGATTGATATTGAGGCAGTCCACAATGCTAACACTCCTTCAAGACCGGCTGGAACTTGAGTAGTAAAGGCCAACCCCTTTCAGACTTCATATTTGACCCTGAAATGAGCTTTAGACCACATATCCGCAGCATAACTAAGACCGCCTATTTCCACCTCTGTAATATCGCCCATCTCTGCCCTTGCCTCAGCTCATCCGCCGCTGAAACCCTTATCCATGCCTTTGTTACCTCTAGACTTGACTATTGAAACACACTCCTGGCTGGCCTCCCACATTCCACCCTCCGTAAACTTGAGGTCATCCCAAACTCAGCTGCCCGTGTCCTAACTCGCACCAAGTCCCGTTCACCCATCACCACTGTGCCCGCCGACCGATATTGGTTCCCGATTAAGCAACGCCTCAATTTCAAAATTCTCATCCTTGTTTTCAAATCCCTCCATGGCCTCGCCCCCCTCCCTATCTCTGTAATCTCCTTCAGCTCCACAACCCTCCGAGATATCTGCGCTCCTCTAATTCTGCCCTCTTGAGCATCCCTGATTATAATCGCTCAACCATTGGTGGCCGTGCCTTTTGTTGCTGAGGCCCTAAGCTCTGGAATTCCCTGCCTAAACCTCTCCGCCTCTCTACTCTCTTTCCTCCTTTAAGACACTCCTTAAAACCTACCTCTTTGACCAAGCTTTTGGTCACCTGCCTTAATTTCTCCTTATGTGTGTTGTGTCGGTACCTTTCTACCTAGACACAATTAGAACTCAGAACCCAGAAAGTCAAACATGAAGTGCTTTATTCAGGAAGGAAAGGAAAGTTCTGGAGAGTTCCGAACAAAGAGAGCTAAACTTAACCAAGAGAACACCCAACCATTTATCTGCTGTGACAGTGCCACCACAGGTGGGAGGAGAACACACAATCCATAACATATTCCTCCCCTCTTAAATGAAAGGTCTACATTATTCCTCAACAGGTAAGTTACTTTCAATGCACTCAACTAACCAAGGGTAGAGGTAGAGGTAGACTGCCTCAAACCCTGACTTTACCCTGGGGTTTATTCTGCCCCAGTCTTGTGGGTAAGTCACTAAGCCTACAGATCCAAGCGTCTTGGAGGCCGCCGCTGTCTGACAGGATACCGGCGGTCATCGCTGGCTTCCACAGCAGTAGGCATTGACACAGGCCTGGATGGAGAAGGTGCCTGTGTCAGTCGAAAGTCAGGAGTTTGCACAGGTGGAACAGTCTCTATGACTTCCTGTGTTGGAGAAGAGCACTGTGGCAAAGGATGCTGGTTTGTGGTACCATCCGGAAACAGTTCAGGCCAACCAGCCGTTGGAGCCTCTGTGGCTGTCTCTGCTCCTAGCAACAGTTGATCTGTGTGTCTTCTCCAGACGACGTCCTCGGCAGTCTCAACCGTGTAAGACACAGGGCCCATCTGCGCGATCACCGTAGCAGGAACCCATTTCGGTCCAGTGTTGTAGTTTCGAGCTAGGACGTGCTCTCCAGGGTGAAACTGTCTCTCCTTGGCTCTTTTCTCTCTCTTTTCAACTTGAGCTTGTTGTTGACAATGGACAACCTGTTCTGCCCTTGGAGGTTTGAGTAAGTCAAAACTTGTCCGCAACTGCCTCTTCATCATGAGCGAAGCGGGGGAAGTTTTGGTTGTGGCATGCGGCTCGTTCCTGTAGGACAACAGGAAGCTGTTCAGACGTTGGTGGATTGAGCCCTGACCTTGCGATGCCTTCAAGGCATGCTTCAAAGTTTGCACGAACCTTTCTGCCAGGCCGTTAGTAGAGGGATGATAGGGCGCAGACCTGATGTGTTGGACACCATTCACATGCAGGAAGGTTGCAAACTCCTGTGATACAAATTGTGGACCGTTGTCACTTACGAGTTGTTCCGGTGAGCCATAACGGCTGAACATCTCACCAAGTTTCTCAATTGTTTTCTCTGCCGTGGTAGACCTCATCACAGCGACCTCCGGCCACTTGCTACAAGCGTCCACAACCACCATAAACATCTTCTCTTCGAAAGGACCGGCGAAGTCCACATGTACTCGCTGCCACACTTCTGCAGGCCAATCCCAGGGGTGTAGGGTTGCCAGCTGTGGAACATTCCGTCCCTTTGACATGGGGAACATGTTTTGGCTTTCTCCTCAATATTTCCATCGAGACCTGGCCACCAGAAGTAGCTTCTTGCCATTTCCTTCATCCGAACCATCCCACTGTGGCCTGTATGAAGTTGTTGCAGTATAGGTTCCCTCAGAGGTAGCGGAATGATGACACGGCGTCCCCAAAGAAAGACAACCTGCCTGGACGGAGAGCTCATTTCTTTTTGAAATGTAAGGTTTCAAACTAGGAGAATCTCCTATAGCTCTCCCTTGAATGACATCGTCCATTACCTCAGACAGGACTGGATCGTTGCGGGTGTACCTTCGCACCTGAACTGCCGTGACAGGTGCTCCCTCCACTTGTCTAAAGTAGAAGATGTCTATCTGACGAGGCTCTGGGGGAGTAACAGGCAAGGGTAGCCTCGAGAGACTGTCTGCGTTGCCGTGCAAGTCTGATTTGCGATATTTGATGTCGTATGTGTGTCCTGACAACAGTAAAGCCCACCTTTGCATCCTGCTTGCAGCAAGAGATGGAATTCCGGTGTGGGGCCCGAAGATTGAAGTCAATGGACGGTGGTCCATCAGGAGTGTGAACCTTCTCCCAAACAGGTACTGATGAAATTTTCAAATTCCAAAAACGATTCCCAAGGCCTCACGCTCAATCTGTGCATAGTTACTCTCGGCCTTGTTCAAGGTGCGTGATGCGAAGGCGATAGGTTTCTCTTCACCAGAAGGCATGATGTGGGATATGACTGCTCCCACACCATATGGTGACGCATCACATGCTAGCTGCACGGGTAGCTTTGGGTCGAAGTGTGTCAGGACCTCCGATTTCAGCAATGCTTTCTTTGCTTGGGCGAAAGCTTCGTTGCACAGTTCAGTCCATTTCCATGTTTTGCCTTGACATAGCAACTGATGTAACGGCTTCAGCAATGTTGCTAAGTCTGGAATAAACTTCCCATAGTAGTTAAGTAGCCCCAGAAATGAACGTAACTGGCTCACATTCTGGGGTGCTGGGGCCTCCACGATCGCCTTGACCTTTGACGGCGCCTTATGCAGGCCAGTAGCGTCAATCACATGCCCCAGGTACTCAACTGAAGACTGAAAGAATTCACATTTATCTTTACGAACTCTGAGTCCGTACTCTTTCACTCGTTGTAGTGTCGCATCCAAGTTCAGAAGATGATCCTCCTCATTTGTCCCAGTGACAAGGATGTCGTCCAGGTAGCACTGGACTCCTGGCAGTCCACTCAAAATCTGATCCATTGCCCTTTGGAATAGAGCAGGGGCTGACGTAATTCCAAACGGAAGGTGGCAGTACCTGTATAGCCCCTTGTGTGTCACAATTGTCAGCAGCTCCTTTGATTTGTCATCGACATGCATTTGTAGATAAGCCTGGCATAAGTCTATTTTGCTGAACTTTTGCCCTCCGGCCAGGCCCGTAAAAAGATCATCAATGAGGGGAAGACGGTACTGTTCCGCAGACAGCACCGGGTTAATAGTCACTTTAAAATCCCCGCAGATTCGAACAGATCCATCCTTTTTCAGGACAGGAACAATGGGTGTGGCCCATTTGCTCACGCTCACAGGCTCCAGGACTCCATTCTCGACTAAGTGCTCCAAGTTAGCCTCAACTTTTGGCCTAATTGCATAGTGTACAGGTCGGGCTTTGTGAAACTTCGGCTTGCTGTCAGGTTTAATGTCCAGTCTCACGCTGATCTTTTTCATGCTCCCAAGTTCTCCATTGAAGAGTTCTGCATGTTTGTTTAACACTGCAGTCAGACCTGACTCCCCTTTTGACATCATGCGGACTGCAGGCCAGTCCAGCGTGATTTTCTCTAGCCACACACGTCCCAGTAGCGATGGGTAATTTCCCTTTACCACATATAGTGGCAGTTTCGCAGTCTGTCCATTCAATTTAACTGTCACCTCAATGGCGCCTCTCATGGCCACAGGTTCGCCGGTATACGTCTTTAGCACAATGTTTGTTGGCTGAAGGGTAAGATGCTTTAGCATTTTGTTGTTGGCAGTGTCTGAAACAAGGGACACAGCCGCGCCTGTGTCCACCTCCATCCGCACTGATTGTCCCTCCACCAGTGGTGACACCCAGTAGCCATTTGGACCACCTGCAACCGTCAGTATGTGCACCTCTTCCTCCTCAGAGGTGTCGCTCCCCTCTGTTTTGCTTGTTCCATCATACTGCACTGAATGAACACTCTTTTTCCTCTCTTGTCCAAATACAGACATTTTGCTTTCATGCTTCCCAGCTCTGTCTGTTCTTTTTTTACCTCTACAGGCGCGTTCAATGTGACCCTTTTTGCCACAATTTCGGCATTCCAGCTCCGTACACCAGCAGTCATTAGCGTGATGGCCCGTTTTCCCACAACGGTAACATGTGCCGTTCCGCGCACCTTTAGGCTCAGACGACACCTTGTGAACTCTCCTTGTTGAACTCAACTGGTGAGCCTCCTTTTCCGCCATCTCCATGGAGACACTAACTTCAATGGCCTTTTCAAGAGTAAGGTTGTCCTCAGTAAGAAGGCGCTCTGTGTGGCTGCACTTTGCAGACCACACACAAGTCTGTCTCTAATGGTGTCATTCAGCACCTCCTTGAACTCGCAGTGTTGTGACAACCTTTTTAAAGCAGCAATAAACATCGTCACTGATTCCCCCTCCTCTTGATTCCGTTTTTGAAATCTAAATCTCTCAGCAATAACCAGAGGTTTTGGTGAAAAATGTGCTCCAAGAATTTCCACTAGTTGTTTATATGTTTTAGTTCCTGGCTTATCTGGCTGCACAAGGCTGCGAAGTAAATTGAATGTCTTCGGCCCCATTACACTCAAAAAGGTAGGCACGACCTTTTCGTTTGCCACTGCATTCGCCAATACGAAATAGTCAAAACGTTCCGTATAAGCGCTCCATTGCTCCACATTTTCATCGAAATCACCGATGTTTCCTAATATAGTAGCCATCTCACCTTTCAAATTAAAATTTCTGTTTACTCACTGCACCTGTAACGTTAATGTGATGCTGCAATCTCTGTTCTGAGTGTTTTGTAGTCGAAAACAAGAAAGTTCCCACAACGCAGATTCATCCGATCCTCGTCGCCACTTTGTTGTGTCGGTACCTTTCTACCTAGACACAATTAGAACTCAGAACCCAGAGATTCAAACATGAAGTGCTTTATTCAGGAAGGAAAGGAAAGTTCTGGAGAGTTCTGAACAAAGAGAGCTAAACTTAACCAAGAGAACACCCAACCATTTATCTGCTGTGACAGCGCCACCACAGGTGGGAGGAGAACACACAATACATAACAATGTGGCTCGGTGTCAAATTTTTTTTTGTCTTATGATACTCCTGTGAAGCGCCTTGGGGCGTTTTACTATGTTAAAAGCGCGATATAAATACAAGTTGTTGTTGGCTAATGACACCTGTGTGGTTCCTTAGGATCTATGAGAGCAAAGGAATAAGGTCCATTCTTCCTCCATAGTATTATTGAAGGACCCTTCACGTTCTTTGATAGGTCTGGTGGGGTTTTACTGGTGCTAACCACCCTACTAAAGTCTCGATATGGCGGGCAGGAAAAGCACGCATATTTCTGACCGAAAGTGTGCCACCCACCATATTGGATAAGGTGGACGCGCTGGCGTCAGGAGCGCACCTTGGAATTATTTATTCAAATTAGGGTCCTGCGCTTCTTGCGGGGCCCGTTTTCCATTATCGAATGCTCCACGCTTCACTAGCCACATGCTTAACTCGCACAGCACAACGCGGTGCTAACTGGCAGGAAGACACCTCACCAGTGCTATTTAAAATGATCATGCAGAACTTACAGGTTAGTTGCTGGTTTCTCATCTCGGGCTGCTGGTTAACTTCTGGGTGTTTTTTGCTGTGTTTTCTGACTCTGGAAAGTTCACTCTGTCTAGACAGAGAAAGATTTTCCTGGTGTTGAACTGTTCTTGGCTGCCTCAGAAATAGTTTGGCTGCAGTTGTGGGTGGTCTCCTAGGGCTGCCTTCGGGCTGGAGGAGGAGGGGGAGAAGCTAGGAAGACAGGAGAGAGCAGTAGCAGCTGCCAGAGAGGGAGGAGGAGGAGGAGGAGCTATCCAAAGAGGGAGGAGGAGGAGGGCACTGAACAGGAGGCCACACTCCAGTGGGTCTCCAGGGAGCACTTCTCCTAGCTCAGCTTAACTGAAGAGTAATTTGAGGTGCCTTCGCTGCACCAAGGAGGCTACGTCACCTCCTGTAGCCACAATGCGAGCCTCGCACCAGGGCATGGAGATCACCTAGGCTCTCTACACCAGGGGGAACTCCTACATCTCCTTCCCCGGGGACAGAGTGAAGCAGGACGAGAGAGCGCTAGGTTTCACCCGCATGGCGGGCTTCCCCGGGGAGCAAGGTGCCACAGACCGCACCCACATTGCCTTGCATGTTCCCCATCACCAGCCTGGCATCTTTATCAACAGAAAGGGATTCCACTGCCTCAGCGTACAGCTGGTTTGTGACCACAGACAGCGCATCATGCACGTCTGTACCCGCTATCCCAGCAGCAGTCATGAGCCATTCATCCTACCCCAGTCCTCTGTGCCGCCTTTATTCCAACCAGGCATCTGAGGGGACTGCCAGAGTGCTCACTTGACCTGCTATTGTGAGACAGCAGGATCAGGTGAGTATTTACTGCTGGACCGCTGATACTGGCCACTGGATCTGTAAGGCCACTAATCAGTGGGAATGCAGACCAAATGATACCTATGAGAGCATGATGTCTGCTCCAAGGTTGTCTACAACTGGTCACCAATTCTGTCCAACCCAGAAGAGACAGTCCACTTGTAGTGATCGCTCACTGGGAATGCTCCGTGGCTTTCTGTAGGATCCCTCTCTCACTGGAGATCATTTTTCACTGATGTTGCAAATATTCTGACTACATGTCAGTGCTGAAGGGTTCAGTGTTCGAAGACTTGTGTTAACTGTTGTTTTGAATCCTGTTGATTTTGCTCTGAGGGTGGAGCAGGAGTTCCTATTTGATGAAAAGTAAGCAGGTCTTTACAGGTTCATTTCTGGCCACAGGCAGACTCTAATGTGGAGACAATTCAAATTTCATGACTTAATGGCTAAATGACTAATTGGTGCAGGGAGCTAAGTCTCAGCAGCAGTAAAACTCTGTGGCAGGAACAATAAATGTTATTTATTCACAGAAAGAACAGAACTGCTTATGTCATCTCACGTTTCATCAAGTTAAGCAATCAAATACCAAATGCAGCGAAAGAGGGTAGTGAGTGGGAATGTACACTGCTCCTCCCGTGAACTATACGGGGACACTAATGTAGTGAGCGGGTTTGTACACTGTTCCTCCCGTGTACGATACGGGGACACTAGTGTAGTGAGCGGGATTGTACACTGCTCCTCCCGTGTACGATACGGGGACACTAGTGTAGTGAGCGGGTTTGTAAACTGCTCCTCCCGTGAACTATATGGGGACACTAATGTAGTGAGCGGGTTTGTACACTGCTCCTCCCGTGTACGATACGGGGACACTAGTGTAGTGAGCGGGATTGTACACTGCTCCTCCCGTGTACGATACGGGGACACTAGTGTAGTGAGCGGGTTTGTAAACTGCTCCTCCCGTGAACTATATTGGGACACTAATGTAGTGAGCGGGTTTGTACACTGCTCCTCCCATGTACGATACGGGGACACTAGTGTAATGAGCGGGATTGTACACTGCTCCTCCCGTGTACTATACGAGGACACTAGTGTAGTGAGCTGGATTTGTACACTGCTCCTCCCGTGTACTATACGGGGACACTAATGTAGTGAGCGGGTTTCTACACTGCTCCCGTGTACGATATGGGGACACTAGTGTAGTGAGCGGGATTGTACACTGCTACTCCCGTGTACTATACGGGGACACAGGTGTCATGACTGGGATTATACACTTCTCCTCCCGTGTACAAAAGCGGGACACTTGGGTAGTGAGCACAACTGTACACTGCTCCTCCCATGTACTATACGGGGACACTTGTGTCATGAGCGAGACTGTACACTGCTCCTCCCATGCACTATATGGGGACACTCGTGTAGTGAGTGGGATTGTACACTTCCCCTCCCGTGTACTATAGCGGGACACTTGTGCAGTGAGCAGGATTGTACACTGCGCCTCCCATGTACTATAGCGGGACACTAGTGTAGTGAGCAGGATTTTACACTGCTACTCCCGTGCCCTATATGGGGACATTGGTTTCATGAGTGGGATTATAAACTGCTCCTCTAGTGCACTATACAGGGACACTAGTGCAGTGAACGAGACTGTACACTGCTCCTCCATGTACTATAGTGGGACACTAGTGTAGTGAGCGGGATTGTACACTGCTCCTCCCGTGTACTATATGGGAACAATGGTGTCATGAGTGGGATTATACACTGCTCTGCCCGTGCTCTATACAGGGACACTAGTGTAGTGAGCGAGACTGTACACTGCTCCTCCCATGTACTATAGTGGGACTACCGAGGTATCTCCCTTCTTTCTTCCACAGGAAAAGTGCTTGCCCGTGTCCTTGCTAACAGACTGTTGCCGTTATCTGAGGAGGTGCTTCCGGAGTCGCAGTGTGGTTTCCGACCATCCAAAGGAACAGCTGATAGGATCTTCACAGCACGTCAATTACTGGAGAAATGCCGTGAACAAAAGCAACCACTGTTCATAGCTTTCATAGACTTAGCTAAAGCTTTTGACACTGTCCACCGCCAGACTTTATGGCATATCTTGTCTAAGCTTGGTTGCCCCGATAAATTCATCTTAGTTCTGAGGCTGCTACATGACAACATGTCCGCAGCAGTTCTCAGCAGCAGCGGTTCTATTTCAGAGCCCTTTACAGTTGAGACAGGAGTAAAACAGGGCTGCATCATTGCTCCAACCCTTTTTGCAGTGTTCATCTCAGTTATCCTCCATCTCATCGGCAATGATCTGCCCACCGGAATTCAAATCCTTTACCGTACTGATGGCTGACTTTTCAATCTCAATAGGCATAAGGCCAAGAACAAAGTCTCCATCACTACCATTATGGAGTTACAGTATGCAGATGATAACGCCATCACAGCTCTTTCCGAGCATGATCTACAAAACACCTTGAATGCTTTTTCCAGAGCCTACAAACTTCTGGGCCTCACCATGAATATAAAGAAAACCCAGGTGCTCCACCAGCCATCACCTAATCAGCTTGCAACTCCTCCCTCTATAAAGATTGATAATAACACCCTTGAAAATGTCAACACCTTTCCATATCTTGGTAGCCATTTATCCTCCAAAGCTGACATTGATTCTGAAATCCATCACCGCCTGAGTTGTGCAAGTGCAGCCTTTTCTAAACTGAGGAGGAGAGTCTTTGAAAATCATGACCTCCAAGTCCAAACTAAAATTCTTGTATACAAAGCCATCATCCTTCCCACCCTTTTATATGGAGCTGAAACCTGGACTACGTACAGTAGACATCTCAAAGCCTTAGAGCAATACCACCAACGCTCTCTACGCAAAATCTTGAGGGTCAGCTGGGAGGACAAGCGTACCAACTGGACTATACTTGAAGAGGCCAATATCTACAGCATCACTACGCTCATCATGCAGCATCAACTCCGATGGATTGGACATGTCATTCGCATGTCAGACTCACGTCTCCCAAAACAGGTTCTGTACTCCCAGTTGAAGGAAGGGCAGAGGCCTCCTGGTGGTCAAAAGAAGTGTTACAAAGATAACATCAAAGTAATTCTTAAAAAGTTCCATATCGATATTAATAACTGGGAGGAAATCGCACTGGACAGAGACAATTGGAGAAAATGCATCCACAACGGTGCCGCACTACATGAAAAGAATCTCTAGCGTGCCGCTGAGGATAAACGCCAGCGCCGTAAGGAGAGACAACAACTTAAGAAGACCCATACTCCAGTTACTACCAATAGTCTTACATGCCCACACTGTAGTAGAGTCTGTGGATCTCGGATTGGCCTCCACAGCCACCTGAAGATCCACAAGTAGATGACTGATGAAGGACATACCATACTCGAATTCAAGTGGTCGCCGATGATGATGAGTGGGACACTAGTGTAATGTGTGGGATTGTACACTGCTCCTCCCATGTACGATACGGGGACACTAGTGTAGTGAGCATGATTGTACACTGCTCCTCCCATGTACTATACGGGGACACTAGTGTAGTGAGCGGGATTGTACACTGCACTGCTCGTGTACTATAGTGGGACATTAGTGTCATGAGTGGGATTGTACACTGCTCCTACTGTGTACTATAGCGGGACACTTGTGTAGTGAACGGGATTGTACACTGTTCCTCCCGTGTACTATAGTGGGACACTAGTGTAGTGAGCGGGATTGTAAACTGCTCCTCCCGTGTACTAAATGGGGACACTGGTGTAGTACGCAGGTTTGTACACTGATCCTCCCATGTACTGTACAGGGACACTAGTGTAGTACGCAGGTTTGTACACTGCTCCTCTTGTGTACTATACAGGGACACTAGTGTAGTGCGCAGGTTTGTACACTGCTCCTCCCATGTACTATACAGGGACACTTGTGTAGTGCGCAGGTTTGTACACTGCTCCTCCCATGTACTATACAGGGACACTAGTGTAGTGCGCAGGTTTGTACACTGCTCCTCCCATGTACTATACGGGGACACTTGTGTAGTGAGCAGGATTGTACACTGCTCCTCCCGTGTACTATACGGGGACACTTGTGTAGTGAGCGGGATTGTACACTGCTCCTCCCATGTAATTTACAGGGACACTAGCATAGTGAGCGATATTGTACACTGCTCCTCTCGTGTACGATATGGTGACACTTATGTAGTGTGCGGGATTGTACACTGCTCCTCCCATGCACTATACGGGGACACTAGTGTAGTGAGTGGGATTGTACACTGCTCCTCCCGTGTACAAAAGCGGGACACTTGGGTAGTGAGCGGGACTGTCCACTGTCCCTCCCGTGTACAATAGCGGGACAATTGGGTAGTGAGCAGGATTGTACACTGCTCCTCCCATGTACTATACGGGGACACTTGTGTAGTGAGCGGGATTGTACACTGCTACTCCCGTGCACTATATGGGGACACTGGTTTCATGAGTGGGATTATAAACTGCTCCTCTAGTGCACTATACAGGGACACTAGTGTAGTGAGCGAGACTGTACACTGCTCCTCCCATGTACTATAGTGGGACACTAGTGTAGTGAGCGGGATTGTTCACTGCTCCTCCCGTGTACTATATGGGGACAATGGTGTCATGAGTGGGATTATACACTGCTCCGCCCGTGCTCTATACAGGGACACTAGTGTAGTGAGCGAGACTGTACACTGCTCCTCCCATGTACTATAGTGGGACACAAGTGCAATGTGTGGGATTGTACACTGCTCCTCCCATGTACGATACAGGGACACTAGTGTTGTGAGCAGGATTGTAAACTGCTCCTTCCCTGTAATATACAGGGACACTAGTGTTGTGAGCGGGATTGTACACTGCTCCTCCCGTGTACTGTACGGGGACACTGCTGTAGTGTGCGGGATTGTACATTGTTCCTCCCGTGTACTATAGTGGGACACTAGTTTAGTGAGCGAGATTGTAAACTGCTCCTCCCGTGTACTATATGGGGACACTGGTGTCATTAGTGGGATTATACACTGCTCCGCCCATGCACTATATGGGGACACTAGTGTAGTGAGCGAGACTGTACACTGCCCCTTCCATGTACTATAGTGGGACACTAGTGTAATGTGTGGGATTGTACACTGCTCCTCCCGTGTACGATACGGGGACACTAGTGTAGTGAGCACGATTGTACACTGCTCTGCTCGTGTACTGTAGTGGGACATTAAGTGTCGTGAGTGGGATTGTACACTGCTCCTACTGTGTACTATAGCGGGACACTTGTGTAGTGAACGGGATTGTATACTGCTACTCCTGTGTACTATATGGGTTCATGAGTATAGTGAGCAGGACTGTACAGTGCTACTCCCGTGTACTATACCGGCTCACTAGTTTCGTGTGCAGAATTGTACACTGCTCCTCCCATGTACTATATGGGTTAACTAGTGTAGTGAGCGGGATTGTACACTGTTCCTCCCGTGTACTTTACAGGGACACTAGCGGAGTGAGCGATATTGTACACTGCTCCTCTCGTGAACTATACGGGGACACTTGTGTAGTGAGCGGGATTGTACACTGCTCCTCCCGTGTACTGTACGGGGACACTTCTGTAGTGTGCGGGATTGTACATTGTTCCTCCCGTGTACTATAGTGGGACACTAGTTTAGTGAGCGAGATTGTAAACTGCTCCTCCCGTGTACTATATGGGGACACTGGTGTCATTAGTGGGATTATACACTGCTCCGCCCATGCACTATATGGGGACACTAGTGTAGTGAGCGAGACTGTACACTGCCCCTTCCATGTACTATAGTGGGACACTAGTGTAATGTGTGGGATTGTACACTGCTCCTCCCGTGTACGATACGGGGACACTAGTGTAGTGAGCACGATTGTACACTGCTCTGCTCGTGTACTGTAGTGGGACATTAAGTGTCGTGAGTGGGATTGTACACTGCTCCTACTGTGTACTATAGCGGGACACTTGTGTAGTGAACGGGATTGTATACTGCTACTCCTGTGTACTATATGGGTTCACGAGTATAGTGAGCAGGACTGTACAGTGCTACTCCCGTGTACTATACCGGCTCACTAGTTTCGTGTGCAGAATTGTACACTGCTCCTCCCATGTACTATATGGGTTAACTAGTGTAGTGAGCGGGATTGTACACTGTTCCTCCCGTGTACTTTACAGGGACACTAGCGGAGTGAGCGATATTGTACACTGCTCCTCTCGTGAACTATACGGGGACACTTGTGTAGTGAGAGGGATTGTACACTGCTCCTCCCGTGTACTATAGTGGGACACTTGGGTAGTGAGCGGGATTGTACACTGCTACTCCCGTGTACTATACAGATTCACTAGTGTAGTGAGTGCGATTGTACACTGCTACTCCTGTGTACTATACGGGTTCAGTAGTGTAGTGAATGGGATTGTACACTGCTACTCCCGTGTACGATATGGGGACACGAGTGTAGTGAGCGGGATTGTACACTGCTCCACCGGTGTACTATATGGGGACACTAGTGTAGTGAGCGGAATTGTACACTACTCCTCCCATGTACTATAGCGGAACACGTGTAGTGAGCGGGATTGTACACTGCTCTTCCCGTGTACGATAAGGGGACACTAGTGTGGTGAGCAGGACTGTACACTGCTCCTCCCATGTACTATACAGGGACACTAGTGCACTGCGCAAGTTTGTACACTGCTCCTGCCGTGTACTATATGGGGACACTTGTGTAGTCAGCAAGATTGTACACTGCTCCTCCCATGTACTTTACAGGGACACTAGTGTAGTGAGTGGGATTTACACTTCCCCTCCCATGTACTATAGCGGGACACTTGTGTAGTGAGCAGGATTGTACACTGCGCCTCCCATGTACTATAGCGGGACACTTGTGTAGTGAGCAGGATTGTACACTGCACCTCCCGTGTACTATAAGGGGACACTAGTGTAGTGAGCGGGATTTTACACTGCTACTCCCGTGCACTATATGGGGACACTGCTTTCATGAGTGGGATTATAAACTGCTCCTCCCGTGCACTATACCGGGACACTAGTGTAGTGAGCGAGACTGTACACTGCTCCTCGCATGTACTACAGTGGGACACTAGTGTAGTGAGCGGGATTGTACACTGCTCCTCCCGTGTACTATATGGGGACAATGATGTCATGAGTGGGATTATACACTGCTCCGCCCGTGCTCTATACAGGGACACTAGTGTAGTGAGCGAGACTGTACACTGCTCCTCCCATGTACTATAGTGGGACACTAGTGTAATGTGTAGGATTGTACACTGCTCCTCCCGTGTACGATACGGGGACACTAGTGTCGTGAGTGGGATTGTACACGGCTCCTTCCCTGTACTATACAGGGACACTAGTGTAGTGAGCGGGATTGTACACTGCTCCTCCCGTGCAATATATGGGGTCACTAGTGTAGTGAGCGGGATTGTACACTGCTCCTCCCGTGTACTATACGGGGACACTAGTGTAGTGAGTGGGATTGTAAACGGCTCCTCCCGTGTACTATATGGGGACACTGGTGTCATTAGTGGGATTATACACTGCTCCTCCCGTATACTATACGGGGACACTAGTGTAGTGAGCGGGATTGTACACTGTGTAATGATATCAGCAAATAGAGATGGTATTTGCCTGTTCGATTATGATGCCTTACCAGCATGATTGCATGTATTGATTGCTTGTGCCTGACCAGCAGAGGGCATGTGACAGAGACAAGCAAGGCAGTTCAGTTTAGTTTCAGTTTTGTTCTAGATGCATCACTAGCATGATGTCTCCTGTAAATGCTGTATAAAGAGTTGAACAGACTTTAGATTAAAACTCATTCTCTTTCATGAATGTCTCGTCATTGAACCCACAAAGAAATCAATACATGGTGTCAGAAGTGATTGAAAGAGATGAAGAGGAAAAATCTGAAGTTAAATCAGCTCTCCACAGATTAGCAAGCCAAAAGAGAACATCGTTACTTACCATTAGAGAATAGCTAACGAAGTGAAAAATGGAAGGTTTACTCCCACCGGCAACGCTTCAGTTGACAGGTAATGTGGCTGAAAATTGGAGGAGATTCAAACAATGTTTAGAGTTGTATTTAGCGGCAATTGGAGCTGACGAGAAAAGTAATAAAAGGAAATCGTCACTGTTCTTACATGTCATGGGTGATGAAGCGCTGGAGGTGTATAATAACTTCACATTCGCTGCTAATGGAGACAAAATGAAGCTAGATAAAATAATGGAACAGTTTGAGGCCTACTGCATACCTAAAAGTAACGTGACGCTTGAGAGGCACAGATTTTTCACATGTGTACAGAAAACGGGTGAGACTATTGATCAGTATGTGACTGAACTGAGAAACCGAAGCAAATCGTGTGAATTTGGGGGACTGACAGACTCGCTGATAAAAGACAGACTGGTGTGTGGTATTCCAGATAATGGTCTAAGGGAAAGACTGCTAAGAGAGCAAGATCTAGACCTGGGAAAAGCCATAGCACTGTGTAGGGCTACAGAGACTGTGAAGTTGCAAGCAAAGGAGCTGTTCAGTGACAATAGCTGCAATGTGGATGCAGTGAGAATGAACGGACAAAAACCGGTTAACAAAAAGAGCGCCAATGTGAAAAAAGAGGCGTGGCCAGCGAACAAAAATGAAAGGGACAATCGAAAGTCATGTAGTCGATGCGGTACACAGCATCCACCAAAAAAGTGTCCAGCATTTGGTAAAACATGCAATAGTTGCAACAAGAACAACCATTATGCCCGTTGCTGTAAGAACCAAGCGCAACAAAGCAAGGTCCATACAGTAGATGAAAACGAGATAGAGGAGTTCTATGTAGATGTTGTGTCTGAAAACAAAAAAGAAGAAAGAGACTGGATGTTGACACTAAAAGTGAATGACATACACATTCCATTTAAATTGGATACTGGAGCACAAGTTAATGTGATATCAGAGACTGATTTTAAGAAAATTAGACCCAGACCAAAGATACATGGAATAAAAGTGAAAGTGACAGGATACTCAGGTACTGAAATACCAGTGAAAGGAAGATGCATTGTCAAAGTGACACACAAGGACAGAGAGCACACGCTAGCATTAATCGTGGTGCCAAAGGATGTGCAAGCCATACTAGGTTTAAAAGCCTGTGAGAGACTGAACCTGGTAAAGAGAGTCCTCATTGTGGAAAGCGAAGGAGAGACAGTCTATGATGAACTGAATGTTGCGTACACACCGGGTAAGCTGATGTATACAGCAGACACGTTGTCCAGAGCTGTTGACCCAGGAGAGCCTGCAAACACAGTGAAAAGACTGATGTATAAGGCAAAAGACAGTGGAACTGACTTCTACCAAAGCATGCTTGTATACCGCACAACGCCGCTCGAGTGTGGTAAGTCACCAGCCCAACTCCTGATGGGACGTCGGCTAAGGTCAAACCTACCCATCCCGGAGAACCTCCTGAAAACAAAAGAGGGGGAGAAAGTGAGGAAGTTCAAAGAACAACAGAAAGAAAAGCAAAAGTACTACTATGACAGAGGAACACAAAACCTACCTGAACTCCACACTGGTGACCAAGTAAGGTTCAAAGACAAAACAAACATATGGACTCAGAAGGGAACTGTCCTGAGTGAAGTTCAACCAAGATCATACACCATTCAGACAGATGAGGGTGCTGTTCTGAGAAGAAATCGTCAAGATCTTCTCATGGGACCAGCCACAGCAAGTCAAAAGACTGATACTGTTGAACAACCTGATCACACAGCTGAGAATCAATCATCTGAGGCAACAACTCAGATTCAAGGACAATCAATCAGAAAATCCTCAAGACACGTGAAGCCTCCTGAGAGACTCATTGAGCAAATTTAAGGACTATTGTTATAGAAGGAAGTAATGTTATCTTATTCTTTCTTCAAGTTCTAGTGTATTGACATATTTCATGTGAACACACAAAGCAAGGTTAAAAAACCTTGATCATGATAATAATAATGTAAGTTCGTTAAGTGTTACAGTTAAAATGCAGATTAATACAAAGAAAACATGTTGTTAGTTAAAAGTAAAATACTTTTGTTTTAAGAAAAGGAGATGTAATGATATCAGCAAATAGAGATGGTATTTGCCTGTTCGATTATGATGCCTTACCAGCATGATTGCATGTATTGATTGCTTGTGCCTGACCAGCAGAGGGCATGTGACAGAGACAAGCAAGGCAGTTCAGTTTAGTTTCAGTTTCATTCTAGATGCATCACTAGCATGATGTCTCCTGTAAATGCTGTATAAAGAGTTGAACAGGCTTTAGATTAAAACTCATTCTCTTTCATGAATGTCTCGTCATTGAACCCACAAAGAAATCAATACACACTGCTCCTCCCGTGTACTATAGTGGGACAATTGTGTAGTGAGCGGAATTGTAAACTGCTTCTTCCATGTATTATACGGTGACACTAGTGTAGTGAGCCGGATTGTCCACTGCTCCTCCTGTGTACTATACGGGGACACTAATGTAGTGAATGGGATTGTACACTGCTACGCAAGGATCTGTCCTGGGACCCCAGCTGTTCACAATATATATAAATGATCTGGATCAGGGAATTGGATGCAATATTTCCAAATTCGCTGACGACACTAAACTAGGAGGAGGGGTGGGCTCTGATGAGGATGTCAGGAGGCTACAGTGCGATTTGGACAGGTTGGGGGAATGGGCGGATACGTGGCAGATGCACTATAATGTGGATAAATGCGAGGTTATCCACTTTGGGGGTAAAAACAGGAGGGTAGATTATTATCTAAATGGCAATAGATTGGGAGATGGGGAAGTGCAGAGGGACCTGGGTGTTCTTGTGCACCAGTCACTGAAGGAGAGCATGCAGGTGCAACAGGCGATTAAGAAGGCAAATGGTATGTTGGCCTTCATATCAAGGGGGTTCGAGTATAGGAATAGGGATACCTTACTACAGCTGTACAAGGTGCTGGTGAGACCGCATCTGGAGTATTGTGTACAGTTTTGGTCGCCCCATCTGCGGAAGGATGTTCTTGCCATGGAAAGAGTGCAGCGGCGATTCACCAGGCTGATACCTGGAATGGCGGGAATGACCTACGAGGAGAGATTGAATAGTTTGGGCTTGTACTCACTGGAGTTTAGAAGATTGAGAGGGGATCTCATCGAAACATATAAAATTATGGCAGGCCTGGACAGGCTGAATTCAGAGAGAATGTTTCCAATGGCAGGGGAGCACAGAACCAGGGGCCACAGTCTAAAAATAGCGGGCAAATCATTTAAAACAGAGATGAGGAAGAATTTCTTCACTCAAAGAGTGGTGAGCCTGTGGAATTCCCTGCCACAGAGGGCTGTGAAGGCTAATTCAATAAATATTTTCAAGAGAGAATTGGATATATTTCTGAAGGCTAAGGGGATTAAGGGTTACGGAGAAAAGGCGGGGACGGGGTACTGAACTGGTAAGATCAGCTAAGATCTCAGACGAAGATCAGCCATGATCTCATTGAATGGCGGAGCAGGCTCGAAGGGCCGAATGGCCTACTCCTGTTCCTATCTCTATGTTTCTATGTTACTCCCGTGTACTATACGGGTTCACTGGTGTAGTGAGCGGATTGTACACTGCACCACCGGTGTACTATACGGAGACACTAGTGTAGTGAGCGGGATTGTACACTGCTACTCCCGTGTACTATACGTGTTCACTAGTTTAGTGAGCAGGATTGTACAGTGCTCCTCCCGTGTACTATACGGGTTCACTAGTTTCGTGAGCAGGATTGTACACTGCTCCTCCCGTGTACTATACGGGGACACTAATGTAGTGAATGGGATTGTACACTGCTACTCCTGTGCACTATACGGGTTCACTAGTTTAGTGAGCAGGATTGTACACTGCTCCTGCCGTGTACTATACGGGCTCACTAGTTTAGTGAGCGGGATTGTACACTGTTCCTCCCGTGTACTTTACAGGGACACTAGCATAGTGAGCGATATTGTACACTGCTCCTCTCGTGAACTATACAGGGACACTTGTGTAGTGAGCGGGATTGTACACTGCTCCTCCCGTGTGCTATATGGGGACACTAGTGTAGTGAGCGGGATTGCACACTGCTCCTCCCGTGTACTATAGTGGGACACTTGGGTAGTGAGCGGGATTGTACACTGCTACTCCTGTGTACTATACAGATTCACTAGTGTAGTGAGCGGGATTGTACACTGCTCCTCCCATGTACTATATGGGGACTCTAGTGTAGTGAGCGGGATTGTACACTGCTACTCCCGTGTACTATACGGGTTCACTAGTGTAGTGAGCGATTTTGTACACTGCTCCACCGGTGTACTATACGGGGACACTAGTGTAGTGAGTGGGATTGTACACTGCTCCTCCCGTGTACTATAGCGAGAGACTTGTGTAATGAGTAGGATTGTAACTGCTCCTCCCATGTACTATGTGTGTACACTAGTATAGTGAGCAGGTTTGTACACTGCTCCTCCCGTGTACGATATGGGGGTCACGAGTGTAGTGAGCGGGATTGTACACTGCTCCACCGGTGTACTATACAGTGACACTAGTGCAGTGAGTGGGGACTCTAGTGTAGTGAGCGGGATTGTACACTGCTACTCCCGTGTACTATACGGGTTCACTAGTGTAGTGAGCGATTTTGTACACTGCTCCACCGGTGTACTATACAGGGACACTAGTGTAGTGAGTGGGATTGTACACTGTTCCTCCCGTGTACTATAGCGGGACACTTGTGTAGTGAGCGGGACTGTGCACTGCTCCTCCCGTGTACGATATGTGGACACTAGTGTTGTGAGCAAGATTGTACAACTGCTCCTCCCGTGTAATATACGGGGTTAGTAGTGTGGTGAGCAGGACTGTACACTGCTCCTCCCATGTACTATACAGTGACACTAGTGTCATGCGCAGGTTTGTACACTGCTCCTCCCGTGTACTATACGGGGGCACTTGTGTAGTACGCAGGTTTGTGCACTGCTCCTCCCATGTACTATATGGGGGCACTTGTGTAGTGAGCAGGATTGTACACTGCTCCTCCAGTGTACTATACGGGGACACTAGTGTAGTGCGCAGGTTTGTACACTGCTCCTCCCGTGTACTATACGGGGGCACTTGTGTAGTGAGCAGGATTGTACACTGCTCCTCCCATGTACTTTAGAGGGACACTTGTGTAGTGAGCGATATTGTACACTGCTCCTGTCGTGTACTATACGGGTACACTAACGTAGTGAGCGATATTGTACACTGTTCCTCTCGTGTACTATACAGGGACACTTGTGTAGTGAGTGGGATTGTACACGGCTCCTCCCGTGCAACATACGGCGACACTAGTGTAGTGAGTGGGATTGAACACTGCTCCTCCCATGTACAAAAGCGGGACACTTGGGTAGTGAGCGGGACTGTCCATTGCTCCTCCCATGTACTATATGGGGACACTTGTGTAGTGAGCGGGATTGTACACTGCTCCTCCCATGTACTATACAGGGACACTAGTGTACTGAGCGAGAATGGACACTGCTCCTCTCGTGTACTACACAGGGACACTAGTGTAGTGAGCGAGATTGTATACTGCTCCTCCAGTGTACTATACGGGGACACTAGTGTAGTGTGTGGGATTGTACACTGCTCCTCCCATGTACTGTACAGGGACATTAGTGTAGTGAGCGGGATTGTACACTGCTCCTCCCATTTACTATACAGTGACACTAGTTTAGTGAGCGAGATTGTACACTGCTCATCCGGTGTACTATACAGGGACACTAGTGTAGTGAGTGGGAATGTACACTGCTCCTCTCATGTACAATATGGGGACACTAGTGTAGTGAGCGGGATTGTACACTGCTCCTCCCGTGTACTATAGTGGGACCCTAGTGTAGTGAGTGGGATTGTGCACTGCTCCTCCTGTGTACTCTAGCGGGACACTAGTGTAGTGAGCTGGATTGTACACTGCTCCTTCCGTTTACTATACAGGAACACTAGTGTAGTGCGCGGGATTGTTCACTGCTCCTCCGGTGTACAATACAGGGACACTAGTGTTGTGAGCGGGGTTGTACACTGCTCCTTCCGTTTACTATACAGGAACACTAATGTAGTGAGTGGGATTGTACACTGCTCCTCCCGTGTACTATACAGGGACACTAGTGTAGTGAGCGAGAATGGACACTGCTCCTTCCGTTTACTATACAGGATCACTAGTGTAGTGAGCGGGATTGTTCACTGCTGCTCCCATGTACTCTTGCGGGACACTAGTGTAGTGAGCTGGATTGTACACTGCTCCTCCTGTGTACTCTAGCGGGACACTAGTGTAGTGAGCTGGATTGTACACTGCTCCTTCCGTTTACTATACAGGAACGCTAGTGTAGTGAGCGGGATTGTTCACTGCTCCTCCGGTGTACAATACGGGGACACTAATGTAGTGAGCAGTGTTGTGTATGTACCTTTAAGAGAATAACTGGTCTCAGACTGCAGTACCGGCAGTGACCACCCCTGTATAAAAGGCACTAGAGAGCCTCTGTTTGTTAGTTTTCACTATTGACTTCCACCAGTAAAGACTTGTTTGTTTTCACTCCTGCTGGTCCGTGTCTCAATCATTCACGGACTTAACACTGGCGACGAGTAAGAAACGAACTTACCTGCAACTCGGCAGCACCTCAGACGACGTTGTTGAAGGTCGGAGCCAGAAGAAAGAAAAAAAAAAAAATTGAGTCCAAAGAAACTTGAGAAACGGGCGTCGACCGTCAATCATCGGTTTGAAAACTTGCAGGAGAGACTGTCCAGAGCCAGGCTTGGTTCCCCAGTCTGTGGTTTCCCAGCTAGTCGGGCTGGTGGCAGGTAGTGCTCTGATCCGTCCTGGGCTGC
The DNA here is from genome assembly GCF_052327205.1 of Somniosus microcephalus. Taxonomy (NCBI): domain Eukaryota; kingdom Metazoa; phylum Chordata; class Chondrichthyes; order Squaliformes; family Somniosidae; genus Somniosus; species Somniosus microcephalus. The sequence continues at coordinate 9,903,258 of NC_141019.1, forward strand.
GGCGGGCTGAAGCTCGATCGGGTGGCTTTTCAATGGGGCCGGGCAGCGAGTCGGGAGGCAAAGAGAGAGAGAGAGGGTGGAGCACACAGGGCGCGGCTGGTGCTTCGAAGCCGGGCAGTGTTCGGACCTAAGAAGAGGGAGGGAAGTGTCCCAGAGGGTCCGCTCCATGACGGGAAAATAATAAAAGAAAAAGAATCAATATTTAACGCGCAAGAAACCGTGGAAAGCAGCGCTAACAACAGCGGGGAAGAAGGCAAAGCGCGGGAGGCGCCATTTTGTTAAATCGGGGAAGAAGGCAAAGCGCGGGAGGCGCCATTTTAGATTTGCAAGATGCCGAAGACTGGCTGTATCCTGCTTTTGATAATACATTCGAGGACTGGACCACGTATGTGGAAAGGGTCGAGGTATATTTCGAGGCAAACGAAATAGCGGAGGGGAAAAAGGCATCGATATTGCTAAACTTAATGGGCGCTAGAACGTACGGCCTATTGCGGGACCTGATTACTCCAGCCAAACCGAAGGCGAAGAGTTTTAACAAAATTGTTGCTGTCCTACAGGAACACTTAAACCCTGCACCGCTGTTGATGGCAGAAAGATTTAAATTCCACAGGAGAACTCAGCACAAAGATGAGAGCAATGCTGAGTATCTTACGGAACTACGCAAGCTATCAAAGCACTGCCAGTTCGGAGCAGGACTGGCAGATACCCTACGGGACAAATTTGTCTGTGGACTCCTGAGTGAAGGAACACAGAAGAAGTTACTCTCAGAAAAAGAGCTGATGCTAGATAAGGCTTTCAGCGTGGCAGTATCGTATGAAGCAGCAGCCAGGGGAGCTGCAGAAATTCAACAAAAACCACAGGAATACGGCACCCACGAAATGACACGGGGATTTGCAAAATGTTATCGCTGCGGCAGAACTAACCATGACCAGAAGGACTGCTGGTCCAAAGACAAAATATGCAGACAATGCGGGAAGATTGGACACATTGCACGAGTTTGCAGGTCTGGGAAGAAGACCAGCGACAACAAAAAGGCTACTAAGGAACCGTACAAGAAAGTACAAAAGATGACGGACAGTAGTTCCGAAGACCAGATGAGCGATAGTGAATCCGAGAACAGGAGACTAAGCTGTCTCAAACTTCACAATGTAATCGCAAAAGAGGATCACCGAACCATTTGGGTCACCCTCATGATAGCAGGGTCCCAAGTTAAAATGGAATTGGATACAGGATCAGCGCTAACCGTCATGAATCGACGAGACTACGAGCGGCTATTTTCACACATACCCTTGAGAGAGACATCCATCATCTTGACGACGTATACGGGGCAAAAAGTATACCCCAGAGGAAAAATAAGGGTGCCTGTCGAATACAATGGCAAGAAAATACGGAAATTGTATCTCTACATACTGCCAAATGGTGGACCACCGTTATTGGGACGGGAATGGATCAGGAAGATAAACTTGGATTGGCATTCCATTTATGCAATGACGGTGGACGGTAAAAAAGATGACGACGTCACTCCTGGACAATTGTCAACAATCTTAGCTAACGCCAAAGAGGTATTTCAACAAGAACTGGGCACGCTTAAAGGCGTAACCGCCTCGATAAAAATAGAAGAGAATGCAGTTCCCAAGTTTTTCAAAGCAAGACCGGTACCATATGCAATTCGCCCAGCCGTCGAGGCAGAGCTGGAGAATCTGGAGAAGGCGGGCGTGTTGTCTAAGGTCGACTGGAGCGAGTGGGCGACACCCATCGTTCCTGTCATGAAGAAAACGTTAAGCAATAAGTCCGGAGAGCCAAGGAAGATTCGCATCTGTGGGGATTTCAAGGTGACGGTGAACCCTGTCCTTCACACAGTACAATATCCTCTTCCAAGGATAGAAGACGTCTTCGCCTCACTGTCTGGAGGGAAGCGTTTTACAAAAATTGACCTAGCACAAGCATATTTGCAGATGGAGGTTGAAGAGTCCTCTAGGAAGTATCTCACGATAAACACTCACAAAGGTCTTTACCAGTATCATCGATTGGTATTCAGAGTAGCATCGGCTCCGGCGATATGGCAAAGAGCGATGGAACAAGTCCTGCAAGGGATTCCGGGGACTCAGTGTTACTTGGACGACATCCTTGTAACAGGTGAAGATGACAGTGAACACCTTAACAACCTAGAACAGGTGCTCACTAGACTACGGGAACATGGGCTGCGAGCCAACCGCCCCAAGTGCGAATTTTTTAAGAAACAGATATCGTATTGTGGCCACGTGATTGATGAAGAGGGGTTACATAAGTCCCCTGACAAAATTGAAGCGGTTGTTAAGGCCCCAGCGCCTGAAAATGTGTCGCAGCTGAGGTCATTCCTCGGATTGGTGAATTACTATCATAAGTTTTTGCCGAATTTGTCGACAATTTTGCACCCACTGAACGCCCTGCTACGAACGGGGGTAGCATGGAAATGGAGCGATGATTGTAAGCGTGCTTTTCAGAAGAGTAAGGACTTAATCACTTCAAGGGAAGTATTGGCTCACTACAACCCAGCACTGCCGATCAGACTGGCGTGTGATGCGTCTCCCTACGGCATTGGGGCGGTACTGTCACATAAGTTCCTTGATGGGTTAGAGAGGCTGAGCGTAACTATGCTCAGATTGACAGAGGGGCCCTCAGCCTAGTGTGGGGGGTGAAGAAGTTCAATCACTACCTGCACGGTCAAAAATTTGCTCTACTAACCGATCATCAACCTCTTGTCTCCATTTTCAACCCTCGGAAGGGCGTACCGATAATGACGGCACAACGGCTGCAGAGATGGTCCCTTTTCCTAGGGGCACACCAATATGACATCGAGTACAAAGGAACTAAACAGCATGGAAATGCTGATGGATTGTCACGCCTACCGTTGCCGATGGTGGAAGAAGAAGACCTTGCAGTGGATCCAATGGAGTTATTCCACTCGACCATAGTCGAATGTCTCCCTGTGACGAATGCAAACATAGAAAACGAAACACGGAATGACCCGACACTATCACGGGTCTATGATTTAACAGTGAAGGGATGGCCAGCACATGGCGAACCACTGCTGCCAGCATTCTCGCCGAGAAGAGAACAGCTGTCAGTGTGCAGAGGGACCAACAAGCAAAGGGAATCCATTTGGAAAAAAAGGGGGGCTTTTGGCAGTTACAAAAGACTAAAGATGGAGGAAGCCCTAGAGGAGTATAAAAAGTGCAGGGGCATACTTAAAAAAGAAATTAGGAGAGCGAGGAGGGGCCATGAAATAACACTGGCGAGCAAAATAAAGGAAAATCCTAAGATGTTTTATAAGTATATTAAGGGCAAGAGGATAACCAGGGAAAGGGTAGGGCCCATTAGGGACCAAAGTGGCAATCTGTGTGTAGAGCCAGATGATGTAGGCGGGGTTTTAAATGAATTTTTTGCATCTGTGTTCACTATGGAGAAAGACGATGTAGACATAGAAATCGGGCAAGGGGACTGTGATATACTTGAACATATTAGCATCGAGAGGGAGGAGGTACTAGCGGTTTTAGCAGGCCAAAAAGTGGATAAATCCCCAGGCCTGGACGAGATGTATCCCAGTCTGCTGTGTGAGGCAAAGGAGGAGATTGCAGGGGCTCTGACACAAATTTTCAGAACCTCTCTGGCCACAGGGGATGTACCAGAGGACTGGAGAACAGCTAACGTAGTACCATTATTCAAGAAGGGTAGCAGGGATAAACCAGGGAATTACAGGCCAGTGAGCCTAACATCTATGGTAGGGAAATTATTGGAAAAGGTTCTGAGGGACAAAATTAGTCACCACTTGGAGAGGCAAGGATTAATCGGGGATAGTCAGCATGGCTTTGTCAAGGGTAAATCATGTCTGACCAATCTGATTGAATTTTTCGAGGGGGTGACTAGGTGTGTGGATGAGGGAAATGCTGTGGATGTGGTATACATGGACTTCAGTAAGGCTTTTGACAAAGTCCCGCATAGGAGACTGGTCAAGAAGGTAAGAGCCCATGGGATCCAGGGTGCCTTGGCACGTTGGATCCTAAACTGGCTGAGTGGCAGGAGGCAGAGGGTGATGGTCGAGGGTTGCTTTTGTGACTGGAAGCCTGTGTCCAGTGGGTTACCTCAGGGATCGGTGCTGGGTCCCTTGCTGTTTGTGATATACATAAATGATTTGGATGAGAATGTAAAAGGTATGATCAGTAAGTTCGCAGACGACACGAAAATTGGTGGGGTGGTAAATTGCGAGGAGGAAAACCTCAGGCTACAGGACGATATAAACGGGTTGGTCAGATGGGCGGAAACGTGGCAAATGGAATTTAACCCTGAAAAGTGCGAGGTGATGCATTTTGGACGGACAAATAAGGCAAGGGAATACACAATGAGTGGTAGGACCCTAGGAAGTGCAGAGGGTCAGAGGGACCTTGGTGTACATGTACATAGATCCCTGAAGGCAGCGGAACAGGTAGATAAGGTGGTTAAAAAGGCATATGGGATACTTGCCTTCATTAGCCGAGGCATCTATCTATATATATAAAGCGGCTCTTCTGTCTGTCTGTCTGTCTGTCTGTCTGTCCGCCTGGTCTCTATACGTTTGGAAGTTACAGAGCGTACCGACACGCGCGTCGCCTCAAAAGAAAGCTTGCGATTCCGGACCGGTCATCGGCGTATTTACGTTTCGGCCGGACAAAAATCCCACCCGCGGTATCCCAAAAACGTTCAGCGTTCCGCTCATTAGCATCTCATTAGCGACCGTGTGACGTCGAGGTCTTCCTACAGTTGAGTGTCGAGTGACTCGACGATTGACCAATCCTACGCTTGGGTGACCTGACCGTGTGTGGGCGGGCCTTATCCTTCTGAACCGAGGTGAGTGGCTGCCATCTTGATTTTTCACGATTTTTTCCCCCACACTTTCTGTGTGTTAGGGAACTAAGGTAAATATTTGAATTATGCGTTAGGGAATTAATTAACAATTTATTTCAGTTTTATATTGTGTTTAGCAACCCCCCCCCCCTCCTCCTCACCCTCGTGCAGGGGGGACTCATTGCTGGTCTCCAGGCCCGCTGCAGGCAGGCCTGAAGCTCCAAAAATTTCTCTATCTCTCTTCCCTCTCTCTCTCTCCTTCTCCTCTTCCCTCTCTCTCCTTCTCCTCTTCCCTCTCTCTCCTTCTCCTCTTCCCTCTCTGTCTCTCTCTACTTCCCCCTCTCAGGTTTGACGGTGTCGGGGCCCGAAGTGAGCCGCTCTAACGGCCGCCAGCCCGCGGGGTTTCCCTGCCGACTCCCCGCGGGCCGCCTCGCCCGCGCATGCGCCGCCCGCCCGCGAGAGCCCGCTCTGGCTTTTTTTTTAAACGGCAACCACGCATGCGCACGGCCGTTGCGCAGCCGCCTTGACGCCGGCACGCATGCGCACGGCCCCCGTGACGCCTGCACACAGCCTCGTGAGATCGCGGGGGGGGGGAGAGCATCGGGAAATCGCGGGGGGGGGCGGGGAGAGAGCCTCGGGAATTCGCGGGGGGGGGGGAGAGCATCGGGAAATCGCGGGGGGGGAGAGCCTCGGGAATTCGCGGGGGGGGGCGGGGAGAGAGCCTCGGGAATTCGCGGGGGGGGGGCGGGGAGAGAGCCTCGGGAATTCGCGGGGGGGGGGAGAGCCTCGGGAAATCGCGGGGGGGGGCGGGGAGAGAGCCTCGGAAATCGCGGGGGGGAGAGCCTCGGGAAATCGCGGGGGGGAGAGCCTCGGAAATCGCGGGGGGGGCGGGGAGAGAGCCTCGGGAATTCGCGGGGGGGGAGAGCCTCGGGAAATCGCGGGGGGGAGAGCCTCGGGAAATCGCGGGGGGGGGGAGAGCCTCGGGAAATCGCGGGGGGGGAGAGCCTCGGGAAATCGCGGGGGGGAGAGCCTCGGGAAATCGCGGGGGGGGGGGAGAGCCTCGGGAATTCGCGGGGGGGGAGAGCCTCGGGAAATCGCGGGGGGGGGGAGAGCCTCGGGAAATCGCGGGGGGGGAGAGCCTCGGGAAATCGCGGGGGGCGGGGGGGGGAAGAGCCTCGGGAAATCGCGGGGGGGCGGGGGGGAGAGAGCCTCGGGAAATCGCGGGGGGGAGAGCCTCGTGAAATCGCGGGGGGCGGGGGGGGAAGAGGGAGAGCGCGACGGGGGGGGGGGGGAAGAGAGAGAGCGCGACGGGGGGGGGGGGGAAGGTGGCCCGATGGACCCCTGCGAAGGAAGAAGGTAAGCTCTCCACCCCTCACTCTTTCCCTCCCTGTCCCACCCCTTCACTCTTTCCTCCCTCACCCTCTCTCTCCCTCCCCGTCTCTCCCTGCTTTACTCTCCCTCCCCCTCTCCTCACGCTCTCCCTCCCTCCCCCTCTCTCTCCCTCCCCGTCTCTCCCTGCTTTACTCTCTCTCCCTCCCTCCCCCCTCTCCCTGCCCTCCCCCCTCTCGCTCCCCTCCCCCCACCCTCTCGCTCCCCCACCCTCTCTCCCCTCCCCCCACCCTCTCCCCTCCCCCCACCCTCCCTCTCTCCTCCCCCCCACCCTCCCTCTCTCTCTCCTCCCACCCTCTCTCTCTCCTCCCCCCACCCTCCCTCTCTCCTCCCCCACCCTCCCTCTCTCCTCCCCTCCCCACCCTCCCTCTCTCCTCCCCTCCCCCACCCTCCCTCTCTCCTCCCCTCCCTCCCTCTCTCCTCCCTCCCCACCCTCCCAATCTCTCTCTCTCTCACACTCCCAATCTCTCTCTCTCTCACACTCCCAATCTCTCTCTCTCACTCCCAATCTCTCTCTCTCTCACACTCCCAATCTCTCACTCCCAATCTCTCTCTCTCTCACTCCCAATCTCTCTCTCACACTCCCAATCTCTCTCTCTCTCACACACTCCCAATCTCTCTCTCTCACACACTCCCAATCTCTCTCTCTCACACTCCCAATCTCTCTCACACTCCCAGTCTCTCTCTCTCACACACTCCCAATCTCTCTCTCTCTCACACACCCAATCTCTCTCTCACACTCCCAATCTCTCTCTCTCTCACTCCCAATCTCTCTCTCTCACACACTCCCAATCTCTCTCTCTCTCACACACTCCAATCTCTCTCTCTCTCACACTCCAATCTCTCTCTCTCACACACTCCCAATCTCTCTCTCACTCCAATCTCTCTCTCTCACACACTCCCAATCTCTCTCTCTCACACACTCCCAATCTCTCTCTCACACTCCCAATCTCTCTCTCTCTCACACTCCCAATCTCTCTCTCTCTCACACACCCAATCTCTCTCTCACACTCCCAGTCTCTCTCTCTCTCTCACATTCCCAATCTCTCTCTCTCTCTCACACTCCCAATCTCTCTCACACACTCCCAATCTCTCTCTCTCACACACTCCCAATCTCTCACTCCCAATCTCTCTCTCTCACACACTCCCAATCTCTCTCTCTCACACACTCCCAATCTCTCTCTCACACTCCAATCTCTCTCTCTCTCACACTCCCAATCTCTCTCTCTCTCACACACCCAATCTCTCTCTCTCACACTCCCAGTCTCTCTCTCTCTCTCACATTCCAATCTCTCTCTCTCTCTCACACTCCCAATCTCTCTCTCTCTCACACTCCAATCTCTCTCTCACTCCCAATCTCTCTCTCTCTCACACTCCCAATCTCTCTCTCACTCCCAATCTCTCTCTCTCTCACTCCCAATCTCTCTCTCACTCCAATCTCTCTCTCTCTCACTCCCAATCTCTCTCACACTCCCAATCTCTCTCTCTCTCACACTCCCAATCTCTCTCTCCTTCCCTCTCTCTCTCTCTCTCCTTCCCTCTCTGTCTCTCTCTCCTTCCCTCTCTTTCTCCTTCCCTCTCTCTCCTTCCCTCTCTCTCTCTCTCCTTCCATCTCTCTCTCTTTCCTTCCATCTCTCTCTCTCTCCTTCCCCTCTCTCTCTCTCTCTCCTTCCCCCCTCTCTCTCTCCTTCCCTCTCTCTCTCTCTCCTTACCTCTCTCTCTCCTTCCCTCTCTCTCATTCCCTCTCTCACTCTCTCCTTCCCTCTCTGTCTTCCCCCCAGTCGCTCCCTCTCTCTCTTCCAACAACAACATGCCCTCGAGAAAGCCTCGGCACCGCCGGGCTCCCCCAGCTAGTATATATATAAATCGGTACATCTGTCTGTCTGTCTGTCTGTCATTCTGTCATTTTGTCTGTCATCGCCTGTGCGTGTGTCGGGCTATGCGCTCGAACGTTACAGGGCGTACCTACGCGCGCGTTACCTCCAAAGAAAGCTTACGCTTCCGAGACGGTTTTAAGCGTATTTACGTTTCGGCCGGGCTAAATCGCGCCCGCGGTATCCCAAAAACCTTCAACGTTCCGCTCATTAGCATCTCATTATCCGCTCATTAGCGACAGAGTGACCTCGAGCTCGACCAATCGTACGCCGGGTTGCTGGCGTGTGCCGCCGGGACAATCGGTGCGTGTGTGGCCGGGCCTTATCGTTCTGAACCGAGGTGAGTCGCCGCCATCTTGATTCCAAACTTTTCCTTTCTTTTTCCCGCTTTCTGCGTCTTTAAAAAAAACGTTGCTTTTAAAACACATATTGTTTTAAAAAAAATGATTTAGAAACGAATTAACTTACCTAATCTCATTAATTTTCCTACCTTTCCCCGTTTTTCCAGGTAGGCCTCGAAGCCTTGGGTTCTCCTTCGCACCCACGCCCGAGCTAGGCACCTCCCGGCCCCACTCGAAGGCTGGAGGGCCGAGCCTCAGCCCAGCGCCGCTAGGGTGCGCGCGCAGCAGGAGCTGAGACCCGGCGTCTCTCTCTGGCTCGGCCGCGGGGCGGGGCTTGCTGAGCGTCGACGGTTACCCTGGCAACCGGCCCCGCCGGCCGTCTCGCACAGCCGCAATCGGCGGTCTTCACCTGGGGGGGGTGGGCTGCAACCCTCGGGGGGGGGCCGTGACCCTCGGGGGGGGGGCCGCGACCCTCGGGGGGGGCCGCGACCCTCGGGGGGGAGCCGCGCGCGCAGCAGGAGCAGCTGAGACGCGGCGTCTCTCTGGCTCGGCCGGGGGGGCGGGGCTTGGTCAGCGTCACGGTTACCCTGGCAACCGGGCCCGCCGGCCGAGCCAGAGAGAGATGCCGCATCTCAGC
>NC_141019.1:9912858-10249451 GCF_052327205.1 Somniosus microcephalus
TGTGGGAGCCCGTAAAACCCTCCCGCCATAGGACTAACCACCCTAATGGCTGGTACAAAGATGGTTACGGTCACGGAAGGAGCGTTAATCACGGCCAGAAATCCTTCCACCACTTCATACAGTTCCCCAAAGGGAACAGTGTGAAGACACGTACGACGACGACGTTGCTAATTAAATAAATGGAATGAAAAAAATGCTTTCAGGGCTTTTAAAAGTCTTTAAATCGCTTTAATTCTGTTTAAAACTACTTCAGATTCTTCAAAATAATGTAAATGTTTTTAAAAGTTTATAAAAGTTACCAAAAGCTTCTTAAAAATACCAAAAACCTATTTAAAATGCTGCTCTACATGTAAAAATTTGCAGCTTGTGAGAAACATTGGGGGCGTGTCCTTTTAAAATGAGACCTCAAGGGGCGTGTCTCACTTGCACTGCGCGCTCCAGGCTTCGCGCTGGCTGCACTCCTGGGCGGCGTGATGTCAGACGCTGCCCGGGAGTCAACATTTTAAAATAGGAATTCCAGGCGTCCCTGAAGCTCAATGGCCGGCGCGTCGCGTAAGTGCAGATTGGGGGCTTGCACGCGCGGCAAGCCCCCGACCCGAATTTCTGCCCCATACTGTTTTATATCTATAGACTAGCTGGAGTGCCCGGCGGTGCCGAGGCTTTTTCGAGGGCATGTTGTTGTTGGAAGAGAGAGAGAGAGCGACTGGGGGGGGAGGAGAGAGCGACTGGGGGGGGGAAGAGAGAGAGCGACTGGGGGGGAAGAGAGAGAGCGACTGGGGGGGAAGAGAGAGAGCGACTGGGGGGGGAAGAGAGAGAGCGACTGGAGGGGAAGAGAGAGAGCGACTGGGGGGGAAGAGAGAGAGCGACTGGGGGGGAAGAGAGAGAGCGACTGGGGGGGAAGAGAGAGAGCGACTGGGGGGGAGAGAGAGAGCGACTGGGGGGAAGAGAGAGAGCGACTGGGGGGGAAGAGAGAGAGCGACTGGGGGGGGAAGAGAGAGAGCGACTGGGGGGAAGAGAGAGAGCGACTGGGGGGAAGAGAGAGAGCGACTGGGGGGGAAGAGAGAGAGCGACTGGGGGGGAGAGAGAGAGCGACGGGGGGGAAGAGAGAGAGCGACTGGGGGGAAGAGAGAGAGCGACTGGGGGGGAGAGAGAGAGCGGCGGGGGGGAAGAGAGAGAGCGACTGGGGGGGAAGAGAGAGAGCGACTGGGGGGGAAGAGAGAGAGCGACTGGGGGGGAAGAGAGAGAGCGACTGGGGGGGGAAGAGAGAGAGCGACTGGGGGGAAGAGAGAGAGCGACTGGGGGGAAGATGGAGAGCGACTGGGGGGGAAGAGAGAGAGCGACTGGGGGGGGAAGAGAGAGAGCGACTGGGGGGGGGAAGAGAGAGAGCGACTGGGGGGAAGAGAGAGAGAGAGCGACTGGGGGGGAAGAGAGAGAGCGACTGGGGGGGAAGAGAGAGAGAGTGACTGGGGGTGAAGAGAGAGAGAGAGCGACTGGGGGGGAAGAGAGAGAGAGAGCGACTGGGGGGGAAGAGAGAGAGAGAGCGACTGGGGGGGAAGAGAGAGAGAGCGACTGGGGGGAAGAGAGAGAGAGAGGGACTGGGGGGGAAGAGAGAGAGAGAGCAACTGGGGGGGAAGAGAGAGAGAGAGCGACGGGGGAAGAGAGAGAGCGACTGGGGGGGAGGGGGGGTGAGTGGAGGGGGGAGGGGGAGGGGAGGGGGGAGAGGGAGTGGGGGAAGGGGGGAGGAGTGGGGGAAGGGGAACGGGGAAGAGTGGGGAGGGAGTGGGGGAAGGGGAATGGGGAAGAGTGGGGAGGGAGTGGGGGGGGAGGAGGAGGGGAAGCGGGGAAGGGGAAGGGGAGAAGGGGAAGGGGAGGGGGGAATGGGGGGAGGGGGGAAGGGGGGAGAAAAGGGGGGAGAGGAGGGGAGGAGGGGGGGAGGGGAGGAGAGGGGAGGGGAGGGGGGAGGGGAGGGAGGGGAGTGGAGGGAGGGGAAGGGAGAGGAGGGGAAGGGGGAGGGAAGGGGAGGGGAGGGAGGGGGGGAAGGGGAGGGGGGAAGGGGAAGGGGGAAGAGGGGGGGGGGGAAGGGGGGGAGGGAAGGGGGGAGGGGAGGGGTGGGGGGAGGGAAGGGGAGGGGAGGGGGGAAGAGGGGGGGAAGGGGGGTGTGGGGGGGAGGGGAAGGGGGGTGGGGGGAGGGGGGGAAGGGGGGTGTGGGGGGGAAGGGAGGGGGAAGGGGGTGTGGGGGAGAAGTGGGTGTGGGGGGGGAGGGGGCTGGGGGGTGGGGGGTGTGGTGGGGGGGAAGGGGGTGTGGCGGTGGAGGTGGTGGGGGGGTGGGGGGTGGGAAGGGGGGTTGGGGGGTGGGGGTGTGGGGGGGTGGGGAGGGGGGGAAGGGGGGGTGGGGGCGAAGTGGGTGTGGGGGGGGAGGTGGGGTGGGGGCTGGGGGGGTGGGGGGTGTGGGGGGGGGAGGAGGGTGGGGGGTGTGGGGGGGGGAAGTGGGGTTTGGGGGGTAAAGGGAGGGGGGAGATAAACTTAAAGTACAGGAAACTTTGTGCTATCCGGCACCCACGGGACCGAGCTGATGCTTTGCCTCAAGTACTTTCCAGAGTTAATGTTGAGAGATACGGAGATTCTTATCTCTGTATTTAACAACAAACACTGTTGCTTAGCAACAGCTTCTAAACACTCAGGTGTGGCCCTGAAGCTCTGTAGCTAAAGCTGTTGCTATAGCTACAGACCTTGCACAGCTACACAGTCGATTGTCTGTCACAGCCACAGATTTGGAGCACAGAAGCCCCACCCACTCTATGTTCCTGTACTAAGATGGCCGCGCATGCACTCTGTTACACACTGAATCAAAATGGCGTCGCACTGAAACTTTTCGCCCTCCTTGACAAAGATGGCTGCCGTTAACTTGGGGCTGTCAGCAGAAGAAATTTCCTCAGCTGCAAACACAGGATCTTCAGATTATTATTCGGGGCTTGCGACCTACCCCAGTTGCTTATGAAGCCTCCCCACCTACTGACCCCGGGAATGGAGCTGAGGCAGCACACCCTCTGCCCTCTGCCAGTGTTTGTCTCTGTCTAGGCCGGGAGCCTGGGTCTAGAGTTGCACTGCTGGCAGTTGGAGAAGCCTAGGCCCCAGGCCTGGAAAAACGGTGAAAGGTAGGAGAATTATAGAGGTTAGACAAAAGATTTACAAATTAATTAACTTTTTTTAAAAACAATTTGTGTTTTAAAAGCAACTTTTTTTTTGCTGGAACTGTAGATTTGAAAAGAAACACGCAGAAAGCGGGAAAAAGAAAGGAAAAGTTTGGAATCAAGATGGCGGCGACTCACCTCGGTTCAGAACGATAAGGCCCGCCCACACACGCACCGATTGGTCGACCGTCAGGTCACCAAAGCGTAGGATTGGTCAATCGTCCCGTCACTCGACCGTAGGAGGGCCCGGCCGCACGCGCCAGCAACCCGGTGTACGATTGGTCGACCTCGCGGTCACTCTGTCGCTAATGAGCGGATAATGAGATGCTAATGAGCGGAATGTTGAACGTTTTTCGGATACCGCGGGCGCGATTTTCATCCGGCTGAAACGTAAATACGCTTACCACCATTTTGGAAAGGTAAGCTTTCTTTCGACGTAACGCACGCGTAGGTATGCTCTATAACTTTCGAGCGCATAGCTGGACAGACGCACACGTGAGGACAGACAGAAGGACAGACAGATAGACAGACAGAAAGAAGCATCCGTTTATATATATAGACTAGCTGAAGTGCCCGGCGGTGCCGAGGGTCTTTTGAGGGCATGTTGTTGTTGGAAGAGAGAGAGCGACTGGGGAGGAAGAGAGAGAGCGACTGGGGGTGAAGAGAGAGAGCGACTGGGGGGGGAAGAGAGCGAGCGACTGGGGGGGGGGAAGAGAGCGAGCGACTGTGGGGGGGGGAAGAGAGCGAGCGACTGTGGGGGGGAAGAGAGCGAGCGACTGTGGGGGGGGGAAGAGAGCGAGCGACTGTGGGGGGGAAGAGAGCGAGCGACTGTGGGGGGGAAGAGAGCGAGCGACTGTGGGGGGGAAGAGAGCGAGCGACTGTGGGGGGAAGAGAGCGAGCGACTGTGGGGGGGAAGAGAGCGAGGGAGAGAGGGGGGAAGAGAGCGAGGGAGTGAGGGGGAAGAGAGCGAGGGAGAGAGGAGGGAGCGAAGGAGGGGGGGCGAGGGAGAGGGGGGGGCGAGGGAGAGAGGGGGGCAAGGGAGAGCGGGGGGGCACGGGAGAGGGGGGTGAGGGAGAGGGGGGGCGAGGGAGGGGGGGGGCGAGGGAGAGGGGGGGCGAGGGAGAGGGGGCGAGGGAGAGGGGGGGCGAGGGAGGGGGGCGAGGGAGGGGGGGCGAGGGAGAGGGGGGGCGAGGGAGAGGGGGGGCGAGGGAGGGGGGGCGAGGGAGAGGGCGCGAGGGAGAGGGGGGGTGCGAGGGAGAGGGGGCGAGGGAGAGGGCGAGGGGGGGGCGAGGGAGAGGGGGCGAGGGAGGGGGGGGCGAGGAGGGAGTGGGGGCGCCAGGGGGAGAGAGAGAGAGAGAGAGAGAGAGAAGGGGGGGAGAGAGTGAGATGGGGGGGGGGAGAGAGTGAGAAGGGGGGAGGAGGAGGAGGGAGAGTGGGAGGAGGGGAGGAGTGTTTTGAGGGGGGTCAGCGAAAGAGCAAAAAAAAATTTTTTTGAAAAACGGGTGTTAAGAAGATGGGAGGCCATCTTGAAAGTTTTTTTAATGTTTTTAAAACGCTGCCACGGAGAAGGAACGCGCAGTCTGTGAAACCAACAGAAATTTTTTTTTTTAAAGCTGCCTCGGAGAAGGAACGCGCAGTCTGAAACGAACAGAAATTTTTTAATTTTTTTTAAAAAAGCTGCCACGGAGAAGGAACGCGCAGTCTGTGAAACCAACAGAATTTTTTTTTTTTTTTTTTTATAAACGGGTGTTAAGAAGATGGGAGGCCATCTTGAAAGTTTTTTAATGTTTTTAAAAAGCTGCCACGGAGAAGGAACGCGCATTCTTGCTGAAAACACCAGAAGTTATTTTTTTTTAAACGGCTGTTAAGAAGATGGGACACCATCTTCATTGTGTTTTAATCTTTTAGACATTGTGTTTTTACGTTTTACACATTAAAAAAAAAAAATTCGCTCCTAACAAATAAACACACAGGTGAGAATAAAGATGGCGGCCACTCACCTCAGTTCAGAACGATAAGGCCCGCCCACACACGCACTGATTGGTCGATCGTCATGTCACCGAAGCATAGGATTGGTCAATCGTCCTGTCACTCGACTCTAGGAGGGCCCGGCCGCACATGCGACGAACCCGCCCCCGCCACGCATTGATTGGTCGACCATCGGGTTGGTCGACCGTACGATTGGTCGACCTCAATGTCACTCTATGGTAATGAGTGGATAATGAGCGGAATGTTGAAGGTTTTTCGGATACCGCGGGCGCAATTTTTGTCCGGCCGAAACGTAAATATGCTTACCATCGTTTTGGAACGGTGAGCTTTCTTTCGACGTAACGCACGCGTAGGTACGCTCTATAACTTTCGAGCGCATAGCCGGACAGACGCACACCCGAGGACAGACAGAAGGACAGACAGAAGGACAGACAGAAGGACAGACAGAAGGACAGACAGACAGAAAGAACGATCCGTTTATATATATGGACTAGCTGGAGTGCCCGGCAGTGCCGAGGCTTTTTCGAGGACATGTTGTTGGAAGAGAGAGAGAGAGCAACTGGGGGGGGGGGGGGAAAGAGAGCGAGCGACTGTGGGGGGGGGGAAGAGAGCGAGCGACTGTGGGGGGGGAAGAGAGCGAGCGACTGTGAGGGGGGAAGAGAGCGAGCGACTATGGGGGGGAAGAGAGCGAGCGACTGTGGGGGGGGAAGAGAGCGAGCGACTGTGGGGGGGAAGAGAGCGAGCGACTGTGGGGGGGAAGAGAGCGAGCGACTGGGGGGGAAGAGGGCGAGGGAGAGAGGGGGGGAAGAGAGCGAGGGAGAGAGGGGGGGAAGAGAGCGAGGGAGAGAGGGGGGAGCGAGGAAGAGAGGGGGGAGCGAGGGAGGGGGGTGCGAGGGAGAGAGGGGGGGCGAGGGAGAGAGGGGGGGCGAGGGAGAGAGGGGGGGCGAGGGAGAGAGGGGGCGAGGGAGAGAGGGGGGCGAGGGAGAGAGGGGGGCGAGGGAGGGGGGGGCGAGGGAGAGGGGGGGCGAGGGAGAGGGGGGGCGCGGGGGGGGGCGAGGGAGAGGGGGGCGAGGGAGAGGGGGGGCAAGGGAGAGTGGGAGCGAGGGAGAGGGGGGGCGCGGGAGAGGGGGGGGCGAGGGAGAGGGGGGGCGAGGGAGAGGGGGGGCGAGGGAGGGGGGGGCGAGGGAGAGGTGGGGGCGAGGGGGGGAGAGAGAGAGAGAGAGAAGGGGAGAGAGTGAGAAGGGGGGGAGAGAGTGAGAAGGACGGGGGAGGAGGAGGAGGGAGAGTGGGAGGAGGGGAGGAGTGTTTTGAGGGGGTCAGCGAAAGAGCAAAAAAAAAATTTTTTCAAAAACGGGTGTTAAGAAGATGGGAGGCCATCTTGAAAGTTTTTTAATGTTTTTAAAAAGCTGCCACGGAGAAGGAACGCACAGTCTGTGAAACCAACAGAAATGTTTTTTTTTAAAAAGCTGCGACGGAGAAGGAACGCGCAGTCTGTGAAAGCAACAGAAAAAATAATTTTTTTTTTAAAAAGCTGCCACGGAGAAGGAACGCGCAGTCTGTGAAACCAACAGAAATTTTTATTTTTTATTTTTTATAAACGGGTGTTAAGAAGATGGGAGGCCATCTTGAAAGTTTTTTAATGTTTTTAAAAAGCTGCCACGGAGAAGGAACGCGCATTCTTGCTGAAAACACCAAAAGTTATTTTTTTTTAAACGGCTGTTAAGAAGATGGGACACCATCTTCATTGTGTTTTAACGTTTTAGACATTGTGTTTTTACGTTTTACACATTAAAAAAAAAAATCGCTCCGAACAAAACAACAGAAATTTCACTCACTTCTCAATGCTCCAAGTGACTCACGTGTACTCAGGCCAGTGTCCGTCTCTTTGTTGATGAAAGAAGGCTAAGCTAATGTATTTATAGTCTCTGAAGGATTAGGCCCCACCCAGACAATAAACACACAGAAGGTGAGAATAAAGATGGCAGCCACTCACCTCAGTTCAGAACGATAAGGCCCGGCCACACACGCACTGATTGGTCGATCGTCATGTCACCGACGCATAGGATTGGTCAATCGTCCTGTCACTCGACTCTAGGAGGGCCCGGCTGCACATGCGACGAACCCGCCCCCGCCACGCATTGATTGGTCGACCATCGGGTTGGTCGACCGTACGATTGGTCGACCTCAATGTCACTCTATGGTAATGAGTGGATAATGAGCGGAATGTTGAAGGTTTTTCGGATACCGCGGGCGCAATTTTTGTCCGGCCGAAATGTAAATACGCTTACCATCGTTTTGGAACGGTGAGCTTTCTTTCGATGTAACGCACGCGTAGGTACGCTCTGTAACTTTCGAGCGCATAGCCGGACAGACGCACACCCGAGGACAGACAGAAGGACAGACAGGACAGACAGAAGGACAGACAGAAGGACAGACAGACAGAAAGAACGATCCGTTTATATATATAGATAGATGAATTGGCCTCTACTGCCTTCTGTGGTAGAAAATTTTATAAGTTTCAATGAGATCCCCTCTCATTCTTCTAAACTCCAGCGAGTATAAGCTAAGTCGACCCAATCTCTCCTCATACGTCATTCCTGCCATCCCAGGTAACAGCCTGGTGAATCTTCGCTGCACTCCCTCCATGGCAAGAACATCCTTCCTCAGATAAGGCGACCAAAACTGCACACAATACTCAAGGTGCGGTCTCACCAAGGCCCTGTACAACTACAGCAAGACATCCTTGTTCCTGTACTCGAACCCTCTCGCTACGAAGGCCAACATACCATTTGCTTTCTTAACTGCCTGCTGCACCTGCATGCTTACCTTCAGTGACTGGTGCACAAGGACACCCAGGTCTCGTTGCACTTCCCCTTCTCCCAATCTATTGCCATTCAGATAATAATCTGCCTTCCTGTTTTTGACACCAAAGTGGATAACCTCGCATTTATCCACATTATATTGCATCTGCCATGCTTCTGCCCAATCACCCAACCTGTCCAAATCATACTGGAGTTTCTTGGTATCCTCCTCACAGCACACACGCCCATCCAGCTTTGTGTCGTCTGCAAACTTGGAGATATTACATCTAGTTCCCTCGTCTAGATCATTAATATATATTGTGACTAGCTGGGGTCCTAGGACTGATCCCTGCGGTACCCCACTAGTCACTGCCTGCCACTCGGAAAAAGACCCGTTTATTCCAACTCTTTGCTTTCTGTCTGCCAACCGGTTCTCTATCCAAGTCAATACCTTGCCCCCAATCCCATGTGCCTTAACTTTACACGCTAATCTCTTATTCGGGACCTTATTGAAAGCCTTCTGAAAGTCCAAATTCACCACATCCGCTGGTTCTCCCTTATCTATTTTACCAGTTACATCCTCAAAAAATTCCAGTAGATTAGTCAAGCACGATTTACCTTTTGTAAATCCATGTTGACTTTGTCCGACCCTGTCACTGTTTTCCAAGTGCTCTGCTATTACATCTTTTATAATGGACTCTAGCATTTTCTCTCTACCACCTTT
Organism: Somniosus microcephalus; assembly: GCF_052327205.1. NCBI lineage: Eukaryota > Metazoa > Chordata > Chondrichthyes > Squaliformes > Somniosidae > Somniosus > Somniosus microcephalus. The sequence goes on from NC_141019.1 coordinate 9,921,564, forward strand.
TTTGAATAGTGGGGTAACATTAGCTACCCTCCAATCCATGGGTACTGTTCCAGAGTCTATCGAATTTTGGAAGATGACCAGCAATGCATCTACTATTTCTAGGGCCACTTCCTTAAGTACCCTAGGATGTAGATTATCAGGCCCTGGGGATTTATCAGCCTTCAATCCCGTCAATTTCCCTAACACCATTTCCCTACAAATACTGCTTTCTTTCAGTTCCTCCCTCTCATTAGACCCTATGTTCCCCGACATCTCTGGGAGGTTATTTGTGTCCTCCTTTGTGAAGACAGAACCAAAGTATGTATTTAATTGGTCAGCCATTTCTTTGTTCCCCGTTATAAATTCCCCTGATTCTGACTGCGAGGGACCTACGCTTGACTTCATCAATCTTTTTCTCTTCACGTATCTATAAAAGCTTTTACAATCAGTTTTTATGTTCCCTGCAAGCTTACTCTCATACTCTATTTTCCTCCTCTTAATTAATCCCTTTGTCCTCCTTTGCTGAATCCTAAACTGCTCTCAATCCTCAGGTTTACTGCTTTTTCTGGCCAATTTATATGTCCTCTCCTTGGATCGTACGCTATCCCTAATTTCCCTTGTTAGCCACGGTTGAGTCACCTTTTTTGTTTTATTTTTATGCCAAACTGGGATGAACAAATTCTGTAGTTCATCCATGCGATCTTTGAATGTTTGCCATTGCCTATCCACCGTCAACCCTTTGAGTGACATTCCCCAATCAATCCTACCCAACTCGCGCCTCATACCATCGTAGTTTCCTTTATTTAAATTCAGGACCCTAGTCTCTGAGTCAACTACTTCACTCTCCATCTTAATGAAGAATTCTATCATATTATGATCGCTCCGACCCAAGGGGTCTCACACAAGATTGCTAATTAATCCTTTCTCATTACATAATACCCAGTCTAAGATGGCCTGATCTCTAGTTGGTTCCTCGACATATTGGTCCAGGAAACCATCCCGTATACACTCCAGGAATTCCTCCTCCACAGTATTGTTACTAATTTGGTTAGCCCAATCTATATGTAGATTAAAGTCGCCCATGATAACTGCTGTGCCTTTATTGCACGCTTCTCTAATTTCCCTTTTAATGCCATCCCCAACCTCCGCATTACATAGCACACTTACAGCTCTGGAATTCCCTCCCTAAACCTCTCTTCCTCTCTACCTCTCTCTCCTCCTTTAAGACACTCCTTAAAACCTACCTCTGTCCTACTATCTCCTTATATGGCTTGGTGTCAAATTTTGTTTGATCACGCTCCCGTGAAGTGCCTTGGGACGTTTTACTATGTTAAAGGCGTTATATAAATGCAAGTTGTTGTTCTTATATGTACTAAAGTCTGCAATGTAGACCAACTGAGGAAAACATGAAAAATTGTATATACACGCTATCCTTTTAAAAAGGCAAATAAGAATCATGCCTTTAAATAATTTATAAATAGTACCATCTGTCTACCAACTGTCACTTGTTTGGACTGAGGCTTGTTATTTTGGCTGTGTATTTCTGTGCAGTGCATGTTGAAAAGCAAAACACATGTAGCTATTTAAAAAGGCTTGGATTATGTCTTACTATTCATGGTGGTAAATCTCACTGCAGTGTGCCAAGCAGGGTTGTCACCTGTATGATTTTGAAGCAAATTGCCTGTTTTTTGAGCAGGGTGTCTGGAAATTTCTAAGATAGAAATCGGACAGAAAAACACCTATTTTTTAAAATAAAAGTTCAGTTTTTCCACTTCTGTGTCTCATGTTGCAAAAACATGATTAAATGTTCAAATGCAGCACGGTGGCATAGTGGTTAGCACTGTTGCCTCACAGCGCCAGAGACCCGGGTTCGAATCCGGCCTCGGGTGACTGTCTGTGTGGAGTTTGCACATTCTCCCTGTGTTTGCGTGGGTTTCCTCCGGGTGCTCCGGTTTCCTCCCACAGTCCAAAGATGTGCGGGTGAGGTTGATTGACTATGATAAATTGACCCTTAGTGTTAGGCGGATCAAATACGTGGGGATAGGGTGGGATATGTGTTGATGTAGGGGTTACGGGGTTCGGGTGGGATATGTGTCGGTGCAGGCTCGATGGGCCGAAATGGCCTCTATCTGTTCTGTGATTTCTGTGAATTATCATCATAATGGCAAAGCCAAAATCAGAACCATGATTACCCCCTTCCTACTGCTATCCCACTCTCAGTTTAGTTTTCACTTGGCAAAAAGGTGGTAGGTTTCCCAATTATGCGTCCATGAATGTTGTTTGCCATCATACTCTTCAGGAACAGCAGAGGCATATTTATAAACAGTTTGTGAGTGGTGCTGAGTGTGGGCGTAGAATCTGTGACTGGGGGCAGGGGGTGGGGCTTGTGAGCTGATTATGTGGACGCTCAATTTTGGCCTTGCAGGATCATCTCACACGAGATCATCAAAGGGGCAGCCATCCAGTTGTCGTCCAGGTGCGTCCTAACCTCCCGCACACACCTCTTCAGATCAGCGAACTACAACTCCCAGGGTGCACCGTGGCACCAGCTCCGAACTGTTCGCAAACTAAAACCGACCCGAAAAAAGCACGAATTGACGGTTTGCATTGCCATTTAAGGGCGGAAAATTAAATTATATGAGGTAACTATAAAGCTACAATAAACTTTTAAACACAAAAAATCACCAATTTAACCAATTGTTTACTTTTTCTGGCTGCTCCCTCCTCGTGACGCACGAACACACCCCTTTTCAAGAGATCACGTGGCCGACTGCCGCGAGCGCTTTTGATTGACATTGCGACAGGCCAATCAGAAGCAGGAGTGCCGAAGTCCCTTGTTTCTATTGGACATCTTTCAACAGGATGCGCCAATGAATGAGGAGAAGGGTGGGTGCTATCCTGTGGATTCTGAAGTACAGTCAGTGGCGGAAAAAAAGAGATCGAAAGAGACGGAGTTTGAGGCATTAAATACCTGGATAGGGGACAGGGAATGGTTGAAGCTGAGGCACTGGTACAGACAGTGATTCGGAGCCGCAGCCGCTCCCTTCTTTGACAGGTTAAGCTGAGTAAGTGACGGGGTCCCGAGCGGACAGTGACGATGACAGTGGCCCCCCGCTAGCAGCTATCACTCGTAGCCCTGACAGGCTGAGCAGTGAGTGAAGCCAGGAGGCGAAGAACAAGGTCATGTGTGCGGGGCCTGTCCACGGCAGCGACTGAGGTAAGTGCCTGGGGCCAGCGTGCTGGGGAGGGGGGTGCTGAGGTGAGTGCCCAGAGGGTAGAGAGGGGACAGGGGCTGAGCAATGACGGCTGGGATAGGCGAGCTTGAGGACAGCCAGAGTAGAGGGGGGCTATCTGTTTGGGGAGTGCTGCAAAGTTAAATGGGGAAGATTCAAACTACAGCAACAGCGTAGAAAGAGTAAATTTCTAAAGTTCTTATACTCTCGTCTGATGAGTATTTACTTTTGGTTAAAATGTTTGTCTCGCTTGGAAAATGAATACCTTTCCCAAATTCTTCCCTGCCCATTCAACTATTAATGTTTACAGTTTAGGTCTTGCGTCCTGCCGAAGTGTCTACACGTGAAGACCTAGCCTTGCCACCCCTGCTGTTAGAAAATATTTCAGTTTAAGGTACTGTATTTGGGCAACGAAGTTTTAAAATCTCACCTGTGGGGAGAGATTAAAGGGGATGACAGAACAGTTTGTTTTAAATCTTATCTAATCTTTGCACGACAAGTCTATCCTTAATTGTACTCCTACTGCTATTATTAGAATATAAGAAATAAAATATGAAGCAGTTAATCATGGTTTTGTTTTTTCTTGCGTGAGTCGAGTGTCTGTCATACACTAGTTCCTTTTTGGAATGACAATGATTTAAGTCGTTTATATTGAGCTTAGCAGGCCTTTAAAAAAGGAGGAAATGCTTTTGAAAGCTTATCTTGCAACGTTTAAAACCAGATTTTTAGTGGGTTGGGTATCGAACTGTTATGAAACCAGCAGTGATTCCTTATTTGCATATTTTGTGGGCACGTCTTTATAATATGAGCTCTAAGTGTGATTTTATTTTGCGTTGGAGGAAGAGCGAACGTAAAACAGTGAACGTAAAACAATCATTCCCTTGATTTGTTTTTAATTGTGATTTTTAATCTCTGCTTTTCAAAAGTATTTATTGTGTTTGTACAAGTTTGGGAGTGGGGGGGTGCAGTTAAGTGGAAGTTTGACAGGTCTGTGTTTATCCTTGTCCTTTGTCATTGAGGTGTGGGAGAGGTAGGCTGCTGTTAATTGTCTCGTGTTTTTGCTGTGAAGTCTTACTAAAAGTAGGAGTGAAAAATGTTGCGGTGAATGCTGTCATTGCCCTGTATTGCTCACACCTGGTGGTGCTGTTGAAAAATATGATGATGCTTAGACTTTTTAAATATTCGTTTATGGGCTGTGGGCGTCGCTGGCAAGGCCAGCATTGATTGGCGAGGCGTTGCTTAACTGGGAGCCAGTATAGGCCAGCGAGCACAGGGGTGATGGGTGAACGGGACTTGGTGCGAGATGGGTCACGGGCAGCAGAGTTTTGGATGACTTCAAGTTTACGTAGGGTAGAAAGTGGGAGGCCAGCCAGGAGTGTGTTGGAACAGTCAAGTCTAGAGGTAACAAAGGCATGGATGAGGGTTTCAGCAGCAGATGAGCTGAGGTGGGGCGGAGTTGGGCAATATTACGGAGGTGGAAATAGGCGGACTTGATGGCACGGATATGTGGTCAGAAGCCTAGTCTATGCACTCTGTCCTTATAATTTAACTGTTTTAGCCCCAGAATAATTCTGGTGAATGCGCTGCACCCCTTCCAAGGCCAATATATCCTAGTCCTTTATTTAAGTCATTGATGAATATAGTGAAAAGCTGAGGTACAGATCCCTGGTGGACACCACTGGTCACATCGTGACAATTGGAGCACATACCTATTATCCCTACTCTGTCTCCCACCTCCTAACCAACTCCCTACACATGTCAGTAGGTTGCCTCCAATTCCACGCGCTCTCATTTTTGTTCACCGCCTTTAATGTGGAACCTTGTTGAGTGCCTTCTGGAAGTCCATATAAATAACATCCCACAGACACACTCTTATCTACCACGTTTGTTACTGTGGTAAACCACTGTCATACCTGTCTGTGTCTGTATGTGTATTCCACTAGGTACAGGTCTGGACATGCCTCGGCTGACTCCTCCCACTATTCCAGGTATATAAGTGACTACCTCCCAGTCCCTTAGTATTCTGGACGGGTTGACCACTCGAGACAAGACCTTCATTCTTTAGTTAATAAGAGCCTGGTTGTTACTCGCTCAACCTCAGTCTTTTGAGTAATTGATGGCGCATCAATTTTATTAACTAAATTTTTTATAATGGAGAAGATCCTCACACCAGCATGCCTGGACCTGGACAGTCGGGAAGCGGACGCTTCCACCAAGTTTGCTCACGTGCTTCGAGACATTCCTGACTGCCTCCACTGCGGTTGAAACGGATGCGGACAAACTGTCTGTCCTGTTCTCCAAGGTGAACCACCGAGTGTACTCAGTCATCCGGGACGCGACCTCGTACACAGCCGCCCTCCAGCTCCTCAAGACCCAGTACACGCGCCCTGTGAACGAAGTATATGCTAGGCACCTTCTGGGGAGTCGCAAGCAACAACCTGGGGAATTGACTGAGGAATACCTCCAAGCACTGTCCGTGCTTGGCCGGGCCTGTGGGTGTAAGGCGGTAACGCCCACTAAGTACACGGAGGAACTGATCCGGGATGCCTTCGTAGCGGGCCACAGGTCCAACTACACCCGACAGCGACTGCTGGAGCAGAGTGACCTCACCCTCGACAAAGCCTCCGACATCGCACTAACGCTGGACGCAGCCTTCCAGGGCATGGATGCCTACTCTCTGCACCGTGGACGCCGCGGGGAACGACAACCTGGGACACGGTAGGACAGCCCCATAGCACCGTGCCACCCCAGCCACAGCCCAACAACGGCCCAACTACCGCAGCAGTGTCCCAAAGCCAGACAGCAGTATCCCAAGGCCAGAAATGCTACTTCTGTGGCCAGGCCAAACACCCCAGAGCGCGCTGCCCGGCGAAGAATGCGACCTGCTCGGGCTGCGGGAAAAAGGGACACTACGCCAGCGTCTGCAAGGCCAAAGCCACCCCGAACGCCAGCAGCGCCGCGTGTGGGCCGTGCGAGCCGCCATCTTGGGCCCCCAACAGCGCCCCGTGCGGGCCGCCATCTTGGGCCTCCCCAGCCATGTGCGAACCACCGCAGCAGCAGCCATCTTGGACGACTCCAGCCACATGGGAATCATGGACGCCGCCATCTTGGACACCAGCCGGGACGCAGCAGACCGCCAACCCCCCCCCCCCCCCCCCCCCCCCCATCTGATACGCGCAGCGACACACCGACCCCTACGCTGGCCTCTGTGACGCTGGACAAACGAGACCGCACCAGCTAGCTCGGTCCAAAATGGACGTTAAGGTAAACGGCCATGCAATAAACTGCCTTTTTGACTCCGGGAGCACGGAGAGCTTCATCCACCCCGACACGGTGCGGCGTTGCTCTCTCCCAGTCCTGCCTGCGCACCAGCGGATTTCTATGGCCTCCGAGTCCCAGTCAGCGGACATTGGCGGCTACTGCGTGGTGACACTAGTAGTAGACGGGACTGTGTTCAATAATTTTAAACTCCTGGTCCTGCCCGACCTCTGCGCTGCCGTTCTACTGGGGTTGGATTTCAGTGCCACCTCAAAAGCGTTACGGTGGCCCCCTTCCCCCACTCAGTCTGCAGCCAGCAGCCTCCAAATTGCCCGCCGCGCACCAGATGCAACCTCTCCACACAGAGTCCCACCCCCCCCCCCCCCCCCCCCACTGTTTGCTAACCTCACCCCGACTGTAAGCCCATCGCCACAAAGAGCAGGCGATACAGTGCCGGGGACAGGGTTTTCATCAAAACCGAAGTGGAACGGCTCCTGAAGGAGGGGATTATTGAGGGCAGCTCCAGCCCCTGGCGAGCCCAGGTTGTGGTCGTTAAGACCGGTGAGAAACAACGCCTGGTCATCGACTACAGCCAAACAATAAACCGCTACACCCTGCTGGACGCCTACCCACTCCCCCGCATAGCTGACATGGTCAACCAGATCGCGCAGTACCGCGTCTTTTCGACCATTGACCTGAAATCAGCTCCCCATCAGCCCTGAAGACCGCCAGTATACTGCTTTTGAGGCAAACGGCCGCCTCTATCACTTCCTTAGGGTTCCCTTCGGCGTTACCAACGGGGTCTCAGTCTTCCAAAGGGAGATGGACCGGATGGTCGATCAAAACGAGCTGCCGGCCACTTTCCCTTACCTAGATAATGTGACCATCTGCGGCCATGACTTGCAGGACCATGACGCAAACCTCGAGAAATTCCTCCGCACCGCCCAACTCCTGAACCTGACATATAACAAGGAGAAGTGCATATTCCGCACAGACCACCTCGCCATCCTTGGCTGTGTTGTGGAACACGGGGTCATCGGTCCCGACCCGGACCGGATGCGTCCCCTTATGGAACTCCCACTGCCTAAAAGCTCTGAAGAGGTGCCTAGGGTTTTTTCCTACTACGCTCATTGGGTCCCCTACTATGCAGACAAAGCCCGTCCGCTGATCAAGTCCACCTCTTTTCCCGTGACGGCAGAGGCCCGCTTAGCCTTCCACCGTATCAAGGAAGACATTGCCAAAACCACCATGCACGCAGTGGACGAATCCATCCCCTTCCAGGTGGAAAGCGATGCGTCCGACTTCGCTCTGGCTGCCACCCTTAATCAGGCGGGGAGACCTGTGGCATTCTTCTCACGAACCCTCCAGGGCCCGGAGACCAGACACTCCGCGGTCGAGAAGGAGGCCCAGGCTATTGTGGAGGCTGTGTGTCATTGGAGGCACTACCTAGCCGGAAAAACGATTTACCCTGCTCACTGACCAGCGTTCAGTTGCTTTTATGTTCAACAACAAGCAGAGGGCAAAATCAAAATGACAAGATCTTGAGGTGGCGAATCGAACTTTCCACCTACAATTACGAGATCTTGTACCGGCCTGGGAAGCTCAATGAACCCCCAGACGCCCTATCGCGTGGCACCTGCGCCAGCGCGCAGATCGATAGGCTGAGGGCCCTCCACAATGACCTCTGCCACCCGGGGGTCACCAGGTTCTTCCACTTCATCAAGGCCCGCAACCTGCCTTACTCCATTGAGGAGGTCAGGACCATGACCAAGAACTGCCAAGTCTGCGCTGAGTGCAAACCGCACTTTTATAGACCAGACAGAGCCCACCTGATAAAAGCCACTCGCCCTTTCGAACGCCTGAGCGTCGATTTCAAAGGGCCTCTCCCCTCCTCCGACCGCAATGTGTACTTCCTCAACATCATTGACGAGTACTCCCGGTTCCCGTTCGCTATCCCCTGCCCGGACATGACCAGTGCCACGGTCATTAAATCTCTGAACAGCCTCTTCACCCTGTTCGGTTTCCCCAGCTATATCCATAGCGACCGGGGCTCATCGTTTATGAGCGACGAACTCCACCAGTACCTGCTCGCTAGGGATATTGCCACAAGCAGGACCACCAGTTACAACCCCCGGGGGAATGGACAGGTGGAAAGAGAGAATGCAACAGTTTGGAAGGCCGCCCTACTAGCCTTAAAGTCTAGGGGCCTTCCGACCTCCCGCTGGCAGGAGGTGCTCCCCGATGCGCTCCACTCGATTCGGTCACTGCTCTGCACTGCCACCAATGCCACCCCTCACGAGAAAATGTTACCGCCATGGCTGACGTCCCCAGGGCCGGTACTACTGAGAAGACACGTGAGGGCCAATAAAACGGACCCCCTGGTCGAGAGGGTCGACCTCCTCCACGCCAACCCCCAGTACGCTTACATTGCGTACCCGGACGGGCGGGAGGACACAGTCTCCATACAAGACCTCGCACCCTCAGGGACCGCTGCAACCCACTACCCATTACCACCACCCCCCCCCCCCCCCCCCAACGACCCGATATCCAACCCCAGCAGCCGGCTCGCCTTGGACCGTCACCCACGAGGACTACACTCCAGGGCCCCAGCCTACACGGGACGTGACGCCGGAAGCTCCACCACCCCTGCCGTTGCCACGTCGATCACAGCGGCAGACAAGACCTCCGGAGAGACTCCAATACACGAACTTTTAAATACACTTCACCCCGCCAGACTCATTTTTAAACAAGGGGTGAATGTGGTAAACCACTGTCATACCTGTCTGTGTCTGTATGTGTATTCCACTAGGTACAGGTCTGGACATGCCTCGGCTGACTCCTCCCACTATTCCAGGTATATAAGTGACTACCTCCCAGTCCCTTAGTATTCTGGACGGGTCGACCACTCGAGACAAGACCTTCATTCTTTAGTTAATAAAAGCCTGATTGTTACTCGCCCAACCTCAGTCTTTTGAGTAATTGATGGCGCATCAGTTACATCCTCAAAAATTCAACTAGATTCATTAGACATGACTTACCTGTTACGATCCATGCTGGCTCTCTCTGATCAGCTCATCTTGTTCAAGTGCTCAGTCACCCTGTCTCTCTAGTAATAGATTCTACTAACTTCCCCACAACAGACGTTAAACTAGGAAGTCATCGGCCTATTAGTCTACCTCTCCTACCCTTCTTAAATAATGGTGTGACATGGCAATATTCCAATCCAAGGGGACAATTCCTGATTCAAGAGTTTTGGAATATCATGACTAACGCATCAACAATTTCCTCGCCTACTTCTATTAGTACCCTGGGGTGGAAACCATCAGGACCTGGAAATTTGTCAATCTTCCGTCTCATTACTTTCTCCACTACCATTATTTTACTTCCATTTAAATCTAGTAAGTTTCTGCCCTTGATTTAATTTTACTTTTCCTTGTATCTCTAGCACTTTATCCTCTTCCTCTACTGTGAAGATTGATACCAAGTAATTATTGAGCAAATCTACCATTTCCTATTTTCAATTACAGTATGACCTGTGCCTGTCTAAGGGGCCCACATTACCCTTAGCCACACTTTTTCTTGATATAGTTGTATAAACCTTTAGTGTTGTCCTTAAGATCCCAAGTTTTTCCTTTTATTTTTCTTTTTGAAACTCTTGCTACTTTCTTTGTACCCCTTTGCTGCTCTTTATATCTCTGCCAGTTTCCACTATTCTTTGCATTTGTGTAAGCCCTTTCTTTTAGTTTTATTCTATCTCTCAACTTTTTTTTTGTTGACCAAGCTTGTCTAATTAAACAAGTAGAGCTCTTGCCCTTCCTTGGATATGTACAGGACTTGTATTGTACCACATACTTCTGACTCATTACTCATCACTAAACTTCCTGGTCATGTGGGCGTTGCGGGCCCATCCCTAGTTGCCCTTTAGAAGGTGGTGGTGGTGAGCTGCCGCCTTGAACCGCTGCAGTCCGTGTGGTGAAGGTACTCCCACAGTGCTGTTAGGTAGGGAGCTCCAGGAGTTTGACCCGGTGACGATGAAGGATCGCCGATATACTTCCAAGTCAGGATGGTGTGTGACTTGGAGGTGGTGGTGTTCCCATACGCCTGCTGCCCTTGTCCTTCTAGGTGGAAGAGTTCGCGGGTTTGGGAGGTGCTGCCGAAGAAGCCTTGGCGAGTTGCTGCAGTGCATCTTGTAGATGGTACACACTGCAGCCACAGTACGCCGGTGGTGGAGAGAGTGAATGTTTAAGGTGGTGGATGGGGTGCCAATGAAGCGGGCTGCTTTGTCCTGGATGGTGTCAAGCTTCTTGAGTGTTGTTGGAGCTGCACTCATCCAGGCAAGTGGAGAGTATTCCATCACACTCCTGACTTGTGCCTTGTAGATGGTGGAAAGGCTTTGGGGAGTCAGGAGGTGAGACACTGGCCGCAGAATACCCAGCCTCTGACCTGCTCTTGTTGCTACAATATTTATGTGGCTGGTCCAGTTAAGTTTCTAGTCAATGGTGACCCCCAGGATATTGATGGTGGGGGATTTGGTGATGGTAATGCCATTGAATGTCAAGGGGCAATAGAAACATAGAAGATAGGAGTAGGCCATTCGGCCCCTCGAGCCTGCTCCGCCATTCAATGAGATCATGGCAGATCATCCAAATTCAGTACCTTGTCCCTGCCTTCTCTCCATATCCCTTTAGCCTTAAGAAATATATCTAACTCCTTCTTGAATATATTTAATGAATTGGCCTCCACTGCCTTCTGTGGTAGAGAATTCCACAGGTTCACCACTCTCTGGGTGAAGAAATTCCTCCTCCTCTGTCCTAAATGGCTTACCCCTTATCCTTAGACTGTGACCCCTGGTTCTGGACTCCCTGGCCATCGGGAACATCCTTCCTGCATCCAGTCTGTCCAGGCCTGACAGAATTTTATAGGTTTCGATGAGATCCCCTCTCAATCTTCTAAACTCCAGTGAGTATAAACCCAATCTCTCCTCGTACTAATATGACTTCTCCTTTTGTTGGTTCAAGAACATAGAGGCTGAAATTTTCATTACCGGTGTGTGCGGGCGGTCGGTGTGGCGGGTTGGAACTGCGTTCTTTTTATCACCCTGCTCCTCAGTGCGACTTTCCATTAATGGTGCCTATTGGGGCAGGGCTGTGCATTTCCCGGCCCTATTAAATGGTGCAGGTCTGATGATGTCACCGTTCACTCATTTCCAGCGGGGATATTTAAAGCAGCCTTGGCCACATCGCATTTGAAGGTTCGTCTAGGATTGCACAGGAGGATACATCACCAACTGGTTATTGCTCAGCCTTGCTGAGATGGCTTCACAAAGATAGAGGGCTGCACCCAGGTTTTCCAGTGACTCCCTACATATTCTTGTGGCAGAGTGCGAGCACGTAGGGAGGTCCTCTTTCCTGCTGATGGGGGCAAGAGATCTCCCCAGGAGACGAAAAGAGCCTGGCTCCAAATTGCAGAGGTGAACAACAGGGATGGGGTGAGGAGGCCCTGGGTGCAGTGCCGGAAGCGCTTCAATGATCTTGTGAGATCAGGAAAGGTAAGTACAAAGCCACACTCGCCTTCGTCCTGGTGTGCCTGTCACCACATCCCCATCACTCTGCTTTCCCAAGCCTAGTCCTGCACATCATTACTCACACCAACATACCTTGCACGTCCACCCATCCCTGCCTCTCTATCGACATACTCCCCCACCCCCCCCCCCCCCCCGACTAACCACCCCTCACACTCACCCTCATCCTAATGCAATCATACTACAGGAAACTTTCGATTTACCGGCACCTAAATAACCGGAAATCTCGGTTAACCGGCAAAATTCAGGAGTAGGTTCAGGTAACTTTTATTACTTGCCTTCCTCCATTTGTTGCTGTGAAAGGGTGTGGCTGTTGCTAAGCTACAGAGACGCTTGCAACTTGTGGCCATTAACAGGGTTTGTTGCTTTATACGGAGCTCTCAGCTCCGTATCTTTTACTATAGCTTTCGGTTATCCGGAATTTTTGATGTTGATGAACCGGCACCACGTCGGTCCCGTCCGTGCCGGATTTTTAAAAAGTTTCCTGTAACTAACACCACGCAAACAGGCCATTTGGCAATGGCACTTTGGTATCACACTCCCACAGTCACCCTCCTACAGATGTAACCCACACATTCGTTACACTCATGTCATCACTTTCACTCAAACTTCTCTTCATTTCCCTCCTTGCAGAAGAAACAAGTGCACAATAACAGGGAGAGAACCAGATGTGGCCCTCCATCCTTCACCACTTTGACAGCAGCAGAGGAGGTCGCCCGGGAGGTGTCAGGAGTCGCAGAGCAGCTGGCGGTGGGAGATGGAGCGAGGGGGACCTCTCAGCAACCTGGTGACAGAATTACATCTCATACAGCCACATGGCATACTGCAGTCACTCATATGGTGACTGATGTCAGCAGCCAGTGAATGTTCATCATGTGCATAATGGTATTGTTACCCTTTCTTAATATAACATTCCTAAGTCATCTCTCTACTCTCCCACAGGCCCATCAAGAGCTCCCCCCCCCCCCCCCCCCCCCACTGTCCAGCCAGAAGAGGAAGACTACTCCTCGGGGGGGCGGCACCGAGAAAGAGGGCGATCCTGGAGGTGCAGCAAGAAGTGCCGGAGGCTCTGACAGGTTTTGCGACCGCGATGTCGGCAAATGTGCAGAGAATGGAGGAGTCCATCTCCAACATGAGCACCACCATGTCACAGGCGATGGCGACTGCGACTGAAGGCTCTTCCATGGAAAGGATGGCCACCTGCATGGAGCAGCTAATGTGCCACTCACAGGAGCACATGGTGTCTATGGAGAATAGATGGCAGAGGCTCATAGACCTCCTGCCTAGGAGGGATGTCAGCGTGGACATGGGTCCTCATGGCCCCACTGCTGTGCAGCAAGGTGCTCTCCGTCTCCTTGCTAGCAGGGAAGTGCTGGTGGCCCATGAGAGGTATGACGGTGAGAGGGGATATAGAAGTGCGGGCTCCTCTCAAAGCGCTCACACTTCTCCCCCATTGCCACCCCCTCAGTCAGAGCCCCAGATGCCTCCTCTGACAGCGATGGTCCAGTCTGCCCCTGCACAGTCACAGGAGGAGCAGACTTTGGCGGGGCCATCACAGGCCCCAAAACCCAGAAGACATCCGCCAAAAGTGTCTATGCAGTCGCAGCAGGGAAGTGAGCAGGCTGCCTCTACCTCTGCTGAAGCCACAGGGGTTGCACCTTGTAGAAAGCATACGTAAATGAAAAATGGCACAGAAGTAGATGCACATGGGTGCTTGAAGTGTTTTTGTTAAGGTTCCGTTACTATTATGTCACATATAAAACGATTTATTTTTACCACTTTCCGGTCAAGCCCATTTTTGTATTCTACTTTGAAGTGGCTTCGTTAGTTGGAGTGAATGGTCAGACAAGGTTACCTCCAGCAATGGTGGTCAGTGTGAAAGGAATGGCTTGGTCATTATAGGGATGCTTTATGGTGTTGCTGTGGGGTGGTGGGAACCATATGGGTGTACTGCGTAAAGTTAAATAAATCTGGCCATGATGAGGCCATCCCTGGCCTCCCAGGCAGCAATGTGCTGCTGGCATCTGGACCTCTGGTTCCTCCTCCTCGTCTTCCAGCTGATGCTCTTCCTCCTCCTCTGAAGAGGCTCAGTGCCTTGCTCCTCATGCAGCTCTAATCCTCGTTGCTGCGCTGTGTAGTGCAGCGCGCAGCAGACCACGACGATTCTGGAGACCCTGGCTGGTGCGTACTGAAGGGCTCCTCTAGATCTGTCAAGGCATCTGAAGCGCATTTTCAGCATGCCTATTGTCTGCTCTATGACACATCTGGTGGAAATGTGGCTTTCATTATATCTCTCCTCGGCCTCAGTACTTGGCCTTCTCAAGGGTGTCTTGAACCACGTCTTCAGTGGATAGCCCTTGTCTCCAAGCAGCCAGCCGCAAAGTCTGCTTGGAGGAGTGAAGAGCTGAGGGAGGGTGGACTGGCGCAGGACAAGAGTCCTAGCAGCTGCCAGGGAGTTTGGTGCAACATGCATGATGATCCTCCTATGGTTGCAGACCAGCTAGCTGCACATTGAGGGAGTGGAAGCCCTTGCAGTGACAAAGACTCCGGAGTTATGATCGGGTGCCCTGATGGCCACGTGTGCAGTCGATGATGTCCTGCACCCATGGGAAGCCAGCCAGAGCAGCAAAGCCCAGCGTGCTTAGTAACACTGGCTTCATCAGTGGCAAAGTTGATATAATTGGCTGACTTGTCAAACATGGCATCGGTGACTCATCATCGTCTTTCGTATGGTAGTAGCAAATCAAAGCTTCTCTGACCTCCATGTTTTACTTCATCACTGCTATCAGGAGGTCTGCAGACAACTCCCACCAAAACCTTGCATCCTTCCCTATTCCTATTCCTCAATTCCACCCAGAGAGTTTCTACTGCCTGCTGACCCTTACCGATCGCCCTCTTTCTAATGCTGTAATAGAGTATTTTATCAATACTGCTACTTTTCCAATTTCCCTGTCATAGAATCATTATAGCACAGTAAGAGGCCATTCAGCTCGTCGTGCCTTTGAAAGAGCAGCCGTGCTTAATCCCACACCCCTGCTAAAGACCTTCTAACCTGCAATATTTATCTCCCAGCCATGCCCAGTTTGTAGCCAGGCCTTGGTACTGGCCACCACGTCAGACCCTTTTAAGTTGAGTTTGTGCTTCTAATTTACTTGATTTATTCCTTGTGCTACGTGCATCAAACTTTTAATTGGGCAACAGACCCCACCCCACCCTGCCCTTTTGCCCTGATGCTGGTTTTTTCACACTTTTTTTAAGTTGTTACATTTTGGTTTTTCATCACTCCTGTGGTATTTTTATCAGTGATTTTGTTATTTGTTCCTGTATTTTATTTCTGAACCTGAAGTATTAATATTATGCTTAACACTATTTATGATCGGGACGTTGCTGTCATCCCTTTTCCTTATCTTAAGGCTATTTTCACTTATTATTTCCTGCCTGAGCCCCCTCCTGCCCCTGCGCCCCCATTTATTGGCTTTAAGTCCTTTTTACATCCTTTTCAGCTAGGACCTTGATCCCAGCCCAGTTCAGGTGCAGCCCATTGTACAGCTCCATCCTGCCACAGTACTGGTGCCAGTGTCACATGAAATGGAATCCCCCCTCTTCCCACACCAGTCTTTCAGCTCGTGTCTCTGGAGTAGGACATGAACCTGTGACCACCTGACTCGGAGGTGAGTGTTACCAGTGAGTCAAGGCTGTCACCTAAAGGAGCCAGCAGCAGTACCATTGGAGGGACTGAAATCCATTTTTCTTTGGCGCAAAGTGCTGACGACAACAGAGGTAAATAGCTGCCATCCTCGGCACTTCTGGGGCTGCTATTTTGTTACTGGCTACGGGTGAGTTAAATTTGACTCTGTTTTGTACAGGTCAGCAGTGCCTTTTCTTGCCTTTTTGCAGTTCTTTTGTTGCCTAAGCTGCCCCAAGATATAACTCCAGTACTTTTGGCACTGGGGTCTTGAATCCATCACTTTTCCACTAATAAAGCCTAACCAGGTCAGGAACGGTGAGTACAGTTGCACATTCACCACATCCTGCTGTGCTCATCACCCCACCCCCTCACACTGCCCTGTCAAAACTACTCCATCACATCATTCCTCACACCGATTTACCTTGCACGTGCACCCATTCTTCTCTGTCTGCACTTCCTCACATCCCCATATATCCATTCACCCTCATACTTGTGCAATTTCATTTCTTTCCCTGATAGTCACCTTCACCAAATGCACTGCATCCATCGGGTGAACACATGCTCATAGATCTTTTCTTTTCTCCTGTTGCAGGAGAAATATATAACACACGGGAGAGAACCAGAGGTGGGCCTCCACAGATCTTGCAGCTCACAACTGCAGAGGAGGAGGTGCTGGAGATCAGTGGAGTTTCGCCATCGCTGGCTGTCAATGATGAGATTGGGAACTCCCAGCTACCTGGTGACTCAATTAAATATCAGTGACCCACATGTCATACAACACTTGGTCATATTGACTTGATCTCAACAGCGAGTGAAATATGATCCTCTTCAGAAAAAGTTGCAACATTCTTACCTTGCCAGTAGTAATTCATATCTTTTATCTCCGCCAGGGCCATCACGTGTGCAGCAGGAGTTGATGGACCTGGTTGGATAATGATGCCTCGAAGGATCTGATTTCTTCTGAGGTTGCACCGTCACAGGACTCGTGCTTACCAGGCACCAGCTCAGATACTTGTACTTTGGTGGGACCAGTAAGACAGATAGTTGGGTTTTCACCTGGTGACTTGTACTTCCCACTGACCACGATTGCAGAGAGAATGGAGGAGACCAGCTCAAGCATGAGTGGGTTGACGTTGCAGGGGATTGCGATGATGTCTTCTTGTATGGATAGAGTGACCAACTCCATGGAACATCAAATGCAGCAATCGCACGAGTCCATGCCCACCTTGATTACGGCTGTGCACACGCTGGATGCCAACCTGTCTTCTGCCTTAAATAGAATGACCGATACCTTAGCCTTGTCCTTACAGCGCTGCACTGATCTGCATCAAAGTGCTCTCCAGCAGAGTGGGAGCAGTGAAGTGTGGCTAGCTCATGAGTGATGATGGCGAAAGGGGACAGAGAAGTGGGGGCTCGGCTCAAAGCGCTTCCACTTCTCACCTGTTACCCCTATCCCCCTCAGTTAGCACCCGACATGCTGCCTCGTCTCTTGATGGCCGAGTCTGCCCTTGCACAGGTGCAGGCAGAGCAGTTCTTGGTGGGGCCCTTATGGGCTCCAAAACCCAAAGGACGTCGGCCAAGAGCAGCTCACCAGTTAGAGCAGGGATCTGAGCAGCCTGCCTCTACCTCTGCTGAAGCCACAGGTGTTGCATTGTGTAGTTCAGTCACCTAAATTTTACTCTTGCACCACTTTACCGTCTTGCCCATTCTTGGTTGCTGGGTGGCAAGTTGCCTTTTAACTTGTTTGATGAACAGGAAGACCTAAATTGACGGAACAAGGGGGATGTGCAAGGGGTGGTTGTTTGTTTGGAGGACTTCTTGGTGTCGGTGGTATTCAGGGGGGCGGGAAGAATGGCTGTTGCATGTGCTTCTTGCATCGGTCCACTGGTGCAACCTAAGTGAACCTTGTATTAATAAGAGCATCCCTGGCAGCAGTGTGAGCAGCTGGTGGTGCATTGCCCTCATCACCTGCCTCCCCCTCGTCTTCCTCCGAATCGTCCAAAGGGATCTGCGTCTTGTTCCTCCTGCAGGTCCAAACCTCACTGCTGCGCAATGTTGTGCAGACCGCAGTACACCGCGACCATTCTGGACACCCTGGCTGGTGCATACTGAAGGGGGGGGGGGGGGCTTCAGATCTGTCTAGGCACCTGAAGTGCATCTTCAGCATGCTGATGGCTTGTTCAATCTGGTTTGTCATATGGCATTTATTGCAGCGATGTTGGGGTTCATTGGTCGAGTTTCTGACTGGTGTCATGAGCCAAGTTTGAAGTGGGTATCCCTTATCTCCAAGCAGCCACCCCTTAAGTGTGCTTGGAGGTCCAAAGATGTCGGGGAGCTTGGACTGCCATAGGAAAAAAGCATCATGGAAGCTCCACAGGAATCTTGCGCACACCTGCAGAAATATCTTTTTGTGGTTGCATACCAGTTTCACATTGGAGTGGAAGCCCTTGCGGTTCACGAATACTCCTGGTTGATCTGCGGATAGCCACATGTGTGCAGTCGATGACACCCTGCACCTGTGGGAAGCCAGCCAGAAACACAAACCTGAGCGCCCGCACATTCTGACTGGGGTCATCGCAGGCGAAGTTCCCATAATTGCAGGCTCTGGCAAACAAGCCATCAGTCACCTGTCTTATACATTTGTGGGCCGGAGAGTGGGCGATCCTGGATGTGTTTCTGGCAGAGCCCTGGAAGGATCTGGAGGCAAGAGTTGAGGTGGGCAGTAACTTTGACAGCCACTGGTAACTCATCGCCACCAGATCCAGCAGGGAGCAGGTCTTCTAGGAGGCTGCAGACGACTGCCACCACCTGAAGTGACAACCTGAGCCTTCTGAAGCACTGCTGTTCCGACATATCAAGGAAATTCAGCTTCTGCCTATAAACCCTGTATCGTGAATAGTGCCTCCTGCGATCTGCACCCCTCTGCTGCTCCTCTCTCTGCTGTCCAGCTGCAGGTCTCCTCACAGTAGGCTGGTGCTTTTACTGATGCTGAGGCTGGTGCTGGTCATATTGCTCCTTGTCTGAGGTCCAATCTAAGGCAGCTGAAGCACCACCCATCCTGATGTGATTCAGAAAACCTCAAGTGTAGAAAGTAAACGCTCAGCAAAAGTATTGTGAACAAACCCTTTCCCACTAGCAGGTAGGAAAGCAGCTATGGGTACTGAGTATTAATGTTTGAGATACTTGAAGTAAGTCTGACGATGAATGACTACGGCATTGTGTGCTTGGTGTGCTTTAGTTTGCGGTCCTCTGACTTAAGGGACTGGGGAAATGGCTTGAATCAAGGCAAGACACCCAGTGAGGTCTTGGTCTACTGCATTGAAGTTTAGTGCCATATATCAGTGATGTGAAGAATCAAGTGTGTACCACCAGCTGAGCTATGTACCATTTTGATTATAGATTTTTTTCAGAGTACTCATGTACGGTGAGTGTAGTGCACAATACGAGGGTGCAGCTAACTACCTGAAGCTGTGTACACATAAGCCAATTTGTAAATCCCTCCAATCTTCTAGATCATAGAATTTTTTAAAAATTTGTTTATGGGATATGGGCATTGCTGGCAAGGCCAGCATTTATTGCCCATCCCTAATTACCCTTGAGAAGGTGGTGGTGAGCCGCCGCCTTGAACCGCTGCAGCCCGTGTGGTGAAGATTCTCCCACAATGCTGTTAGGGAGGGAGTTCCAGGAATTTGACCCAGCGACGATGAAGGATCGGTGATATATTTCCAAGTCAGGATGCTGTGTGACTTGGAGGGGAACCTGGAGGTGGTGGTGTTCCCATGTGTCTGCTGCCCTTGTCCTTCTAGGTGGAAGAGGTCGCGGGTTTGGGAGGTGCTGCCGAAGAAGCCTTGGCGAGTTGCTGCAGTGCATCTTGTAGATGGTACACACTGCAGACACGGTGTGCCGGTGGTGGAGGGAGTGAATGTTTAAGGTGGTGAATGAAGTGCCAATCATGCTGGCTGCTTTATCCTGGATGGTGTCGAGCTTCTTGATTGTTGTTGGAGCTGCACTCATCCAGGCAAGTGGAGAGTATTCCATCACACTCCTGACTTGTACCGTGTAGGTTACAGCACAGAAGGAGGCCATTCGACCTGTTGAGCCCGTGCCGGTTCTCTGCAAGAGCACTTCAGCTGGTCCCTTTCCCCGTAGCCTTGCAATTTTTTTTCCTTCAGATACTTATCCAATTCCCTTTAAGATTTGCAAAATGTCTACATTTCCCCGAAGGTTGTTATTAATAAACGGGACCCTACGTGGACATTTTAAATCAAAAAGGGTACCCAAGATGGCGTCCGTGCCTCGTGGCAGAAAGCCTGTGAGATTTTAAAATGGACTCTGCAACGCAGACAGCTTGTGGATCGAAACCCACGCTGCAGCTTTCTGTGAAGAGAGACTTTGTATTTTGAAACCAGACAGGACTCTGAATTATGCATTAGACTGAATTGGAGACAAATCTAAATTCAGTTTAGGCCTATAGTTAAGGCCATCAAGCAGTCTACATCAACCATGTGTGCAAGAAGTGTCTCCAGCTGCAGCTACTGGCAGACCGCATTATGGTGCTGGAGCAGCGATTGGATACATACTGGACCATTTGCGATGCTGAGGACGTCGTAAATAGCACTTTTGATCAGTTGGTCACACCGCAGGTAAAGTTGGCACCGGCAGAGAGGGAATGGGTGACCAACAGGCAGAGTAGTAGGCGCAGGCAGGTAGTGCAGGGGTCCCCTGTGGCCATCCCCCCCCCTCAGAGATACCGCTTTGGATACTGATTTGGGGGGGGGATGGCTTACCAGGGGAAGGCAGCAGCAGCCAACTTCCTGGCACCAGGGGTGGTTCTGCTGCACAGGATGGGAGGAAAAAGACTAGGAGAGCTATAGTGATAGGGGATTCTATTGTAAGGGGAATAGATGGGCGTTTCTGCGGCCGCAAACGAGACTCCAGGATGGTGTGTTGCCTCCCTGGTGCAAGGGTCAAGGATGTCTCGGAGCGGCTGCAGAACATTTTGGAAGGGGAGGGTGAACAGCCAGTTGTCGTGGTGCATATAGATACCAACGATCTAGGTAAAACTGGGATGAGGTCCTAAAAGCTGAATATAGGGAGTTGGGAGGTAAATTTAAAAAATAGGACCTCCAAGGTAGTAATCTCAGGATTGCTACCAGTGCCACGTGCTAGTCAGAGTAGAAATAGAAAGATATTTCAGATGAATACGTGGCTAGAGGAATGGTGCAAGGGGGAGGGATTCAAATTTCTGGGACATTGGAACCGGTTCTGGGGGAGGTGGGACCAGTACAAAACGGACGGTTTGCACCTGGGCAGGGCCGGGACCGATGTCCTAGGGGGAGTGTTTGCTAATGCTCTGGAGGAGGGTTTAAACTAAAATGGCAGGGGGTTGGGAACCTGAGCGGAGAGACCGAGGAAAGGGAAACTAGGATAAAAGCAAAAGACAGGAAGGAGAAAAATAAAAGTGGCAGGCAGAGAAATCAAGGGTTTAAATCAAACATGGCCACAGTAAATAATAATTCTAAAAGATCTAAGAGCGTTAAAAAAAACAAGCCTGAAGGCTTTGTGTATTAATGCAAGGAGCATTCATAATAAGGTGAATGAATTAGCTGCGCAAATAGAGGTAAACGAATATGATATGATTGGGATTACGGAAACATGGCTCCAGGGTCGCCAAGGCTGGGAACTCAATATCCCGGGATATTCAATATTCAGGAAAGATAGGCAAAAAGGAAAAGGAGGTGTGGTAGCATTGCTGGTTAAAGAGGGGATTAACACCATTGAAAGGAAGGATATTCGCTCTGATGATGTGGAATCTGTATGGGTAGAACTGAAAAATACCAAGGGGCAGAAAACGTTAGTGGGAGTGGTATATAGACCTCCAAACAGTAATGCGGAGGTCGGGGATGGCATCAAACGGGAAATTAGAGAAGCGTGCAATAAGGGCACCGCAGTTATCATGGGTGACTTTAATCTACATAGATTGGGCTAACCAAATTAGTAACAATACTGTGGAGGAGGAATTCCTGGAGTGTATACGGGATGTATACGGGATGGTTTCCTGGACCAATATGTCGAGGAACCAACTAGAGATCAGGCCATCTTAGACTGGATATTATGTAATGAGAAAGGATTAATTAGCAATCTTGTTGTGCGAGGCCCCTTGGGTCAGAGCGATCATAATATGATAGAATTCTTCATTAAGATGGAGAGTGAAATAGTTGACTCAGACTAGGGTCCTGAATTTAAATAAAGGAGACTACGATGGTATGAGGTGCGAGTTGGGTAGGATTGATTGGGGAATGACACTCAAAAGGGTTGACGGTGGATGGGCAATGGCAAACATTCAAAGACCGAATGGATGAACTACAGAATTTGTTCATCCCAATTTGGCATAAAAATAAAACAAAAAAGGTGACTCAACCGTGACTAACAAGGGAAATTAGGGATAGCATAAGATCCAAGGAGAGGACATGTAAATTGGCCAGAAAAAGCAGTAAACCTGAGGATTGGGAGCAGTTTAGGATTCAACAAAGGACAAAGGGATTAATTAAAAGGGGGAAAATAGAGTATGAGAGTAAGCTTGCAGGGAACATAAAAACTGACTGTAAAAGCTTTTATAGATATGTGAAGAGAAAAAGATTGGTGAAGTCAAGCGTAGGTCCCTTGCAGTCAGAATCAGGGGAATTTATAATGGGGAACAAAGAAATGGCATACCAATTAAATATAGCCTTTGGTTCTGCCTTCACAAAGGAGGACACAAATAACCTCCCAAAGATGTCAGGGAACGTAGGGTCTAATGAGAGGGAGGAACTGAAAGAAATCAGTATTTGTAGGGAAATGGTGTTAGGGAAATTGATGGGATTGAGGGCTGATAAATCCCCAGGGCCTGCTACTCTACATCCTAGGGTACTTAAGGAAGTGGCCCTAGAAATAGTAGCTGCATTGCGGGTCATCTTCCAAAATTCGATAGACTCTGGAATAGTATCCATGGATTGGCGGGTAGCTAATGTTACCCCCACTGTTCAAAAAGGGTGGTAGCGAGAAAACCGGGAATTACAGACCGGTAAGCCTGACATCGGTAGTGGGAAAAATGCTAGAGTCCATTATAAAGGATGTAATAGCAGAACACTTGGAAAAAAGTGACCGGATCGGACAAAGTCAACATGGATTTACAAAAGGTAAATCGTGCTTGACTGATCTACTGGAAATTTTTGAGGATGTAACTGGTAAAGTAGATAAGGGAGAACCAGTGGATGTAGTGTATTTGGATTTTCAAAAGGCTTTTGATAAGGTCCTGCATAAGAGATTAGCGTGTAAAATTAAGGCACATGGGATTGGGGGCAAGGTATTGACTTGGATAGAGAACTGGTTGGCGGACAGAAAGCAAAGAGTTGGAATAAACGGCTCTTTTTCCGAGTGGCAGGCAGTGACTAGTGGGGTACCACAGGGATCGGTCCTTGGACCCCAGCTATTCACAATATATATTAATGATCTGGATGAGGGAACTAGGTGTAATATCTCCAAGTTTGCAGACGACACAAAGCTGGGTGGGCGTGTGTGCTGTGAGGAGGATACTAAGAAACTCCAGTATGATTTGGACAGGTTGGGTGATTGGGCAGAAGCATGGCAGATGCAATATAATGTGGATAAATGCGAGGTTATCCACTTTGGTGTCAAAAACAGGAAGGCAGATTATTATCTGAATGGCAATAGATTGGGAGAAGGGGAAGTGCAACGAGACCTGGGTGTCCTTGTGCACCAGTCGCTGAAGGTAAGCATGAAGGTGCAGCAGACGGTTAAGAAAACAAATGGTATGTTGGCCTTCGTAGTGAGAGGGTTCGAGTACAGGAACAAGGATGTCTTGCTGCAGTTGTACAGGGCCTTGGTGAGACCACATCTGGAGTATTGTGTGCAGTTTTGGTCGCCTTATCTGAGGAAGGATGTTCTTGCCATGGAAGGAGTGCAGCGAAGATTCACCAGGCTGACACCTGGGATGGCAGGAATGACGCATGAGGAGAGATTGGGTCGATTGGGCTTGTACACGCTGGAGTTTAGAAGAATGAGAGGGGATCTCATTGAAACTTTTAAAATTCTAACAGGACTAGATGCTGGAACGATGTTCCCGATGGTCGGGGAGTCCAGAACCAGGGGTCACAGTCTAAGGATAAGGGGTAAGCCATTTAGGACAAAGATGAGGAGGAATTCTTCACCCAGAGTGGTGAATCTGTGGAATTCTCTACCAAAGAAGGCAGTAGAGGCCAATTCATTAAATATATTCAAGAAGGAGTTGGATATATTTCTTAAGGCTAGGGGAATCCAGGGATATGGAGAAGGCAGGAACAGGGTACTGAATTTGGACGATCAGCCATGATCTCATTGAATGGCCTACTCCTGCTCCTAGCTTCTATGTTTCTATAATCGCAAACAGATCAAGAGGAACCATCGAGGCTGGACAAGCCCATCAAGGAACATTCATGACCATACAAGTTGATTATCGGGCCGGTAGATGCGATTATCGGCCATCTAAAAACAGTTAGTATGGATTGCTACCATTATTTAAAATAGCCCGCCAAGATTAAGACAAAGAACTAACCCGATTTGGGTTTTCGAAAAGAGTATAATTGAAGGCCCCTGGGTAGCAATCGCCCTCTTCTCTTCTCTCTTCGGCCCCTCGCCCTCGTGGCTGCCGCTCTTTCCCTGTCCCACGCTTACCCCCTGGCCTTTGCCCATGCCTTCCCCCACTCCATCTGGAATCGCCCCGGCACCGTATCGGGCGGACACGGACAATTCAGGCCAGGCGAGGCGGGATGTGACGAGGGGAGGAGGGAAGACCAACTGAGGAGACGGGCTGAGGGTAGGCTTCGAATTATCGGGCCTTCAGCCTTGGCCGACCTGCGAAAATCTGCACACCAACTCAAACTGTCGGCTGGTGATGAAGAATCATCACTGCAAGGTAAAGTACCCAAACAGAGACTTTAACTTTGGGGTACTCGAACCTGGACAACGCCCTTGCAGCGCCCAGCGACCACGTGACGACGGCAGGCTCCAGAGAGCACCAAGAGTGAACCCTGAACCCCACCGCTGTTTTGAGTCCAGCAGACCCCTTTTGATTGGTGAGCATGAAGTTCTGACCCCTCATAGCTGAACCTAGTTAGGTATAGGGGGTGGGATAAGGATAAGGGGATTGTTAAGATAGTTGTTTTCCCTCGATATGCCGTGTGTTCCCCATTCCCTGTAAGTAGAGTTATTCTTTTTGTATTTTTTTGCCTGTAGAAGTGTACACTAGTAATTTTCCATAAGATTGTATCCATTTTTCCTCTTCAATAAAATCTTGGTTTTTGTTTACATCCAATCACCTGTCTACTCGAGTCTTCTCTGTACCGCCGCCTTGTACCTAAGTCCGGTGTCTAGAACCCAGGGCCGTGGGAGCAATTCGAACCGCTCATAAACAGTCAGAGGCATAACTGACTGCAGGCCACCCCCTACGCCTTTTGAAAGCCACGATTGAATCTGCCTCCACCACGCTTTTAGGCAGTGCATTCCAGATCCTCACCACTCGCTGCGTAAAACGAAGTTTTTCCTCATGTCTCCTTTGATTCTTCTGCCAATCACCTTAAATCTATGTCCTCTGGTTCTCGACCCTTCCGCCAATGGGAACAGTTTCTCTCTATCTACTCCGCCTAGACCCATCTTGATTTTGAACACCTCTATCAAATGTCCTCTCAACCTTCTCTGCTCCAAGGAGACCAACCCCAGCTTCTCCAGTCTATCCACGTAACTGAAGTCCCTCATCCCTGGAACCATTCTTGTAAATCTTATTTGCACCCTCGCTAAGGCCTTCACATCCTTCCTAAAGTGCGGTGTCCAGAATTGGACACACTACCCCAGTTGAGGCTGAATCAGTGTTTAATAAAGGTTCATCATAACTTCCTTGCTTTTGTACTCAATGCCTCTATTTGTGAAGCCCAGGATCCCGTATGCTTTTTTAACCGCTTTCTCAACCTGCCCTGCCCCCTTCAGCGATTTGTGCACATACACCCCCAGGTCTCTCTGTTCATGCACCCCCTTTAGAATTGGACCCTTTAGTTTATATTGTCTCTCCTCGTACTTCCTACCAAAATGTATCACTTCGCACTTTTCTGCGTTAAATTTCATCTGCCACATGTCCGCCCATTCCACCAGCCTGTCTATGCCCTCTTGAAGTCTATCACTATCCTCCTCACTGTTCACTATACTTCCAAGTTTTGTGTCATCTGCAAATTTTGAAGTGTTTTGAAGGATAGGTATGTTAGGCACAAGATCGTAAACATTGCAGCTGCAGTGACTAATAGTTTGTGAAATTAAGAAATAATTACATCAATAATTAAGGCTAAAAGTCCCTTTTGGTTTTCTGACATTTATCGAACCTTGAGTACCAATAACTGGTTCCATTCTGCCAAGTACACAAGGTGGCTTCTTTCTAAAACTTGTAAGACATTCGATGTGGGAGCCCTGTAACATAAGGAGTACCATTTCCTTTGACTCCTCACAGCTGACCGAAGTTCCAGCTAGTCCGTTTTGTCCTGATCTTTGGTTATCTCCATGGTCTGAGGCTTACTTACTGCAGTATTTATAGAAGCCAGCTAATCTGCCATGATGTTCTGAAGTGTGGTTGAAATGTTTAGTTGCTAACTTGACCTGTCCATTTAACTGCTTGGATATTCTGTGGCTAAGTGCTCCAAATAGGTGCATCCTGAAGTAAACTAGAGGCTAGTTGCTGTTCATATATATTTAAAAAATCTCTAGCTTGGCAGCTGCTTGACTGCTCTCCTTGGGGAGAGACCAGGTTATTTGAAGTTCAGGAAAGACAGCAAACTACTGCCTTTTGTATAATCTTTCCCTTAAAGTTGGATCAGTTATGACTTCAGGTATTTTATACAGTGTGATGTCTGGAGTGTGCCAAGTGTGCTAGATACAAAACTTTTTCATAAAATGATAAATCTCCTATGACTGAGTTGGTGGTTATGCTGTTTTATATTAGGGGTGTTATGTTCTGCCATATAACACACAATGCATTATCAGGGTCACTGATTTAACAGAGAATAAGACATTCTAGAGGGCTAGAAATTGGGCACCTTAGCGTCTCTTGTTAGCACCTCCGGGGGGGCGATAACTGGGCGCTAAGCACTTACCGACCGGGTGCAGCGAGAAGATCGACTCCCGCTATATTCGGCGGGAGGTTTGTGGCGGCGGTATGGCGTTGCATCCTGATCTCCTTTGCCCGGAGATCGTGATGTCATTGCCCCAGTAGTGCCCCGGACCCGAATTTTGGTTCCGCCCCCTGCAGCATCGCCAGGCGAAAATACCGGCAACTGAAGGAGGTGTTCATCAGAGGGTCAGGTGCTTTTGGGGCGATACTTAAAAGCAAGGTGGCAGAGGTAAGTGCAAAAAATGGTGAAATGCTGTTTTTTTTTCTCTTTTTTTCCCCCCAGCGATCGATTAGCCCGGCACTCTGCTGCAGTGCAGTGGGCTGATCGGGCCGGATCGCGGCTGCCGTCGGGGACCAGGTCAGTTTTGCCCTTGCAGAGCCTGCAGCGATGGCCCTTTCCTTTAAGGGAGGGAAGGAGCCTCCCAACGCGGCAGCACTGCACGGCACATTGTGCAGCGCTGCTCACCTATGCCCCGCCTGCTGCCTGTTGTGCTCCAGGAAGGAAGTGGAGCTTGATTTAGCGCGCCACTTCCTTCCTGGAGCACAAAACTGAATTTTTTAGAAGTTGAAAAACATTAGCGCCTGGCGTTAATTTTTTCAACTTCGAAAAGTTGGCGCCCCAAGCGGGGCGATACCGAATTTCTCCCCCTGTTTTAATTACATAGTGTTCTGGGATAGTTTTGGGATTGAATTTTGCCATTTTTCTGGAAAACTGTAAATGAGTGGCCTTGGTCATTATATGGTCCTTTACGTATGTACTCGACTTTTTTAGACCCCAGGATACAAAGTAGTAGACTGCATGTACCAGGCTGTGGATAGGTAACAATCGTGTTGGGTCATTCTTTACACGATTCACTCTGAGCCCTCCATTCAACATTCTCAAGAGCTGTAGCAGACCACAATGAGTGTAAAACAAACCAAAAAGAATTGAACAGCTCCAAACTGGGTGTAAAATAGGAATGTTTAAACAAGGATTCTTGCAATTAGGATAATTTACACTTTCTACTTCCTGCGTTCAGCACTTACAGATGCAAACAATCTTAAAATGTTGTGTTTCAACTCCTTCTCACAAAGAAACTTATCAGTTTCACAATGTCCACAAATTCTTAATTGACCTGTCAACCAAACAATGCCAGGTTTCTGCTCTGCAGTCTCTTGTGTAACTGACCCCAGTGCCAGCATTCATTTCAAAACCTCCATCGTCTACAAGGCTCCGGTCAGGAGTGTAATGGAATAATCACCAGGAATAATCTGCAGTGGTGCAGCTGCAACAACACTCAAGTTTGCCACCACTCGGGATAGAAATGTTCACTTGATCAGACTCCCTGCCACTGGACTCTTTTTTATATATACACACCCTCCACCACTCGTGTACTGTAGCTGCAGTATGTACGATGGATGTACAGGATGCACTGCAGCAACTCACCAAGATTACTTCGACAGCACCTCCCTCCACTGTGACCTCTACCCCCCCCCCCCCCCCCCCCGAGAAAGACCAGGCCAGCAATGTCATGGGAACGCCCATCACTTGAAAATTCCCCTCCCAAGTCACAAACCATCCTGACTTGGACATGTATTGCTGTTTTTTTGGGGGGGAGGGGGGGTTTGGTTTCGGGTGGGGTGGAAAGTATATATTGTGTGGGACAGGCTCGATGGACCAGGGGGTCTTTACGTGTCCATCATTGTTCATATGTTCCTTCATTGTTGCTGGCTCAGAATCCTGGAATTTCCTACCTTACATTATTGTGGGAGCACCATCAGAAGGGCTACTACAATTCCAGGAGAAGGCCCACCACCTCTGGCCAACTAGGAATGGGCAAGAAAGGCAGCCTTGTCTGTGCCACCTACACCTGCAAACACATTTCAAACAAAACTGAGTACCTGTATGAAAAGTAACCCTTCAGTGGCAGCCAACCCTGTTTCAGAAGGGACAGGTCTTGCCTGACCAACCTCGACATGTGAAAACGTGGGCTCCAACTGGATATTGTAAAACCCAACTAGATTACCTGGACTTTCAGAAGGCTTTTCATAAAGTTCTCCACAAACTTGAAGCAGTGGATACCTGAGCTAAAACTTGGAAGATGAGTCTGTAATTGGCTGAAATCGAAGAAGCAGTGGGTACTAGTTAGAGTAGGCACAGTGGGGCTGCTGTTAACTGCATTTGAGCTCCTTTTGCTGCAGTACCAGCTTCAGCTGACGTATGTATAGTAAGAGAGCTGCCACCTAATCATTGTTCAATAGTATAGCCATCCTGATTCATGCCCTGTATATTTTGCAGGACCATTGCTACTTTTGAAGCAGTGTTGCAAAATGTTAGTTCTTAACTCGCTCCACTGTGGGGCGTAATTCAGAGTAGAAGCAGCATCTGTTTTTTCTTCAGGTACTTATCCAATTCCCTTTTGAAAGCCACAATTAAATCTGCCTTCACCACCCTTTCAGGCAGTGCATTCCAGATCATAACCACTTGCTGTGTATAAAAGTTTTTCCTCCTGTCTCCTTTGGTTCTTCTGCTAATCACCTTGAATCTGTGTCCTCTGGTTCTCGACCCTTCCGCCAATGGGAACAGTTTCTCTCTATCTACTCTGTATAGACCCCTCATGATTTGAACACCTCTATCAAATCTCCTCTCAACCTTCTCTGCTCTAAGGAGACCAACCCCAGCTTCTCCAGTCTATCCACGTAACTGAAGTCCCTCATCCCTGGAACCATTCTTGTAAATCTTATTTGCACACTCTCTAAGGCCCTCACATCCTTCCTAAAGTGCAATGCCCAGAATTGGACACAGTACTCCAGTTGAGGCCGAATCAGTGTTTTATAAAGCTTCATTATAACTTTATAATAATCATACAAATCAGTCACTTGGAAACTAAGTATGTTAGGCTGAGAGCTCAGTCTGCCTGGACTGAGCAATGCCTGCGGCGGCCGGTTACAGAGATTGGGTCAGCTCGGGGCTGCGTGCAGCTGTACGGCCCTAATGCTGCCCCTGCTTGGTCCTTTGGTATTTAATTTTCATTTCCACTTATTTTAAAGCCCAGGATACACCAAGTTAGAATGCAAGGTACAAAATTCCTGCATCTCAAAAAAGTAAATAAACACAAGGCTGGTTTTTTTTTTTTTTACTTTCAATCAGCAAAATTGTCAGCAATATTTGCATATTTTGGTAAATGGGGGGCTGGTAGTCAGAGGAGGAGGAAGAATGCCTTGTGTTAATTGCCAGTCTCCCTGTCAATCGTTAACATGTCCAGAATTACAGTACCTCCAAAAACATTTACCTCTGGTAAAAGTCCCAAAGTGTACATTTTTAGACAAAAATCTGATTTAAATGGTTTTTGTTATTGGGGGTGACGTAATAAAACTCACTACGCACTTGGTTCGAGTGTAAAGCAAGGCTTTAATCAACTTGTTTCAGAACATGGAGGTCTAGTTGTACTTCACTAGTTCCTGTCTTACAAAATGTCGCTGGGCCCACGCCCGAGTATTTATACTCCTTGGACAGCGCCACCAGCTGGCCGTCCAGTGTTACTTCATGAGTCGTTTCTTCATGATGAGATTTATAACACGGGGGGTTTTATACAAAAAAAAAATGAGTTACCTCACGTTTTTTTCCATTTGACTGCAAGGGGGTGTAGCTTACTCACAAAACCCTCTCATTGTGAATATTTGTTCCACTCGAGAAAAGTCCTCAACTACATTTTGAGAGATAAAATGAAGCGGGGAGTGGCCTGCTGTGCTAATCTGGAAAGAGCCAAGGCCTTTACTGGAAAAATAGTCAGCAAAACTCGGCTCAATTATTCAAATTTGTCTTCCAGCTAGGAAAAACAATTACTGAGCAAAGACACTTGACTTTTCCTGTATAAACATCAAATGCAGCAGCTGTTTCAGGTAAAAAACTTTAATGACTGTACTTGACGCAAGAAAAATATACTTCAGTTTAATGAAGTGTAACTTTTAAAAATGTTTTTATTGTTAGCAACCTTATTTTAAACCTGCAGTCAGGAGTCTGGGGGAGATGGTGGAAAATAACTCATTCAATAACAAACTTGCATTAAAAAAAACTCTTCACAGCCAATAAATTACTTTTTTGTAGGCAAATGTGGCAGCCAAATTTGCACACAAGTTTCCCCAATTAACAAATGAGATAAATGACTAATTAATCTGCTTTGCTGTTGGTCGAGGGTTGAATGTTGTGCAGAACACCAGGGGATCTCTCTGCTCGTTGTCATAGTGCCGTGGGATTTTTGCATCTACCTGAACAAGCAGACTGGTATCGGTTCAATATTTCATTTGCACCTTAAAGATGCAGCACTCCTTCAGTGCTGTACTAAAGAGACAGCCTACATTTTCTGCTGAATTCCTGGAGTAGGGCGTGAACCCACAAACTTCTGATTCCCAAGGCGAGACTCCTATCAACTGAGCCAAATAAATACTTGAGTAATTTTATTTGCTTAAAATTTGCATACAATTAGCTGTCAATCGACCAAGAAATTTGTATATTAAGAAATATACAATTGGAACCTGAATGCAAGAAATTTTTATGCAAGAAAGCACAAGGCTGGAAGTGTGATTAAATTTAACTCGACGCACCATTTTTTAAGCTTGCTATTTGATCTGTGGTGTTGCTCACTAAGTTGGAGTTTTTTATATAAGGAAATAGATCTTTGGCATTGCTAATGATGAATGAGAGGATATGTTTGGGAGAGAAGTATTGGGTTTGTAAGGATTCAAGAGTGGGAACAGTTGAGGCTGAGGAAGAGAGCAGTGTGGGAGTAGTAATTAATTTGGAGAGAAATAGTGAGAATTTGGGGGCTAGAGATGTGACTAATGAAAAGGCATTCAAGGGGGTTAGAGTCTCGGCAGTGAGAATTTGAATTGGGGGCTATGAGATGGTGGGAACTTGAGTTGGTGGCTTGGGGATGGAGTAGTTTATATGGCGGGGGTTAAGAAGGTACTGAAGGTGGGTATTGGGGAAAGTGAATAGTTGGGAGTTGTTGGGGAAAGATCTGAGGGCATTTTGCAATACATCCCTGCTAAGGTTTTCGAGAATTGTTCTGTCGCCTGTCCGGTGCAGCAAGAGGACCACCAGGAGAAGCCTGAAAAGGCTGTAGAACAGAATCTGATACCGGCTGTTTGGCAAGCTCTTGTACAGGTGACTTTCTCCTAACTGCATCAACATTCCTGTCTGCATCTCTCTCATTCTCTCGCTTTCTCTGCCTTTCTGAGCTGAAGGTTAAGTCAATGTGACCTTAAGTGTTTTATGAAATATGCATTTGTAGTTTGTTTTCAAATGGTTTGGAAAAACTCAAAAATCCTTGCTGTCATAAGGAGATACATCTTTCAGTTGTTAGTCAGACTGCTATTTGCTCTGACAAAATCCTACTGATGCATCATGAGAAAGTATACTCCCGACTACTCCAGCGCCCTGAAGCAGAATACTGGCTCTGAGGTTTTCAAGTAAAACATTAATAAAGCTACTGAAGCACAACAAGCAACTTTATAGGTATGATAGCAAAATACTGCAGATGTTGGAAATCCGAAATAACAACAGAAAATGCTGGAAAAACTCAGCAGGTCAGGCAACATCCGTGGAGAGAAATTTGAGTTGACGTTTCGGGTTGGACCCTTCTTCAAAACTGGAAAGAAAAGAAACTAGATCGGAGGCAGGGCTGCGATCGGACAAAAGAATAAAAGAAACAAAAGAAGTAAAAGAGATTAGAAGCTAGACGAGATGGTAATAGGCTGGGATTAGGTGTAAAGTGTACTGGCAGGGCAAAAGATAGCTGCCAGGTGTGAGAGAGAAACAAAAGGAAAGGGGGGGGGGAGAAAAGGAGTGGAACAATTACAAGAGAAAATGAAATGGGGGCCGAGCTTATGATCTGAAATTGTTGAACTCGATATTGAGTCCCGAAGGCTGCAGACTGCCTAATCGGAAGATGAGGTGCTGTTCCTCGAGTTTACGTTGAGCTTCCGTGGAACAGTACAAGAGGCCAAGGACGGTGAGGTCCGAGTGGGAATGGGGCGGTGAATTAAAATGACAGGCGACCGGAACTTTATAGGTATGTTGTTATGAAATATGTAATGTTTTAATCTTTTTGTTACATCAGCAAACTTGGCCCCAAATGTCCTCATCTCATCTTTTCTGATGCAAAAGCAGTTTAATTTCTACCCACTGAAATCTCAGCCAGAAGTGGCGATGTCAGTTTAAAAAGGTGAGACTGACACTGAGGGCTCCTATCAGTCCTGCATTATTTTCCATTGATCCTGTGCACCTGCATTTGTTTGGCAGAACCACACTGTGTTGAATGTGGGACCACCAATAATTTAAAAGGATGGCAATCAATCACTGAGCGATGTAGGGAAACGGGTCAATTCTTTGCCATCTTTTTAACTCTTCCGCTGGCTCTGTAGCCACTTTCCTCCCCCCCCTTGTCCCTGAGGCGGGCACCACGTATGTGCTGCCACTGACGCCTACCCTATTAATGCAAATGACCCTGGAAAGTGAGACGGGGATAGGGGCACAACTATTGGGTGGGTGGGTGTCCTGCACCACCCTATCACAGCGATGGAGCAAGACCTGAGGAAATTTGGGGGCCTTGTATTTAGCCCATACCCATAAGGCTGAGGGCAAAAAAATATGGACACACGTGTTTGGAAAAATTAAAGATTTCATTGGTTCTCCAAGGTCATTTAGGATTAGTTGTTACAAGCCTATATTTTCTCTCTGGTAGTTTTCGAGACATTTTTACCCCCCCTTTTTGTTTTGAATCCTCCCTACCTCTTCAGTTCCGATTGGCTGAATCGAAGTAAGACAACAGCAAATCAACAGTGTGACACATGAAGCAACGGCCACGTGACAGGAAGCGCAGACAAGCGACCCTTTTTAATGTTACGAGCAAACTCTGATGTCAATCGATGAATGGTTTTCCCCCGTACAAGGCGGCGATGGAGTTAGGCGACTTGACTCCCCAGGGTCACCTGGTGGCCACAGCCTGAAACTACATTGTGATGGTTGACCAGCAAAATTAGGAAATGTTGACATAGGAATTTAAAATGGTAAATGTGAAAACACTAGTGTGACCAAAAATTGTGACAACAGGCAGTAAGATTTGTGAATCATAAGTGCGTGCTCAATTTAAGATATTTAAAGGTTAATTAAGTGGTACCAACTGTAACCCCTGATTTAGATTGTAGCCTGTAGCTCACTCCTGGTCTGCCCTCATTCTATATTCAGTTTAGTGAGGTTTCATTTACATGTTTGTCACTTTTTTTTCTTTCTTATTTGCTCATGCTTCTCTTGTACAGTATTGTGAAATGTAATTCCACAATGCAATCATGTGGCATTATGTCCCACATGTTGAATCTCAATCATGAATTCTTGCAGACATTGTTTTAACTAGATCCGGTGTTCAGTGCATTGCGATATTTTACTTTGACGCTTGTTTAGTTCTGATTGCAGCAGAACAGCATCCTCGGACCAGCTCTCCACGTTTACAATGCTAAAACTGTCTCCCTTATCTTGGCTGCAGAATTGTAGACCTACTTTTATATAAAAAAAATTTAAAAAAAAGTGATTCCATCATTCTGCCACTGGGATAAGGGAGCTGGATTTCGCAGTGTCATTTCTGGGAGCTGGTGTACAACTCTGTTCTTCTGCAATCCAAACTATGTAAGTGTCAATGTAAAAGTATCTTTACTGGTAACAAAACGTTTGTGCATACTGCAGCTTTGACCACATCCCGAGAACAAATAATAAAAATGGCTTATTATTCATTCTCTGGATGTGAGCATCATTGGCAAGGCTGGCATTTATTGCCCATCCCTAGTTGCCCCTGTGAAGGTTATGATATAACCGAGTGGCTTACTAGGCCACTTCAGAGAGCAGTTAAGAGTCCACCACGTCTCCGGCTGAACCCAAATGTTTGCAGGCTTGGCATCCTATTTGACTCTGAGCTGAGTGTCTAACCTCACAATCCTCTCTGACAGAGACCACTTCTGTAATAATGCCCATCTCCATGCCCTACCTCAGTCCACATGCCTTTCAAACCCTCACCCATGCCTTTGTCACTTCCAGACTCAACCATTCGAATGCACTCCTGGCTAGGTTACCATGCTCCATCCCCGTAAATGTCACCTCATTTAAAACTCTGTTGCCCGTATCCCATCCCGCAGTGTCCACCTTGCAGACCAACATCATTGGTTCCTGATCCCCATACGCCTCAGATTTAAAAATTCTCATGCTTGTGTTTAAATGTGTTTATGGCCTTGCCACTCCCTCTGTAACCTCTGCTGACCTACCTTTCCATTCTCCTGACTGTGGCCTCTTTTGTGCATCTCCCCTTTTCCTTTGCCCCATCATCGGTGGCCATGCCTTCAGCCATCTAGGCCTCTTACTCTGGAATTCCCTCTTTAAATCCTGCCACCTCTTAAAGTCCCTCTCCAAGACCCCATGTAAAATCTACCCCTTTGACCAACCCTCTGTTTTTGCCTCGGTGTCCATGGGAGTGTTTTAGGTCATTAATGGCGCTGCATAAATCCAAGTTGTCGTCAACATAGTTATAAGATTAAATGTACGTGATTTAGGACCAAGTGCAGAAGATTTTTTTTAATTTTTTACACAAGACATTTGTGAGGCTGCGGAATGCGCTACTAGAGTCAACGGTTGAAGCAGAAATACATCAACATTAAAAATAGGTTAGGTAGATGGTTAAAGGAAAAGGCAGGCATATGGGATTCGGACTACTGTTCGTGCAGAGGATAAACACCAACACTAGTTGGACCCACCAGCCTGTTTCTATAAGTATATAAAATAGCTTAGATCAAGTAAATCCTGATTTTTATTTTTTTATTACTTTTAAAATGCTGCTTATACCCACTGTACACTTTTTATTTGAAGTGGGTGAAGTGATTTTTGGTAACAACAAAAGAAGCAAACCTAAAAATCGAGTCTCATTTGCATCTAGTGGACAGACTTGGTTTTAATCCAGCTCTCCTACAGGTAGGACTGCAGTTAGAAACAGAAGCCCATTTACACTGGTTGATCAAATTTATTCAAACTGAATGCAGTCTCTTGGCACTTGTACTACCTCTATTGGACAGTGTTTGTGCACTGGCTCATATCCAATTCATAGTGAAACACTGATTTCAAATGTTCTCCGAGTAGACAAGAATGAAATGTGCCAATTTATGTGAAATCCATTGATTGTATTGACTGGTTTTAAATGGTAACGGGAACTGGAGTTTACTGTCTCTGAACTTGGATCTTGTTTTAAGTGGTAGATTTAATGCCGGTGAGCTGTATAAAAAGGCTAGGACACAACATCTAAAATGCTTGGCCTCTTGAGATACAGAACAGTCAAGATCAATCTTGGAAACTTTCTTGCATCGTGTTGATTAATGTTGCCCTCTGTGCTGGTCAGATGATTTTACCTGGGTGCAAGAAATTTCTCTCAGCAGACCTGAATTTTGATGACATCAGTAAGTGAAACTGGCTTGGAGAGAACTGAATTATTAGCAGATAATCATGAGCTCAGCAATCAAGATTGTCATTTTGTTAATTTGCTGATCTAGTTTGTTAATTCAGTTTTCATGCACTATTGGGCTCTTCTCAGTCAGTCTCTCCTGTATTTGATTGGCCACATCTATTTGAACCATTTGATTACAACATACTTCTATATTTGAATACAAGAGGGACATTAGTTACAATTCTCTGGAATTCTTCTTTTTCATCAGGTCATCGACCTACAACGTTAACTCTGTTTCTCTCTCCACAGATTCTGGCTGACCTGCATTTTCTGTTTTTATTTCACACTTCAAGCAGCCACAGTATTCTGCTTTTCTATATTCCCTAGAGTTTAGAAGAATGAGGTGTGATCTCACTGAAACGTATAAAATTCTTACAGGGCTTGACTGGGTAGATGCAGGGAGGATGTTTCCCCTGGCTGGGGAGTCTAGAACCAGGGGTCACAGTCTCAGAATAAGGGGCCGGCCATTTAGGACTGAGATGAGGCGAAATGTCTTCACTGAGGGTTGTGACTCTTTGGAATTCTCTACCCCAGAGGGCTGTGGAGGCTTAGTCGTTGAGTATATTCAAGACAGAGATCGATAGATTTTTGGATACTAAGGGATATGGGGAGAGTGCGGGAAAGTGGAGTTGAGGTAGAAGATCAGCCATGATCTTATTTGAATGGCGGAGCAGGCTCGAGGGGCCAATGACCTACTCTTGATCCTATTTCTTATGTTCTTGTGAAAGATTTTTTTCATCCCAGTAATTCTGAGACATTCTCGAGGTGAATTGGAGGGTTGGGGATTTGGAGCCCAGGAGATGGGACTTGTGACTGGTGGCTATGGTGTGGGTTGGGGTGTGGAGGTACAAGGGACTGTTATGGGAGCACTAGAGGTTATAGGGGCTGAGTGCATGGATAGTGAGGTGAAGGCTGGAAAGTGCTGGGGGTGTAAAAAAAAACAAAACAATAATGATGGTTGCAGTCCAGGATATAGACCAGAACCCAGAGTACAAGCCCAGATCTGGGAATAGAGCACAGACACTGGTTGAGGGCACAACAGAAGTGCTGCCTACACTAGAATAGATGAGAACCAGCAGTGCAGGGAAATAGACAAAAGGCGTTGTGAAAAAGGGGATAGCTGCAGATCCCGTGAAGATTTCTTTTAAAGGGAAAGTGGGCCAGAGGAGGTAAATTGTGTAATTTACAACCTGAACAGAATCAGCCCAAAATAAATGTTTTGTTTTACTCCTCCAGATACTTCTGCATCACGACAAGACTAAAGCTGTGACTCTGCTGTTTCGTAGATAAATCATACAACATAGCATCAACAGAGGTCATTGCATTAGCCAGTGCAACAAGTGATCAGATAAATAATAGATTGAAACAAAAGTGTGTTTGGGAGTTGGCTGTAGAATATTACAAGGCAAATTTGGTTCTATTTGTGATTTGGTGTGAATGATCACCTGGGTGCCGCTCACAGAGAGAATCAAAATTAACCGGTCACTAAAACCATCAGCACAATGTTCCCAGATTGTTTGTTTGTTTATTTATATTAAAAAAAACACATGGAATGTTGGATGTATAGCAAGGGGTATAACATAAATCCAGAGAGGTCATTTTAATACTTTATTTGGCCCTGGCGAGACCACATTTGGAAGTACTACATACAGTTTTGGTCACAGTATTTCAGTTATTGGCGGGGGTGCAGAGAAGGACTACACAGTTTTGGTCACAGTATTTCAGTTATTGGCGGGGGTGCAGAGAAGGACTACACAGTTTTGGTCACCGTATTTCAGTTATTGGAGGGGGTGCAGAGAAGGACTACACAGTTTTGGTCACAGTATTTCAGTTATTGGAGGGGGTGCAGAGAAGGACTACACAGTTTTGGTCACAGTATTTCAGTTATTGGTGGGGGTGCAGAGAAGGACGACACAGTTTTGGTCACAGTATTTCAGTTATTGGAGGGGGTGCAGAGAAGGACTACACAGTTTTGGTCACAGTATTTCAGTTATTGGCGGGGGTGCAGAGAAGGACTACACAGTTTTGGTCACAGTATTTCAGTTATTGGCGGGGATGCAGAGAAGGACTACACAGTTTTGGTCACAGTATTTCAGTTATTGGCGGGGATGCAGAGAAGGACGACACAGTTTTGGTCACAGTATTTCAGTTATTGGAGGGGGTGCAGAGAAGGATGACACAGTTTTGGTCACAGTATTTCAGTTATTGGCGGGGTGCAGAGAAGGACTACACAGTTTTGGTCACAGTATTTCAGTTATTGGCGGGGGTGCAGAGAAGGACGACACAGTTTTGGTCACAGTATTTCAGTTATTGGCGGGGGTGCAGAGAAGGACTACACAGTTTTGGTCACAGTATTTCAGTTATTGGAGGGGGTGCAGAGAAGGATGACACAGTTTTGGTCACAGTATTTCAGTTATTGGCAGGGTGCAGAGAAGGACTACACAGTTTTGGTCACAGTATTTCAGTTATTGGCGGGGGTGCAGAGAAGGACGACACAGTTTTGGTCACAGTATTTCAGTTATTGGCGGGGGTGCAGAGAAGGACTACACAGTTTTGGTCACAGTATTTCAGTTATTGGCGGGGGTGCAGAGAAGGACGACACAGTTTTGGTCACAGTATTTCAGTTATTGGAGGGGGTGCAGAGAAGGACTACACAGTTTTGGTCACAGTATTTCAGTTATTGGAGGGGGTGCAGAGAAGGATGACACAGTTTTGGTCACAGTATTTCAGTTATTGGCGGGGTGCAGAGAAGGACTACACAGTTTTGGTCACAGTATTTCAGTTATTGGCGGGGGTGCAGAGAAGGACGACACAGTTTTGGTCACAGTATTTCAGTTATTGGAGGGGGTGCAGAGAAGGACTACACAGTTTTGGTCACAGTATTTCAGTTATTGGAGGGGGTGCAGAGAAGGATGACACAGTTTTGGTCACAGTATTTCAGTTATTGGCGGGGTGCAGAGAAGGACTACACAGTTTTGGTCACAGTATTTCAGTTATTGGCGGGGGTGCAGAGAAGGACGACACAGTTTTGGTCACAGTATTTCAGTTATTGGCGGGGGTGCAGAGAAGGACTACACAGTTTTGGTCACAGTATTTCAGTTATTGGCGGGGGTGCAGAGAAGGACGACACAGTTTTGGTCACAGTATTTCAGTTATTGGCGGGGGTGCAGAGAAGGACTACACAGTTTTGGTCACAGTATTTCAGTTATTGGTGGGGGTGCAGAGAAGGACTACACAGTTTTGGTCACAGTATTTCAGTTATTGGCGGGGGTGCAGAGAAGGACGACACAGTTTTGGTCACAGTATTTCAGTTATTGGCGGGGGTGCAGAGAAGGACTACACAGTTTTGGTCACAGTATTTCAGTTATTGGCGGGGGTGCAGAGAAGGACTACACAGTTTTGGTCACAGTATTTCAGTTATTGGCGGGAATGCAGAGAAGGACTACACAGTTTTGGTCACAGTATTTCAGTTATTGGCGGGGTGCAGAGAAGAACTACACAGTTTTGGTCACAGTATTTCAGTTATTGGCGGGGGTGCAGAGAAGGACTACACAGTTTTGGTCACAGTATTTCAGTTATTGGCGGGGATGCAGAGAAGGACTACACAGTTTTGGTCACAGTATTTCAGTTATTGGCGGGGTGCAGAGAAGGACTACACAGTTTTGGTCACAGTATTTCAGTTATTGGCGGGGGTGCAGAGAAGGACTACACAGTTTTGGTCACAGTATTTCAGTTATTGGCGGGGATGCAGAGAAGGACTACACAGTTTTGGTCACAGTATTTCAGTTATTGGCGGGGTGCAGAGAAGGACTACACAGTTTTGGTCACAGTATTTCAGTTATTGGCGGGGGTGCAGAGAAGGACTACACAGTTTTGGTCACAGTATTTCAGTTATTGGCGGGGATGCAGAGAAGGACTACACAGTTTTGGTCACAGTATTTCAGTTATTGGCGGGGTGCAGAGAAGGACTACACAGTTTTGGTCACAGTATTTCAGTTATTGGCGGGGGTGCAGAGAAGGACTACACAGTTTTGGTCACAGTATTTCAGTTATTGGCGGGGATGCAGAGAAGGACTACACAGTTTTGGTCACAGTATTTCAGTTATTGGCGGGGTGCAGAGAAGGACTACACAGTTTTGGTCACAGTATTTCAGTTATTGGCGGGGGTGCAGAGAAGGACTACACAGTTTTGGTCACAGTATTTCAGTTATTGGCGGGGATGCAGAGAAGGACTACACAGTTTTGGTCACAGTATTTCAGTTATTGGCGGGGTGCAGAGAAGGACTACACAGTTTTGGTCACAGTATTTCAGTTATTGGCGGGGGTGCAGAGAAGGACTACACAGTTTTGGTCACAGTATTTCAGTTATTGGCGGGGGTGCAGAGAAGGACTACACAGTTTTGGTCACAGTATTTCAGTTATTGGCGGGGGTGCAGAGAAGGACTACACAGTTTTGGTCACAGTATTTCAGTTATTGGCGGGGGTGCAGAGAAGGACTACACAGTTTTGGTCACAGTATTTCAGTTATTGGAGGGGGTGCAGAGAAGGATGACACAGTTTTGGTCACAGTATTTCAGTTATTGGCAGGGTGCAGAGAAGGACTACACAGTTTTGGTCACAGTATTTCAGTTATTGGCGGGGGTGCAGAGAAGGACGACACAGTTTTGGTCACAGTATTTCAGTTATTGGCGGGGGTGCAGAGAAGGACTACACAGTTTTGGTCACAGTATTTCAGTTATTGGAGGGGGTGCAGAGAAGGATGACACAGTTTTGGTCACAGTATTTCAGTTATTGGCGGGGTGCAGAGAAGGACTACACAGTTTTGGTCACAGTATTTCAGTTATTGGCGGGGGTGCAGAGAAGGACGACACAGTTTTGGTCACAGTATTTCAGTTATTGGCGGGGGTGCAGAGAAGGACTACACAGTTTTGGTCACAGTATTTCAGTTATTGGCGGGGGTGCAGAGAAGGACGACACAGTTTTGGTCACAGTATTTCAGTTATTGGAGGGGGTGCAGAGAAGGACTACACAGTTTTGGTCACAGTATTTCAGTTATTGGAGGGGGTGCAGAGAAGGATGACACAGTTTTGGTCACAGTATTTCAGTTATTGGCGGGGTGCAGAGAAGGACTACACAGTTTTGGTCACAGTATTTCAGTTATTGGCGGGGGTGCAGAGAAGGACGACACAGTTTTGGTCACAGTATTTCAGTTATTGGCGGGGGTGCAGAGAAGGACTACACAGTTTTGGTCACAGTATTTCAGTTATTGGCGGGGGTGCAGAGAAGGACGACACAGTTTTGGTCACAGTATTTCAGTTATTGGAGGGGGTGCAGAGAAGGACTACACAGTTTTGGTCACAGTATTTCAGTTATTGGCGGGGGTGCAGAGAAGGACTACACAGTTTTGGTCACAGTATTTCAGTTATTGGCGGGGGTGCAGAGAAGGACTACACAGTTTTGGTCACAGTATTTCAGTTATTGGCGGGGGTGCAGAGAAGGACGACACAGTTTTGGTCACAGTATTTCAGTTATTGGCGGGGGTGCAGAGAAGGACTACACAGTTTTGGTCACAGTATTTCAGTTATTGGCGGAGGTGCAGAGAAGGACGACACAGTTTTGGTCACAGTATTTCAGTTATTGGAGGGGGTGCAGAGAAGGACTACACAGTTTTGGTCACAGTATTTCAGTTATTGGCGGGGGTGCAGAGAAGGACTACACAGTTTTGGTCACAGTATTTCAGTTATTGGAGGGGGTGCAGAGAAGGACTACACAGTTTTGGTCACAGTATTTCAGTTATTGGCGGGGGTGCAGAGAAGGACTACACAGTTTTGGTCACAGCATTTCAGTTATTGGCGGGGATGCAGAGAAGGACTACACAGTTTTGGTCACAGTATTTCAGTTATTGGTGGGGGTGCAGAGAAGGACTACACAGTTTTGGTCACAGTATTTCAGTTATTGGCGGGGGTGCAGAGAAGGACTACACAGTTTTGGTCACAGTATTTCAGTTATTGGCGGGGGTGCAGAGAAGGACTACACAGTTTTGGTCACAGTATTTCAGTTATTGGCGGGGGTGCAGAGAAGGACTACACAGTTTTGGTCACAGTATTTCAGTTATTGGCGGGGATGCAGAGAAGGACTACACAGTTTTGGTCACAGTATTTCAGTTATTGGCGGGGTGCAGAGAAGGACTACACAGTTTTGGTCACAGTATTTCAGTTATTGGCGGGGGTGCAGAGAAGGACTACACAGTTTTGGTCACAGTATTTCAGTTATTGGAGGGGGTGCAGAGAAGGACTACACAGTATTTCAGTTATTGGCGGGGGTGCAGAGAAGGACTACACAGTTTTGGTCACCGTATTTCAGTTATTGGCGGGGGTGCAGAGAAGGACTACACAGTTTTGGTCACAGTATTTCAGTTATTGGAGGGGGTGCAGAGAAGGACGACACAGTTTTGGTCACAGTATTTCAGTTATTGGCGGGGGTGCAGAGAAGGATGACACAGTTTTGGTCACAGTATTTCAGTTATTGGCGGGGGTGCAGAGAAGGACTACACAGTTTTGGTCACAGTATTTCAGTTATTGGCGGGGGTGCAGAGAAGGACTACACAGTTTTGGTCACAGTATTTCAGTTATTGGCGGGGATGCAGAGAAGGACTACACAGTTTTGGTCACAGTATTTCAGTTATTGGCGGGGTGCAGAGAAGGACTACACAGTTTTGGTCACAGTATTTCAGTTATTGGTGGGGGTGCAGAGAAGGACTACACAGTTTTGGTCACAGTATTTCAGTTATTGGCGGGGGTGCAGAGAAGGACTACACAGTTTTGGTCACAGTATTTCAGTTATTGGCGGGGATGCAGAGAAGGACTACACAGTTTTGGTCACAGTATTTCAGTTATTGGCGGGGTGCAGAGAAGGACTACACAGTTTTGGTCACAGTATTTCAGTTATTGGCGGGGCTGCAGAGAAGGACTACACAGTTTTGGTCACAGTATTTCAGTTATTGGAGGGGGTGCAGAGAAGGACTACACAGTATTTCAGTTATTGGCGGGGGTGCAGAGAAGGACTACACAGTTTTGGTCACCGTATTTCAGTTATTGGCGGGGGTGCAGAGAAGGACTACAAAGTTTTGGTCACAGTATTTCAGTTATTGGAGGGGGTGCAGAGAAGGACGACACAGTTTTGGTCACAGTATTTCAG
This sequence comes from Somniosus microcephalus, assembly GCF_052327205.1. Taxonomy (NCBI): domain Eukaryota; kingdom Metazoa; phylum Chordata; class Chondrichthyes; order Squaliformes; family Somniosidae; genus Somniosus; species Somniosus microcephalus. The sequence continues at coordinate 9,965,206 of NC_141019.1, forward strand.
TTATTGGCGGGGGTGCAGAGAAGGATGACACAGTTTTGGTCACAGTATTTCAGTTATTGGCGGGGGTGCAGAGAAGGACTACACAGTTTTGGTCACAGTATTTCAGTTATTGGAGGGGGTGCAGAGAAGGATGACACAGTTTTGGTCACAGTATTTCAGTTATTGGCGGGGTGCAGAGAAGGACTACACAGTTTTGGTCACAGTATTTCAGTTATTGGCGGGGGTGCAGAGAAGGACGACACAGTTTTGGTCACAGTATTTCAGTTATTGGAGGGGGTGCAGAGAAGGACGACACAGTTTTGGTCACAGTATTTCAGTTATTGGCGGGGGTGCAGAGAAGGACGACACAGTTTTGGTCACAGTATTTCAGTTATTGGCGGGGGTGCAGAGAAGGACGACACAGTTTTGGTCACAGTATTTCAGTTATTGGCGGGGGTGCAGAGAAGGACGACACAGTTTTGGTCACAGTATTTCAGTTATTGGCGGGGGTGCAGAGAAGGACGACACAGTTTTGGTCACAGTATTTCAGTTATTGGAGGGGGTGCAGAGAAGGACTACACAGTTTTGGTCACAGTATTTCAGTTATTGGAGGGGGTGCAGAGAAGGACTACACAGTTTTGGTCACAGTATTTCAGTTATTGGAGGGGGTGCAGAGAAGGACTACACAGTTTTGGTCACAGTATTTCAGTTATTGGCGGGGGTGCAGAGAAGGACGACACAGTTTTGGTCACAGTATTTCAGTTATTGGAGGGGGTGCAGAGAAGGACGACACAGTTTTGGTCACAGTATTTCAGTTATTGGCGGGGGTGCAGAGAAGGACTACACCGTTTTTGTCACAGTATTTCAGTTATTGGCGGGGGTGCAGAGAAGGACTACACAGTTTTGGTCACAGTATTTCAGTTATTGGAGGGGGTGCAGAGAAGGACGACACAGTTTTGGTCACAGTATTTCAGTTATTGGAGGGGGTGCAGAGAAGGACGACACAGTTTTGGTCACAGTATTTCAGTTATTGGCGGGGGTGCAGAGAAGGACTACACCGTTTTTGTCACAGTATTTCAGTTATTGGCGGGGGTGCAGAGAAGGACTACACAGTTTTGGTCACAGTATTTCAGTTATTGGAGGGGGTGCAGAGAAGGACGACACAGTTTTGGTCACAGTATTTCAGTTATTGGAGGGGGTGCAGAGAAGGACGACACAGTTTTGGTCACAGTATTTCAGTTATTGGCGGGGGTGCAGAGAAGGACGACACAGTTTTGGTCACAGTATTTCAGTTATTGGCGGGGGTGCAGAGAAGGACGACACAGTTTTGGTCACAGTATTTCAGTTATTGGAGGGGTGCAGAGAAGGACTACACAGTTTTGGTCACAGTATTTCAGTTATTGGAGGGGGTGCAGAGAAGGATGACACAGTTTTGGTCACAGTATTTCAGTTATTGGCGGGGTGCAGAGAAGGACTACACAGTTTTGGTCACAGTATTTCAGTTATTGGCGGGGGTGCAGAGAAGGACGACACAGTTTTGGTCACAGTATTTCAGTTATTGGCGGGGGTGCAGAGAAGGACTACACAGTTTTGGTCACAGTATTTCAGTTATTGGCGGGGGTGCAGAGAAGGACGACACAGTTTTGGTCACAGTATTTCAGTTATTGGAGGGGGTGCAGAGAAGGACTACACAGTTTTGGTCACAGTATTTCAGTTATTGGAGGGGGTGCAGAGAAGGATGACACAGTTTTGGTCACAGTATTTCAGTTATTGGCGGGGTGCAGAGAAGGACGACACAGTTTTGGTCACAGTATTTCAGTTATTGGAGGGGGTGCAGAGAAGGACGACACAGTTTTGGTCACAGTATTTCAGTTATTGGCGGGGGTGCAGAGAAGGACGACACAGTTTTGGTCACAGTATTTCAGTTATTGGCGGGGGTGCAGAGAAGGACGACACAGTTTTGGTCACAGTATTTCAGTTATTGGAGGGGGTGCAGAGAAGGACGACACAGTTTTGGTCACAGTATTTCAGTTATTGGCGGGGGTGCAGAGAAGGACGACACAGTTTTGGTCACAGTATTTCAGTTATTGGAGGGGTGCAGAGAAGGACGACACAGTTTTGGTCACAGTATTTCAGTTATTGGAGGGGGTGCAGAGAAGGACTACACAGTTTTGGTCACAGTATTTCAGTTATTGGAGGGGGTGCAGAGAAGGACTACACAGTTTTGGTCACAGTATTTCAGTTATTGGAGGGGGTGCAGAGAAGGACTACACAGTTTTGGTCACAGTATTTCAGTTATTGGCGGGGGTGCAGAGAAGGACGACACAGTTTTGGTCACAGTATTTCAGTTATTGGAGGGGGTGCAGAGAAGGACGACACAGTTTTGGTCACAGTATTTCAGTTATTGGCGGGGGTGCAGAGAAGGACTACACAGTTTTTGTCACAGTATTTCAGTTATTGGCGGGGGTGCAGAGAAGGACTACACAGTTTTGGTCACAGTATTTCAGTTATTGGAGGGGGTGCAGAGAAGGACGACACAGTTTTGGTCACAGTATTTCAGTTATTGGAGGGGGTGCAGAGAAGGACGACACAGTTTTGGTCACAGTATTTCAGTTATTGGAGGGGGTGCAGAGAAGGACGACACAGTTGATCCCAGAAACTGAAGAACTAGTGGATGAGGAAAGATTGACAACCTTTTCTCTCATGACAAGAGCAGACTGATATGATAAAAGTGGTCAGAATTGTGACTGGTTTAGACAAATTGGATCCAAGTAAGCTTTTGTGCTGTGTACAGAATTTTAGCACAAGGGGTCATATTTCCAAATGAAGGACAATGAAAGAAAATAGGAACTGCAAGAGGAAGTTTTTACTAAAAGGGCAGTAATTACCGGCATGAATGGTGGAACAAGAAACTTGAATGGGCTTCAAGAAGGAACTAGACCGTTTTTGACACGCAAGCTGTGATATGATAATATGCTTCTATAAATGCAAGACTTGCAGAATATTCTCTGATTCACCATTACCAGCTGGAAACTGGCTTTAAAGTCTGGTTTTTGCAGGCAATGAAAATGACACAATCATGCCACTCTACAGAATGTATCATAGATGCATGTTAAAACCAGAAAGGTTTAACCCTCTAATGTTAAATGTTTCCCTTCTCCAAGCTAATGGAGTGTATTTGGGATGTGCTGAATGCTTTGGAATAAACAACACTACATCTGTTAGTTTGACTAACTTGGAAAAATGAATCTTACAAAAAAATGTAATTTGGCCTCTTATTGAAACAAAGGGCCATACTGCATGGACAGTCCAGCCTGCAGCATCTTAAATTTTATTTTTGTGCTCATTAAGGTGATTGTCAGTGCTGGAAATGGAACACTGTGCCTCTTCAGGCACCTAATGTCAGCATCAAGCACTCATTAGTTACATATAGCATAGGCCAGATGCAGAAAAAAACTCATTCTTTTCTTACCTAAACAATATGGCTTAACCACATCAGTAGAATGCACCAGTGTGATATTTTCACTTCCCACTCCAACCATCCTTGTGGTTTTTGAGTGAGACTGTTAACTTTTTTTTTCAGTTTTTTTCCTGTGGACTTGCACACCTGGCATGGAGTTCATCACAGGACTTGAATCCCATCAGTCTAGCCTTGTTTTAAACCCATGTCCCAGAGGTGGATGGACATACCCATTCCCCCCAGGTTTATTTTAAGAAGTATGATGTAGATGGAATAGTGTTGCTGTTCTGGCTGATCTACCACCATCAGCAACAGTCTACTCCTGCAAAGTTGTTTTTTGCAATTAAAAACTTCTGACTATCCAATAATGTGATTATGTAATGTCAATAACACAACAAAGTGGGAATTTAGTTTCTATCTTACTTGTACATATGTTGCTATAGATTCTCATAGTTCCAGAAATAAATGTTGTACTCTATATTTGGAGCTCTTTCAGAATGTACTTCTGACACTTGTAACTTGCAATCTGATCTTTAGAAAGTTACACGTATTCTTTAGTGAGGTTTTGTACTTTTTCCATAACATTGAAATGACCGTGATGGGAGCTTGTGTTTTGTCTCTTTCACTGTTGCACGTCTGAATTCTCAGTCTCTTAGCAGCTGTGTATTCCAAAGTGTGTCATGATTTTTTGTTCACAACACCCAATCTTGAAAGAATCTCCTTCCTGTGTGTTCTGTAAATCATTTTAAACCAAGCAATTATGCCAGACTGTTTTAATATAATTGCAAACACCAGTGTTTCATAAGAGACTTTCTCATTTTGCTCATTGTGGCTTCCCAATACCATACACTAACTGTGCCAAGAGTGTGGGCAGGTAGCCTTCTCCTCAGTCTCTGCTAATACCTCTTTAGACTAGCCTCAAGGAGGTGAGTGTGTCCAGGATTAGCTGCACACCACCCAGTAGTTGGTTAGCATGATTGATGCAGAGGCCAGAGGATATTTTCTCTTCTGATCGCTTCAGTCGAATAGTGTTGCGTAGCATAATGGAAGGCGTGGAGGAGGGAAACCATCCAGAATTGTATACTGCTAGTCAGACTCTCTCTAATGTAGGTTAACAATGGATTGCAACGTATAATGTACCATGACACACTGGGGAATAAACATTTGGAAAGGAAAACGAGTGTAAAACAAAATTGTCGCACATCGTAACACATTTTGTCACCACCTGGGTTTGGTGAAGGAGTGTGGCAGATAATGGGCATTTCTGACTTTTTAGCTTATGATGTGTGTCTCTACAATCTGAAAGATGCGGGCATTACAGAATGCTGCTCTAGAATGCTCACTGTACTTGGACCAGCAGCCTTGTGATGTTTCTGTTTACAGTATAATTGTGTGCCCATTCTTCAGGTATGCTTGCATGGTATGTACATGTATGTTGCTGTGGTTGATTGATTTAAGCACAAAATCAGTAGTTTGAGAAGATGTCGACTACGATGGCATTTAATGATTTAAAAAATGTAGTCAGTCTGGCTTCAGGGTTTGAAACTAAACGGTTTAAACCAGGGGGCACAGATTTAAAGTAATTGGTGGAAGGATTTGAGGGGAAATTTCTTCACCCAGAAGGTTGTGGGGGTCTGGAAAGGGTGGTAGAGGCAGGAACCCTAACCACATTTAAAAAGTACTTGGATGTGCACTTGGGATGCTGTAACCTGCAGGGCTACGGACCAAGAGCTGGGACGTGGGATTAGGCTGGATAGCTCTTTGTTGGCCGGCGCGGACACGATGGGCCAAAATGGCCTCCTTCCGTGATGTAACTTTCTGTGATTCAAACGGACTCTAGTGGTTTAAGGTACCTATAGCTTTATGGTTAAAAGCAAAAAGTCTTAGCCTGCATGCTCATTAATCGCTAATTACTTGGTGACAAAAATGAAGCAGTCCCTAGTTTGGTAGCAGTCCTTTTAACTCCGTCACAAGTCATAAACTTTTAGCGCTGGGCAAAAAACATGCGATAGTGAATCGGCAGCCTGTTTTACACCCCACCCAATTTTCTTTTCCAAACGGGCTGTCAATTTGCTACCACTTGGCGATAAAATGTAAAATTACTCCCAAGGAGTAATGTACCCCCTTTTTTATTTTAGGCCTGTCATGCACCTCGTAGTCGTTGAGCAGACAACTGGTTCCAGACCTCAGTGTCTCTCTACTGTCCACCAGGAAGTGAGTGAGAGTGGCCCCAAGATTTTCTTTCTGCCACTCCCTCTCTCCTTTAGGGAAGCCCCTGATCTTTTGCTTTGTGTCCATGCATTATGCTACTGGAATGATTTCTGAATAAGCCCCATCAGCTAAGTTCAGCTGGGCTTTGCTCTACCTTTTGTGTTTGAGAACTGTTCAATGGGCTGTTCAGGACCTGGAAGTCTGCTGCTACTTTGCTAGCTTTACTGCAACTGAATAGGGTTTGGCCAGCAAATGTTTTCATCAGTAGCAGCCATTGCAGGCAGTAGACCGTTGAAACTCGAAGGCATTGGTGCTATTTGTACCAGTGCTGAGATCCTTGTTTTCAAATCCCTCCATGGCTTGCCCCTCCCTATCTCTAGCCTTCTCCAGCCCTATGCCTTCGAGATATCTGCGCTCCTCCAAGTCTGGCCTCTTGAGCATCCTCGATTTTAATCGCTCCACCATTGGCGGCCGTGCTTTCAGCTGCCTGGGCCCAAAGCTCTGGAATTCTCTCTCTCTCTCTCTCTCTCTCTTTCCCCCCCCCCCCCCCCCCCCCCCAAGGTGCTCCTTAAAACCTACCTCTTTTTGACCAGGTCTGTTCTAATATCTCCTTATGTGGCTCAGTGACAAATGTTGTTTGATAATGTTCCTGTGAAGCACCTTGGGACATTTTACTACGTTAAAGGCGCTATATAAATGCAAGTTGTTGTTGGAATTAGCACCAACTAGTTCCAGCTTGTGTGTGATTTATACAGATGAGTGTTTTGTCAGTACAGTACCAGAAAGGAGCTTTCCTCAGTAGAGCTGCTCAAGATAGGTCAGCTTCCAAGAACCAGGAAAGAATTCCCTTGTTGGGCTTCGAGTTCAAATACATAGCCTTCAATTTCTTTCTCTCGTCCCCCCCCGCCCCCCCCCCCCCCCCCCCCCCCCAACCACTACCATTCGTAGGACCCGCCAAGATCTCTGGTTCAGTTTTCTACATCACTCTTCCTGCTGGAGTTGGTAATGCTGCTGTTGCAAATGAGGGCATAGCTCTAAATATGGAGGAGAGGCACGGTGAGGCTGTGTGGTCAAGTGCACATTGTGCCACATCTCTCGCTCCGTGAAGTAAGGAGTAAGCAGCACTGGCTCGCTATCTGGGGTTTCTTGCCTGATCTAGAGTACTCTGGACCAGATTTCAATTTGGAGCAGGCTGAATTGGCTCACCCTCCAGGATTCGTTTTGAAAGGAGGTCTTTGTTATTTGATTCCTGTAACACCCTACGTTGTTCAGCTGCACTGATTATGTTGATATATCAGGTCATGCTGCATATCAAGTTACTCGACCTGTTCATTGGACAGGAGCTCTTCAATAAGTAATAAGCAAGTGGTGGTTTTTATAAAGACATTGGCAACCTTTTAAAGCCATCCCTGACTTGTCAAATAATACAATTTCCTCGAATCCTTTCTTGCTTCATTTCAGGACTACAAGTCACTGTACCAGAAGATTTCAAGCACTTGACCTGGGAACTGATTGTTTAAGGAGGGAGTATCTTCCTGTACTAGTAGTGCCCAATAATTCACTCGGAAGTAATGCTGTTCCACCGGCCCAACTTGCCACATTTGGCAGGAGGGAAAGTAAAACTTAAACTATGCACGCTAGTGTATCAGAAGCAAACGTGAGGAAATCCTTGTTTGATTCCCCTTTTCATTTCCCAAATTTGAAGCAACCCTTTTGCTCATCTGAGAGAAATTCCCTCAACAACAAAGCAAAGGATATGAGTTGTTTTGCTTGTCCCCAAAAGAATTGAAATTCCAGCTAGTTTTGAATTGAAGCAGTTACAGTTTTGCAAAATGCCGTAGCCAGACTTGCTCAAATTTGGGCGGTATGCCCAGGAGACTGGCTGACAGCCATAGATATCAATGATGCATGCTTTCAAATGGCTATCTGCCAAAGGACAAAAATTTCCAGAGGTTCTGTCTGAGGGAAAAATTGCCAATATTGAGTTCTTCCTTTTCTCCTTGTGTTGATCCCACAATGTTTACAGACATGTTATCCTTTGGCTACAGTGCTGTTAACTCTACAGTTTGTGTATGCTTTTTGGATCGACTTATCAGAAGTACATTTCAAGAAGAGAGGCCTTCGCAGCACATTTGATCAAGTGCCTATTTTGAGATACTTCTGAGTTATATTTTTATCAATGGACCCATTTCTGCCCATTTACCACAAGTTATCCTGTTGAAAATAATAAAATTTCAGCAGAACAATATTTATGAACATTTTTGGTCTGATAGCCACAGCTATTTTAGTGGTGCTGGGCCATGACATCTCCCTGGTTCAATCTTGTGATGCCGTGGTCTATCGGACATTTACCAATGTAGTATAAAGTGACAAACCAGACGTCAGCCTTGACTTTGAGATGGTGAGCCCAGGAGCAGAATGTTCTTTAGGAATCAAGTTTCTACCTCTACTACCACCACTAAAGTCCGTTGATGACGAGTGCTTCTGTAATTAGCTTTGAGGGCTCTATTCAGGGCAATTGGATTCCATCCAAGTCCAAATGGTGTATCAAAAAACTGCAACTCGCAAAGGCTTCTTTGACAACACCTCCCAAACCTGCAACCTCTACCACCCAGTAGGACAAGGGAATACCATCACCTCCAAGTTCCCCTCCAAGTCACACACCATCCTGACTTGGAAATATATCATCATTCCTTTGCCGTCACTGCGTCAAAATCCTGGAACTCCCTCCCTAACAGCACTGTGCAAGTACCTTCACCAGCGGTTCAAGAAGGCGGTTCACCACCACCTTCTCGAGGGCAACTAGGGATGGGCAATAAATGCTGGCCTTGCCAGCGACGCCCACGTCCCATGAACGAATAGAAAAAAACTACCGCAGCCGTTTCAATCTTTTCGTAAATAAGCTTTCTGTTGGAGAGTATTCCTTAATTTTCAGTGCAAAATCCTTCTGTCCCTGCTTCAGATCTAAATTTTGTTAAATTTCTATTTTGCAATCTCGTGATCTTGAGTTACTGTATAGAAACAGCTAGCTAACAGCTAAAATGGGTACGGTAGCATAGTGGGTATGTTACTGGACTAGTAATCCAGAGGCCTGGACTAATGAGCCAGCGACGTGAATTCAAATCCCACCACTGATTCCTTGAAAGTACCAGATTGTTGTAAAAATCCATTTTGTTCACTAATGCCTTTTAGGAAAGAAAATCTGCCATCCTTTCCCGGTCTGGCCTATAGGTGACTCCAGACCCACAGTAATGTGGTTGACTCTTAATTACCCTTTGAAATGGCATAGCAAGCCACTCCGTTGTACCAAACTGCTATGAAACGCTAAGAATAAAACCGGACAGACCCAGCATCGACTTCGGACACGACAAAGGCACACGCAGCCCAGTCGACCCTGCAAAGTCCTCACTAACATCTGAGGACTTGTGCCAAAATTGGGAGAGCTGTCACACAGACTAGTCAAGCAACAGCCTGACACCGTCGTACTCTCGGAATCATACCTTTCAGGCAATGTCCCAAACTCCTCCATCACCATCCCTGGGTATGTCATGTCCCACGGGCAGGACAGACCCACCAGAGGTGGTGGCACAGTGCTACACAGTCGGGAGGGAGTGGCCCTTGGAGTCCTCAACATTGACTCCGGACCCCATGAAGTTGCATAGCTTCAGGTCAAGCAAGGGCAAGGAAACCTCCTACCACTGACCGCAGCTGACGAATCAGTACTCCTCCATGTTGGACACCACTTGGAAGAAGCACTAAGGGTAGCAAGGGCACAGAATGTACTCTGGGTGGGGGACTTCAATGTCCATCACCAAGAGTGGCTTGGTAGCACCACTACTGGCTGAGTCCTGAAGGAGATAGCTGCAAGACTGGGCCTGTGGCAGGAGGTGAGAGAACCAACACGAGGGGAAAAACCTACTTGACCTCGTCCTCGCCAATCTACCTATCACAGATGCATCTGTCCATGACAGCTTTGGGAGCAGTGACCACCACACAGTCATTGTGGAGACGAAGTCCCGTCTTCACACTGAGGACACCCTCCATCGAGTTGAATGACACGACCACCATGCTAAATGGGATAGATTCAGAACAGATCTTGCAGCTCAAAACTGGGCATCCATGAGGCGCTGTGGGCCATCAGCAGCAGCAGAATTGTATTTCACCACAATCTGTAACCTCATGGCCTGGCATATCCCTTACTCTACCATTACAGCTAGGGGACCAACTTTGGCTCAGAGGAGTGCAGAAGAGCGTGCCAGGAGCAGCACCAGGCGTACCTAAAAATGAGGTGCCAACCTAGGGAATCTGCAACACAGGACTGCATGCATGTTAAACAGTGGAAGCAGCATGCTATAGACAGAGCTAAGCGATCCCACAACCAACAGATCAGATCAAAGCTCTGCAGTCCTGCCACTTCCAGTCGTGAATGGTGGTGGACAATTAAACAAGTAACAGGAGGCTCCATGAACATTCCCATCCTCAACGATGGCAGAGCCCAGCACGTGAGTGCAAAAGACAAGGCTGAAGTGTTCGTAACCATCTTCAGCCAGAAGTACCGAGTGGATAATCCATCTCGGCCTCCTCCGGAGGTCCCCACCAGCACAGAAGTCAGTCTTCAGCCAATTCAATTCACTCCACGTGATATCAAGAAATGGCTGAGCGCACTGGATATGGCGAAGGGTATGGACCCTGACAACGTCCCGGCTGTCGTGCTGAAGACGTGCTCCAGAACTAGCTGTGCCTCTAGCCAAGCTGTTTCAGTACGGCTACAACACTGGCATCTATTCGACAATGTGGAAAACTGCCCAGGTATAACCTGTCCACAAAAAGCAGGACCAATCCAAACCAGCCAATTACTGCCCTATCAGCAAAGTGATGGAAGGCGTCGTCAACTGTGTTAGCTAGCGGCAGTTGCTTACCAATAACCTGTTCACCGATGCGCAGTTTGGGTTCTGCCAGGACCACTCTGCTCCAGAGCTCATTACAGCCTTGGTCCAAACATGGACAAAAGAGCTGAATTCCAGAGGTGAGGTGAGAGTGACTGCCCTTGATATCAAGGCAGTATTTGACCGAGTGTGGCATCAAGGAGCCCTAGTAAAACTAAAGTCAATGGGAATCGGGGGAAAACTCTCCACTGGCTGGAGTCATACCTAGCACAAAGGAAGATGGTTGTGGTGGTTGAAGGTCAAACATCACAGCCCCAGGGCATAGCTGCAGGAGTTCCTCAGGGCAGTGTCCTAGGCCCAACCATCTTCAGCTGCTTCATTAATGACCTTCCCTCCATCATAAGGTCAGAAGTGGGGATGTTCACTGATGTGTGCAGTGTTCATTTCCATTCGCAAATCCTCAGATAATGAAGCAGTCCCTTCCCGCATGCAGCAAGACCTGGATGACATTCAGGCTTGAACTGATAAGTGGCAAGTAACATTTCACAGAATCACAGAAACCCCACAGCGCAGATAGAGGCCATTTCGGCCCATCGAGCCTGCACTGACACATATCCCACCCGATCCCCGTAACCCCTACACCAACACATATCCCACCCTATCCCCGTAACCCCACGTATTTAATCCCCCTAACACTAAGGGTCAATTTATCATAGCCAATCAACCTAACCCGCACATCTTTGGACTGTGGGAGGAAACCGGAGCACCCGGAGGAAACCCACGCAAACACGGGGAGAATGTGCAAACTCCACACAGACAGTCACCCGAGGCCGGATTCGAACCCGGGTCCCTGGCGCTGTGAGGCAATAGTGCCACACAAGTGCCAGGCAATGACTATCTCCAACAAGCAAGAGTCTAACCACCACCCCTTGACATTCAATGGCATTACCATCACCGAATCCTTCACCATCAACATTCTGGGGGTTACCATTGACCAGAAACTTAACTGGACCAGCCACATAGGCATACGGCACAAAAGGAGGCCATTTGGCCCATCATGTCCATGCCAGCTCTATGTAGAGCAATCCAGTCAGTCCCATTCCCCCGCTCTATCCCCATCGCACTGCAAGTTTATTTTCCTCAAGTGCCTATCCAGTCCCCCCTTGAAAACATTGATTGTCTCCACTTACATAGAAACATAGAAGATAGGAGCAGGAGTAGGCCATTTGGCCCCTCGAGCCTGTTCCGCCATTCCCCCCTGTATCTCTTGCCCAAAACCTTAAATCTGTGTCCCCTAGTCCTTGTACCATCAACTAGTGGGAACAGCCTTTCCCCGTCTAGCCTATCCAAACCCGTCATAATCTTATACACCTCTATCAAATCACTCCGCAACCTCCTTTGCTCTAATGAAAACAAATCCAGCTTCTCCAACCTGTCCTTGTAGCTAAGATCCCCCATCCTCGGAACCATTCTGGTGAAGCTCCTCTGCACCCTCTCGAGGGCTTTCACATCCTTCCTAAAGTGCAGTGACCAGAACTGGACACAATACTCCAGTTGTGGCCTAACCAGCGCTTTATAAAGGTTCAGCATAACTTCTCTACTTTTGTACTCAATACCTCTATTTATTTATGAAGCCCAAGATCCCATATGCTTTGCTAACCACTCTCTCAATATGTCCTGCCACCTTCAGGGACCTATGCACATTAACTCCCAGGTCCCTCTGTCCCTGCACACTCTTTAAAACTGTGCCATTAAGTGTATATTGCCTCTCCCTGTTCCTTCTGCCAAAATGCATCACCTCACACTCCTTTGTATTAAATTCCATTTGCCACTTGTCTGCCCATTCTGCTAGCCTTTCTATGTCCTGTTGCAGTCGATTGATATCATCCTCACTGTTTGCCACACCCCCAAGTTTGGTGTCATCGGCAAATTTAGAAATTCTACTTTGTATTCCAATATCCAGGTCAATATCAAAAAAAAGCAGTGGCCCCAGCACTGACCCTTGGGGAACACCACTGTCTACCATCCTCCAGTCTGAAAAACAGCCATTTACCACAACTCGCTGTTTTCTGTCCTTAAGCCAATTCCTTATCCAAGCTGCCACTGACCCGCCTATTCCATGAGCCTCAATTTTGTTAACCAGCCTTCTATGTGGTACTTTGTCAAACACCTTCTGAAAATCCATTGCATTCCCTTCATCAATCCTCACTGTTACTTCATCAAAAAATTCAATTTGATTAGTCAAACACGATCTGCCTTTTACAAATTTGTGTTGGCTCTCCTTAATTAGCTTAAACCTCTCCAAGTGCCCGTTAATGTTTTCCTTGATTATTGTTTCTAAAACTTTACCCACCACTGATGTTAAACTGACCGACCTGTAGTTACTAGGATTGTCCTTACACCCTTTCTTGAACAATGGTGTCGCATTTGCCACTTTCCAATCCTCAGGCACCTCCCCCGCATCTAGGGAACATTGGGAAATTATGGCAGGCCCTTCCGCTATCTCCTTCCCCATTGGACCAGGTGACTTGTCCACTCTAAGCATACCCAGCCTTTCCAGTACATCCTGTCTATCAATTTTCATCCCTTCCATTGCTTCTACCTTTTCCACTTCTGATATTTTGTCAGCATCCACCTCCTCAGTAAACACCGCTACAAAGTACTCATTGATTATTCTAGCCTTGCCCTGCGCCTCTAAGCATGTAATGCCTTCTTTGTCTCTAATAGGCCCCACCCCGCCTCTTACTACCCACTTACTGTTTACATGCCGGGAGAAGATTTTTGGGCTCCCTTTTATGTTAACCGCCATTCTACTCTGATATTCTCTCTTTGCCAATCTTATTTTCATCTTCACTTCCCCTCTCAACTTATTGTATTTGGTCTGGTTCTCCCTTGAAGAATTCACCTGACATTCGTCATACACCTTTTTTTGTTTCATCATTTTCTCTATCTCCCTCGTCATCCAAGGAGCCCTTGCTTTGGTTCCCTTACCCTTCCCTCTTGTTGGAATGTACCTAGCCTGTACTTGGAACATCGCCTCCTTAAAGATCACCTATTGTTCCGTTACAGTTTTTCCTGTCAGTCTTTGGTTCCATATTACCCTGGCTCGATCCTTTCGCATCCCATTGAAGTTAGCCCTATTCCAGTTTAAGTTCCACTCTAGATTGTTCCTTGCTCCTCTCCATTGCTAATCTAAATCTTATGATACAATGATCACTCGTACCCAAGTGTTCTCCCACAGACACTTGGTCGATCTGGCCCACCTCATTCCCCAGAACCAGATCCAGTTGGGCCAAGAACATATTGGTCAAGGAAATTCTCCTGAACACATTTCAGAAATTCCTCCCCCTCCTTTCCCTTTACCTTAGCATTATCCCAATCAATATTTGGGTAATTGAAGTCACATAAATACTGTGGCTACAAGAGCAGGTCAGAGGCTGGGTATTCTTAAGCGAGTGTCTCACCTCCTGACTCCCCAAAGCCTTTCCACCATCTACAAGGCACAATTCAGAAGTGTGATGGAATACTTTCCACTTGCCTGGATGAGTGCAACTCCAACAACACTCAAGGAACTCGACCATCCAGGAGAAAGCAGCCCGGTGGATTGGTACCCCATCCACCACCTTAAACATTCACTCCCTCCTCCACCACCACCGAACCGTGGCTGCAGTGCATCTACAAGATGCACTGCAGCAACTCGCCAAGGCTTCTTTGACCGCACCTCCCAAACCCGCAACCTCTTCCACCTAGAATGACAAGGGCAGCAGGTGCATGGGAACACCATCACCTCCAAGTTTCCCTCCAAGTCACACACCATTCTGAATTGTAAATATATTGCCGATCCTTCATCGTCACTGGGTCAACACCCTGGAACTCCCTCCCTAACAACACTGGGAGTACCTTCACCACATGAACTGCAGCGGTTCAAGAAGGCGGCTCACCACCACCTTCTCAAGGGCAATTAGGGCTGGGCAATAAATGCTGGCCTTGCCAGCGACGCCCACGCCCCAGGAACAAATTTTAAAAATGACCGTACCAATTCAAAAAGTATTATTTTAGATAACATTTGCAGAATTTAGATGACTCGAACATTCTTCACATTTTGTTAAATATAATTGGATTTATCATGAAAACAGACTTTGCTGTTTCAGTTTGGGAGAAGTGCCCTTAATGTAGGTATCTTTTGTAAAATATCGCTGGATTATAATTTAGTGCTAAGATCGCCATCATTCTTCAGATAGATTATTCTCCACATGTCACGCTCCATAACTCTCCAAAAACTCAAAGGTTACAGTTTTTCAGTTGACTTTTTTTTAACGCTTGATATTGTTGTCTATTACTTCCCTAAGCAAAACCAAACTCGGGTTTGAAATTGTTCCGTTTTCTACATTGGCTGTGACTGTGCTACCAGGTAACTTTGCACCAGGCGTTCACCAATACTGCGGTGAACTGGCTGGTCGGAGCTGCAGGACAGTGGCCGAAGTGGTGCGGGAAGCAATGTTTGTGGTAAATGAAAAGAAGAATGTTCTGGATGACATTTTAAATGGAGCTTACTTGGGTTGACCGTTTCCCTTGCCTCTTGGTATTTAGAGGATGACTGTTCAGAGACTGAAGGTGTTGTAATCCTTTTACACCAACATTGGAAGGATGCAAATTGCTTTAATTATATATTCAGTGTATCCACACTTTTTTTATGTTGAATGTCAATTAAACAATATTTTCAGTTTCATTTGAGGAACTGTAACCTAGAAGAAAATATGTAAAACTAACCCAAACTTGAGTATATTCTTAGGGATTTTATTAGTTTATTAATACCTTGGGCCACAAACTGGTAGGATGTGAGATTTGCACCTACTGTTCCCTGCACATTAATTTTTTTGTGCAGCTGGGTGGTTGCAAGCAGCAGACTAGAGGGAGTGTAGGTAGACTGCCTTCAGCTGCGGAATAGTGAATTGATGAGGGGGTGGGAGGAGAGAAGTGGTGATGGAACCCTAGAAAGGAGTATTGATTGGAATGTTAAATCTCCATGCAGTTTTTTTAAATAATCTTTTTAACCCTTCAAACGACCTAAATATATTCTTCAAAAATTTGGCTCAAAAACAGTACAGTTCTTCATCTTAAACAGACACTGGATCAGTCAGAAATATCAGCCAACAGGGAGGAAATTGTAAAATGGCCAAAAAAAAGGATAGCAATTATGGTAAACGTTCACTGTGTAAACTAAGCAATTTGCCTACTCTTAAGTTGCTAACCTGCAACTCAACTGGGTAACGTCAACTGAGTAAATTAAACATTGACGAAATTGGAGTCTTCTGTAGTATTTCCTGTTACTCTCCTTCAGTCTGATCCCACTTTTTAAAACTTTAATGTAACTGTTGCACAGTGAACAATATGTATGATCCAATCTACTCGACAGACAAAAATGCTTAGATCCCAATCCCATCCTGTGGTGATTTTATTAGCAATTCTACAATGAGGGAGGGGAGAGAAACATTGTGCCACACTGATTTGTGCACTTATTCCCATATTTTCTCTTGCTTTTTGTTTAATTTTAGTGTTATATGTTTTTTTGTCAAAGCTACTAAATAATACATATAATAAATAATGTATTACTCCTTGGTTAATCACAACAGAATATGTTTTATGAAATTTTTGGAGAAGTAGATGGGCTCGGTGTTGCTATAGTGTTCTATTCTGTTTGGGAACCGGGGTGGGCGGGGCAAAATTTTAAACTCGGCGTGCGTGGGTTTGGGTGCAGGTGGGGGGTGAAAACTGGGAAAAATTAGAGCGCTCCAACCCGCCGTCTTCCACGTTTAACTGGAGCGCGTTGGGATGCTTGTGCACAATCCCCTCGGGAGAGGCGGGTTGCCTATTAACATATGCCAATTGCTCAATTAGAGCAATATTTCAACAAACTTTCAAATTTAGCGGCGCAGCCACAGGTTTCAAGGGCTTCCTGAAACTCGCCAGTGAAAGCAAGGCGAGAACACAGCAGCAATTGAGGGGGCTGAATCAATCTCATGGAAATACTGCAATATATACTCAGTACTCACAGCTGCTTTGTTACCTACTAGTGGGGAAGGGTTTGTTCACAATATCTTTGCTGAGAGTTTGCTTTCTACACTTCGGATGTTTTCTGAATCACATCAGGATGGGTGGCACTTTGGCTGCCTTAGATTGGACCTTGGAAGAGGAGCAATATGACCAACAGCAGCAGCCTGCTTTTGAGACCTGTAGCTGGGCAGCAGAGAGGGGCAGCTTGCAGGAGGCACTACCCGTGAGACAGGCTCTACAGCCAGAGGCTGAGTTTCCTTGACATGTCTGAACAGCAGTGTTTCGGGAGGCTCAGGTTGTCGCGTCAGGTGGTGGCAGGCACCTGCAGCCTGGTAGAAGGCGGCCTACTCTCTGCTGGACCTGGTGGTGATGTGTTACCAGTGGCTGCCACTGGTGGCAGATCCTTTAGCTGTCTTGGACTTGGGAATTCTTTCCCTAAACCTTTCCGCCACTCCATTTCTCACTTCACTTTAAATCTTCTCAAAACTCATCTTTTGGGCCAAAAATGAGTGATTTGGCTGAAATGAGGACTTCTCTGTTAATTGGCTATTTTGATATTTGACTAAATGTGAATGAATCAAAAGTAGTTTGAATCAGTTGGGAAGTACCAATGAGGAATGAGTAAGCAGTAAAAAAATCTAAGCCGTCAAATCGTTCAGTTTTTTTTTAAAGCTACCGATTTTAAAAACTGACTAAATTACTCCAAAAATTGAAGTTGATTTGAGCTGAAATCACATAGGACCCTTTTTATTTAATGGTAGCAAGACAAACTATTCATAGACATTCAGGACTTTTCATCATAAACCCCGCCTCGTCCCCATCCAGTGATGACAAACTCTGGAAATCTGTGAGGCAAATAAAAACAAGTTATGAACCTTTTGGAGTTTACAGGAGGTAAATGATGTAAATACAAGGGGGTTGTTGCAGTCGGGATGACTGCAAACTGGCAGTGTTCGCTGTCATTCCGCCTTTGAAATTGACCGCAACGTCAGGATTTGGCTTGTGTGCAGGCGCACGCGGAAATCCCGAAGTTACGGCCTGTCATTCACAGCTCCAACTGGTTCACCTTTCCTTTTATCAGTGGGATTTCCTGTCCACTCATTCTGGATCGGTTTGTTTTAAATCATTTGTTTCTCATTGGTAGTTTTCTCGCCGCTTTCCTCACTTGATTTGCATTTGCTGCTGTCTTACTTTGAGACAATCAACAGTGTGATGAGCAGGAAGTAAATGTGGCCAACAAGCGGCACATGCTAGATGTAAAGTTTTTAATGCAGTACAGGTATCTTGCATCTAATGTATGCCCATCACACACCAGGCATCACACTTTTTGATGCAAAACAATTTTGTTTGAAATGAAAGGCACCCAGACATTGACCTGGAGCCTGAAATTTATGATCAATTTACTTACTGCAATTTACTTACTTCATTGACGTAAAGCAGTTTTACAAGACGCTACAATTATCTGATGGGGACAGGTCAGATTAGCAGCTAAACATCACAAATGGGCTCCATACCCTCAACTGCTGTGAGCAATGTTGGATCCGTGATTCTTAGAGTATGATGTTTTCCAATAACCACACGGAGGCTGTAACTTAACAATCAACAGGTGTTTACTGGAGTAGGGTAGTCTCAAGACTGGCAGTACAGAGGCATGCTCAAGGCTTATATACAGGTGTGGTCACTGCCGGTACTACAGTATACAGGAGCTGTAAAAGTAGTACTCTCTTAAAGGTACATACACTACAATTCCTCCCCTTTTTAGATTAGCAGTACCCATAATATTCAAATAACAATTAACACTTTAACATGCACATTAAACTGAAATAGTCCATTTATAGATTCAGTCTTTGGGGCGGCTTCCTGATCCTTTCTGGATAGCGCCTTTCCTGAGGTTCTTGTTCTTGGTGCGGAGGCGATTCTGGCCCCCTTTCGTCGGTTAGTTCATCAGTTTCCACTGCTACTGTTTCTGAGGTAGATGCTACTGGTATGTCGGGTTCATCCCCAGGTACACGAGACATGGGGTTGACTCGTTCCTGTGACGCTAAGATCTGATCGACGTGGTGTCTCAATGTTCTCCCCGACATCCACTGTGTACATTAATGGCCCCTGCCGTGTGCATATCGTTCCGGGTTGCCATTTCTCTGTTCGGTAGTCACGGGCCAAGACTGGTTGTCCTACATTGAAGCTCCTTGTCGGCTTCTCATTGATGTGCTGGAATTGTTTATCCTCAACATTTCTTCGCACATTTGGTCTGAGCAAATCCAGACGAGATCTCAACCTTCGGTTAAAGAACATCATGGCCAGGGTCTGGTTGGTAACTGCATGTGTCGCATTTCTGTAGGATAACAGGAAATTGTCCACCTTATGCTGCAGTGGAATTTCATCGTCGCACATGGCCTTTATCGCCTTTTTAAAGGTTTGTACGAACCTCTCAGCCAATCCATTTGTGGCTGGATGATACGGGGCGGATGTGTAATGCCTTACCCCATTCCTTCTCATAAATTTCCGAAACTCTTCGGACACAAACTGTGGTCCGTTATCAGAGCAAATCTGCTCTGGCAAGCCGTTCCTGGCAAATATGGTCCGTAGGACTGCAATCGTTTTCTCTGTAGTGGTTGAGGACATTTTTATCACCTCCGGCCATTTCGAGTGAGCATCCACTGCTATTAAGAACATTGAGTCCATGAATGAACCAGCAAAATCAATATGCACCCGTTGCCATGGAGAGGAGGGCCACTCCCATGGGTGTAGAGGGGCATGTGGTGGTGCATTTTGGACCTTCTGGCATCCTGAGCAGCTCTTGGTTAGGTCCTCGATTTGTTGATTGATCCCCGGCCACCACACAAGCCCTAGCAAGGCTTTTCGTTTTCACCCCTCCCAGATGACCTTCATGAAGCTCATTTAGCACTCTCTCCCTTAACTTGGGTGGAATTACCACTCGGGATCCACACATCACTGTCTCCTGGCATACTGACAGCTGTTCTCTTCTGGATGAGAAAGCTGGCAACAGTGAGTCGCCATGTGTTGGCCATCCCCTCACCGTCAAATCATATACCCGAGACAGTGTCGGATCATTGCGGGTCTCCTTCTCTATATCCGCGTTAGTTACTGGCAATCGTTCAATTATTGACTAATAAAATATCTCGATAGGGTCCACTGCTGGTGCTTCCTCCACAGTAGGCAGTGGCAGGCGTGATAGCCCATCAGCGTTTCCATGCTGTTTCGTGCCTTTATATTCTATTTCATATTGGTTCGCCCCTAGAAAAAGGGACCATCTTTGTAACCGTTGTGCAGTCATCACCGGAACGCCCTTCTTTGGATTAAAGATGGAGACAAGTGGTTGGTGGTCAGTCAGCAAGGTGAACTTCTGCCCATGCAGATAGTGGTTGCATTTTTTTACTCCCCATACTAGGCTGAGGGCTTCCCTGTCAATCTGGGCGTAGTTGCGCTCGGCTGAGGTTAGTGACCGAGACACAAAGGCTACTGGCGTCTCCAACCCGTCTGGGAATTTGTGCGACAGCACCGCTCCAATACCATAGGGTGATGCATCACACACCAAACGAATTGGTAGTGCTGGGTTGAAATGGGCCAACACCTCTTTTGATGTGATCAATTCTTTGCACTTCTGGAAAGCTTGTTTACGTTCGTCATTCCACTTCCATGGTACCCCCGTTTGCAGTAGGGTGTTCAGCGGGTGTAATACCGTAGACAAATTTGGTAAGAACTTATGGTAGTAATTCACCAGCCCGAGGAACGACCTCAGTTGTGACACATTTTCCGGTGCTGGAGCCTTGACTACTGCCTCAATTTTTTCAGGGGACTTATGTAACCCCTCTTCATCAATAACGTGGCCACAATACGAGATCTGCTTCTGGAAAAACTCGCACTTGTGGCAATTAGCTCGTAGCCCATATTCCTTTAATCTAGTGAGCACCTTCTCCAGGTTGGCGAGGTGATCACTGTCATTTTCGCCCGTGACCAGGATGTCGTCCAAATAACACTGGGTCCCTGGAATCCCTTGCAGGACTTGATCCATCGCCCTTTGCCAAATAGCCGGAGCCGATGCTACCCCGAACACCAGCCGGTTGTATTGGTAGAGACGTTTATGAGTGTTGATCGTGAGGTATTGTTTCGAGGCTTCTTCTACCTCCATTTGCAAGTACGCCTGGGCTAGATCAATTTTGGTGAAGCGTTTACCTCCAGATAGCGAGCTGAAAATATCCTCAATCCGTGGAAGCGGATATTGTACCGTGTGAAGGACTGGGTTCACTGTCACCTTAAAATCCCCGCAGATGCGGACCTTCTTTGGTTCCCCAGGCATATTACTCAACGACCTCTTCATTACAGGAACGATGGGTGTAGCCCACTCGCTCCAGTCTACTTTGGACAGTACTCCTGAACGTTCCAACCCTTCCAGCTCTGCTTCGACGGCTGGTCGGATCGCATAAGGCACTGGTCTAGCCTTAAGAAACTTTGGGCTTGCATTTTCCTCTATTTTAATCGTTGCTGTTATGCCTTTTAGTGTTCCAAGTCCCTCCTGGAACACTTCTTTTGCGTCAGTTAGCATTTTTGACAGTCGTCCAGGTGTGACGTCGTCATCCTTTTTGGCCTCAACCTTCAGTGCCTGTATGGAATGCTAATCTAATTGTATCTTCCGGATCCATTCACGTCCTAGTAGTGGTGGTCCTCCATCTGGCAATACATATAGGTCCATTTTAGGTATTTCCTGGCCTTTGTATATCACTTTCACCCTTATTTTTCCTTTGGGGTAGACTTTTTGCCCCGTGTACGTCTTCCAAGACAATCTCTGTAGCTTTCAAGGGTATATGTGAAAATAGCCGCTTGTAGTCCCTTTGGTTTATGACTGTTAGGGCTGATTCTGTGTCCAATTCCATTTTCACTTGGACTCCGTCTATCTTGAGTGTGACCCAGATAGTCTGGTGATCCTCCATTTTGGTTACCTTATGTAGTTTCAGACAACCCAGCTCCTTGCTTCCGGAGTCTGTATCACTTTTCTGTTCGTCTGAACTACTGTCCATCACCTTGTGTACCTTTTTGTACTTCTCCTGTGGAGATTTCTTGCTGTTGGTTTTCTTCCCAGACCTGCAGACTCTTGCTATGTGTCCTGCTTTTCCACACTGTCTGCACACTTGGTCCTTGAACCAGCAATCCTTCTGGTCGTGTGTTGTTCTGCCGCAGCGATAACACTTCCCTGCTCCATATGACATTTCATTGGTGCCATATTCTTGCGGTCTCCGTTGTATCTCTGCAGCGCCCCTTGCGGCTGCTTCGTATGATACTGCCATGCTGAAAGCCTTGTCCAGCGTAAGATCCTTTTCTAATAGAAGCCGTTTCTGGGTTCCTTCACTTTGAAGCCCACACACAAACTTGTCCCTTAACGTATCTGCTAGTCCCACTCCAAACTGGCAGTGTTTCGATAGCTTGCGCAGTTCCATTAAGTACTCAGCATTACTTTTGTCTTTATGCTGGTTCTGTTTGTGGAACTTAAATCTTTCTGCTATCAGCAGCGGTGTGGGGTTTAAGTGGTCCTGTAGGATTTCTACTATGCTTCCGAAATTCTTATCCACGGGCTTCTCTGGGGTTATTAGGTTTCGCAGTAAGCCATAAGTTTTTGCACCCATGGAATTTAACAAAACCAGTGCTTTCCTGGCATCTGGCACTTCATTCGCCCTGTAGTACACCTCAATGCGTTCCACATATGTCACCCAATCTTCGACTTCATTGTCGAACGCAGAGATACTGCCACTCTTCGGCATCCCTGGGTGTGATTTAACTGTCAAAAATGGCGTCTCCCGCGCTCTCCCTTCTTGTCCGCTGGCACAAAATGGCGTCTCCTGCGCTTTCCTTTCTTCCCGCGCTCGCCCTTCTTCTCCGCTGCGGCTTCTAAAAATGGCGTCTCCCGCGCTCTCCCTTCTTCTCCCTGCGGACGCTGTTCAGCCCTTGAGCCCTGGCTGTGCTCTGCGCGTTCTCCTGTGCGCCTTTCCCGTTTCCGCCGCTCGGTCCTGAACCCGGCTGCTGCTTTACCCTCTCTCTCTGTTTTTGTTTTTCCTCAACGCCGCTCGGTTTTCAACCTCCGGCTGCGCCCTGTGCGCTTCACCCTCTCTCTTACCCCGTCGACGCTGCTCGGCTTTTTCTCTGCCGTTGGTCGGCTCCAGCCGCCGCTGTCCAGGAAGGGTCTGCGCTGTACCTGTTGCCAGTCTGTTGCTGGATCGTCGTGGCTGGGGAACCAAGCCCGGCTCTCAACAGCCTCCCCTGCGATGTTCACTCTCTGCCGGACGACTGGGCGGTTGCTCGTGGTCGACGCCCGTGTTTCTGGCCTCGACTTTCTTCCACCGCCCTCCCGGAGCGAATCCTTGAAGGGAAATGCAGAGTTGCAGGTAGATTTGAATCGACACTCGTCGCCACTGTTGAATCCGTGATTCTTAGAGTATGATGTTTTCCAATAACTACACGGAGGCTGTAACTTAACAATCAACAGGTGTTTACTGGAGTAGGGTAGTCTCAAGACTGGCAGTACAGAGGCATGCTCAAGGCTTATATACAGGGGTGGTCACTGCCGGTACTACAGTATACAGGAGCTGTAAAAGTAGTTCTCTCTTAAAGGTACATACACTACAAGCAACACCACAGGAGATTGGCTGTTACTGATTATTGGAGTCAGTTGAAATTCCAGTTACCCTGCATCCCCGTGAAGGTTGTGTGCATGGGCATCTTTTGTACAGTTCTTGCTAAACTGCTGTAACAAAACAATAAGTCTGTCTCATCCAATCTTTAGCTTTTATCAGGTTTTTTTTAAGAGCCATCCAGTCATGCACCTAAAAAGTTACTAAATCCAGGAAAAAAATGTATTCAGGTAGTAGAGTCAGTAGTTGCTGAGATTCAGACTAGCAATAAAACTGTGCAAGTCCCTACAGTTGAGGCACCTGTCAAAATATGGAACATTTCCTGGGGTTATTACCCACACCCTAATGTAAACACTACTTGATTGATGTCATTTGTACAGTCTTTTTATGGTTAAAGCTTTCTATTGATTTTTCAGAGGTATGTAATAGAATGTTGTTTAGTCCTAGCATGAATGATGAAGCTAATCCTGACCCACTCTGAGTAATCAATCAGGAATATTTATAGTATCTAAATGTGCAAAATGTATAACTAGTACAAAATATGCAACAGGGTTTGTTGTCCTGATGCAGCTATTGATATTACCTGCACCATATCTTCAGGCAGTTCTTACACCATCCTCCTCCAGTGCCGCCTCTCTGTCGTCCAGCTGGGTGGTGGAACTGCCCTTGCCTGCTTCCATTCTTATCTATCGAGTCGTAGCCAGACAATCACCTGCAATGGCTTCTCTTCCCTCTCCCGCACTGTTACCTCTGGAGTCCCCCAAGAATCTATTCTTGTCCCCCTCCTATTTCTCATCTACATGCTGCCCCTCGGAGACATCATCCGAAAACACATCAGGCGCCGCATGTGCGCTGACGACACTCAACTCTATCTCGCCACCAATGTTCCCTCTAATTTATTTTGGGTGCGCAGCCCCTTTAACGGGCTGTGTGGCCCATTCAAATGTCTGCGCATGTGCAACTTTTGCATTCTGAAGCCGGCAAGCGGCCTGCGCGGGACCGCGAGAGTGCTGTGCAGCTTAACGGGAACATTGCTCGCAACTGTAAAGTCCGCGCCTCAATAATACACGGACTTCGGGAGAACAGTTTAACAGGTACTTTACTGAACAAGAGGCAGCTTGAAACTGAAACTACAGAAGCCTGCTAGGGCCTTTTATACAGGGGTGGTCACTGCCGGTACTGCAGTCTAAGACCAGTTATTCCCTTAAAGGTACATACACAACAGCAACCACCTCTCTTGAGCCCTCCACTGTCTCTGATTTTGTCACACTGCTTGTCCAACATCCAGTACTGGATGAGCAGAACTTTCCTCCAACTAAATATTGGGAAGACTGAAGCCATTGTCTTTGGTCCCCGCCACAAACTCTACTGCATATGTATGACAGGGTTTGGTGAGACCACACCTGGAGCACTGGAGTTTTGGTCTCCTTATCTGAGGAAGGATATACTCGCCTTGGAGGGGGTGCAATGAAGGTTCACTACACTGATCCCTGGGATGAGAGGGCTGTCCTATGAGGAGAGATTGTGTAGAATGGGCCTATACTCTCTGGAGTTTAGAAGAATGAGAGGTGATCTCATTGAAACATACAAGATTCTGAAGGGGATTGACAGGGTAGATGCTGAGAGGTTGTTTCCCCTGGTAACGGAACACAACATTACTCCTTCCTCCCCCTGTCGTGGAACACAACATTACTCCTTCCTCCCCCTGGTAACGGAACACAACATTACTCCTTCCTCCCCCTGGTAACGGAACACAACATTACTCCTTCCTCCCCCTGGTAACGGAACACAACATTACTCCTTCCTCCCCCTGGTAACGGAACACAACATTACTCCTCCCCCGGTAACGGAACACAACATTACTCCTCCCCCTGTAGTGGAACACAACATTACTCCTCCCCCTGTAGTGGAACACAACATTACTCCTCCCCCTGTAGTGGAACACAACATTACTCCTCTCCCTGTAGTGGAACACAACATTACTCCTCTCCCTG
Source organism: Somniosus microcephalus (assembly GCF_052327205.1). Classification (NCBI taxonomy): domain Eukaryota; kingdom Metazoa; phylum Chordata; class Chondrichthyes; order Squaliformes; family Somniosidae; genus Somniosus; species Somniosus microcephalus. The sequence continues at coordinate 9,990,434 of NC_141019.1, forward strand.
TAGTGGAACACAACATTACTCCTCTCCCTGTAGTGGAATACATTTCCAGCTTTTTCCAGTTCTGACGAAGGGTCCCAGACCTGAAACGTTAACTCTGTTTTTCTCTCCACAGATACTGCCTGACCTGCTGAGTGTTTCCAGCATTTTCTGTTTTTATTTCAGATTTCCAGCATCCGCTGTATTTTGCTTTTGTATTACTCCTTCCTCCCTTTCAGGTTTGTTTGAATATTGGCCTTCTCCTGGGCATATTCATCACTGCTAATTAGTGAGGCCCAGGGACAGCAGTGATGTTACGATGCATCATCCCCTTCAGAACCCAAGCGATGTTATAATCTACAAGTTAATGGCAGAGCTCTCCATTTGCCTGAATTCATTATGTAGTCAGATATTGCCCACACATTGTGGTGAAATGAATAGAAAGGGGAACAAACAAACATGGCTTTTGTAGAAACAGAAAAAATATCAGCATGTAAATATATTTGTTCTCCCTTTCAGTTTGGCTGTGAATGCAGGAGTTTGTCCAGCCAAAGGAATTGATCCTGCTATAAATACAATCATGGACTAGCTTTGCAGCACAGAAGGAGCCCATTCAGCCCATGGCCCCTGTGCCAGCTCTCTGAACGAGTTATCCCCTTTTGTTCATTGCACTGGCGCATTCCACTGCCCTTTTCTTCAGACCATTTAAATGTTTTTCTTTTTCAAATATTTATCCACTTCCCCTTTGAAAGGCCATTCTAGATTCTGCTTCTGCCACTGTTTCTGGTCAGACAGTCCATGTCCTAACAAACTTTGTGTCTGTGACCACCTTGGGAGGTTAAGTGGCCAGCCCTATCTATAGCTTCTACTGAACTGTAATTCGGGACAGCTTAAACTATTTAATATAATTAAAATGGAGGAAATAGTATACCATGCTTGTTACATAATAGATTAAACAAAGTCGTGTGAAATGGGTATTTCTATTCAGACTTTCTCAATCTAGTGGTGAGGCCAAAGTGGAATAAATGTTATCCAACAGGGCAGGTTGGTAGCTAGAATGACGTAGAATGCACAGCACCAAAACAGGCCATTCGGCCCCACTGGGCTCTGCCAGTGTTTATACTCCACAGGCGCCTCCTCCCACTGTAATGACTTCTTCACACCCTGCCCCTGTGTCCTGCTATTCCCTTCTCCCTCATGTATGCATCAAGCCTCCTCTTAAATGCATCTGCTTCATCCACTCCATGTGGCAGCGAGTTCTACATTCCCACTCTGTGTAACAAAATTCCTCCTAAATTCTTTATTTGATCTGTAGTGGCTATCTTATAATTAGTACTAATGGACAGCTTTGCCAAGGCACTACAGACTCAGCCTTTGGTATTGTTTTTCAGCAGCTAAATGTGTTTATTGTTGCTTAAAAGGATTGCGTCATGGTAAAGTGGGTGTAAAAAGGGAGGTGGGCAGTGTGAAATGGTCATGTTTGTTACTGTGTAGTAGTGCTGATTTGATCTCTTTTATAACAAGATTTACAAACTCAATTTTGAGCAACAGCGTGAATTTTCCTTGGCAGTTGACTTTGAATTGTGGGCGGTAGGACTTTCGGCGTTCTTGGAGCCAAGCTGCCTGAAGCCTACCTAATGAGGTGGCAATGCCCTGGTGATTTAATTAGTCTAAAAACTGGGTTGCTAATGCAATATTGTATTCACTGGAGTTGTCAGCATTCTGTCTGAATATGTTCAAGGCTCAAACACAAACAGCAGTTATTCAATGGAAACTAGTCTAGGGTATGAAGGCAGGGGTGTAGAATTGCCCTAGCACCATGCATTCTCCGAGATGCTACTCAACTCTGTGTTGAAAGCTTCAGCGACTGTTGTCCCCCTTGTATGATCAATTCATGCTCCATTTACAAGCTCCTGCATGTTATTGACATTTGAAATGTCACACAAGCTTACCAAACATCATTGGCCCTCAATGTGGTGGGAAAAGTTTGGAGCAAAAACACTAATATTGGTGACAGCAGATTGGAGAACCTTCTGATGTTGTGGAAACACAATGCCATCTCACTACTGAAGTTCCGTATCTGTACATTGGATATTATAATTTGTATTTATTAACTCTCCCCAGAGAAGAAGCCACTTGAACATTTGACAAACTGTTTACCTTGCTACAACTTGCTGGAAGATCCTGTCACATTGCTGAAATGAAGAAGGCTGGCACTAATTATTGCCAGACATGTAGAAACCATTCAGTTGTACAGTGCCAGGTGTGCAGCATGCTGTTGGAGCTTGTAATGTGGAAGCAAATTACCACCTTGTAAAGGGACAAATTAGACCAGAATTTCTGAGACAAGATCATCTCTTCGGTACGATCTCTACAGTCTTGAAATAGATGCAAGCAGACATTGGTGTATGTTAATTCCACATTTTTTGCATGCTTCAATAAATTCAATTTGTTATATTTTTCATGGCCTTCAATAGGTGAATAGCTGTCATTTCAACATTGCAACTAAAATGCACTTGCTGCGTGTGTGCACCATAATTACTTTTTCCCCTGGCCTCGGCAGCAGGGAAGCTGATCTCTTGGAGTCTTATAAACGCTGTGTTCCTGAGGGAATATTATACCTGCCTAATAACGAGAGCTTGGTTGGAAATGCCGGCATTGGTGACCTTTTCGCAACAGGCTGGATAATGTCACAATAACTATCCATTAAAGATATGTGATTTAACAGATACACGATTTTGGTGCCTATAAAAAGTGTGGCCCACCACCCCTGTGCTCGCTGACCTACACTGGCTCCCAGTCCGACAACGCCTCCAATTTTAAAATTCTCATCGCGGTTTTCAAATCTCTCCATGGCCTCACCCCTCCCTATTTCTGTAACCTCCTCCAGCCCTACAACCCTCCCAGATTTCTACATTCCTCCAATTCTGGCCTCTTATGCATCCCCTATTTTAATCGCTCCACCATTGGCGGCAATGCTTTCAGCTGCCTAGGTCCTAAACTCTGTAATTCCCTCTCTCAAACTCTCTACCTGTCTCTCCTTTTTGAGACTCTCCTTAAAACCTATCTCTTCGATCAACCTTTTGGTCATTTATCCTAATATCTCCTTATGTGGCTTGGTGTCAAATTTTGTTTGATAACGCTCCTATGAATCGCCTTGGGAAGTTTTACTATGTTAAAGGCGCTATATTAATGCAAGTTGTTGTTTGGTTTTGTTTATAAAGTGGTGGCTGAATCTCTTGCCATTTGAATAATTTGCCCCTGCTATAAACAGATGAGATGGATAAGCAGAAGTGATGTCAAGGCTGTGATGCAATCAGAGTTCAGGGTTGTGTACAGAAAAGTGGATACCCAGGAGTGAGTTACAGGCTGGTATCTAATCGAGGGGTTTCAATGACTGTTTCTCCCCCCTCCCCTAACCCAGTTGCATTGGTAGGTTGCTATTTGGGCTTCCCAGTGGCAATGCGCATCCAGCCTGAGTCTTCCCTGGTCTCTATGGTATTCAGCTATAGAGGGAAGCAAAAATTGAGTATTAATATGTTTTTTCCTGTTCTGTTCTGGTGCATAGTATGAGCACTTGTATGGCTGTTTTGGTGGCGTGCTGCACTGCTTCAACCAACCTAGCACAACTCTTCACATCGACAGGGAACAGTATAGTTCTAATGATGAATGATTGCGACTCGATATTAACTTGACTGTTCCAATGCTTTCCTTCCACCCTCTAAACTTGAGCTCATCCAAAACTCTGCTGCCTGCATCCTAACTCCTGCTCGCCCTCACCCCTGTGCTCGCTGACCTACTTCGGCTCCCGGTCCAGTAACGCCTCCAATTTTAAATTTCTCGTCCTTATGTTCAAATCCCTCCATAGCCTCGCCCCTACCCATCTCCGTAACCCTCCTCCAGCCCTAGAGTCTTCTGAGATCTCTGTGCTGCTCCAATTCTGGCCTCTTGCGCACCCTCGATTTCCTTTACTCCTTTCGCGGCCGTGCCTTCAGCTGCCTAGGCTATAGGCTCTGGAATCCCCTCCCTAAGCCTCTCTACCTCTCTTTCCTCCTTTTAAAACGTTCCTTAAAACCTACCTCTTTGATCAAGCTTTTGGTCATCTGCCCTAATATCTCCTTATGTGGCTCGGTGTCAAATGTTGTTTTATAAAACTCCTATGAAGCGCCTTGGCACATTTTACTACGTTAAAGGCGCTATATAAATACAAGTTGCTCATTGTAACAAAATTATGTAGTTGCCTAAGAGACCAGGGATTAATTCATTTTAAAATCCTGCGTTCCTGGAATGCACTAAATAAATCTCATGCTATGTGAATTTGTTTTTTTTTAATATTAAGAATGTGCTGGAGAAGCTCTGTTTGCTTCTGCCTCTGTTATCTGGCTGATAAGTTCTGTAAAATTCAACATTCCCCAATATGTGTACAGATCTTTGTCTTGTGAAAAGTAAAAATTACTGCCGTCTTTCAGATGAGACGTTAAACCGAGGCCCCGTCTGCGCTCTCAGGTGGGTGTAAAAGATATCATGGCACGATTTTGAAGAGCAAGGGAGTTATCTGGTCACTATCACATTGCTGTTTGTGGGAGCTTGCTGTGCGCAAATTGGCTGCTGCGTTTCCCACATTACAGCAGTGACTACACTTCAAATAGTACCTCATTGGCTGTGAAGCGCTTTGGGACCTCCTGAGGTCGTGAAAGACGCTATAGAAATGCAAGTCTTTCTTTTTTAAAATAAATGTTCTGCCTGATTGTCACAGCACACAGTGGCTTTTGTACTTCCACAGGAGCATGGTGAAAACCTACACTCCCACGATGTACACAGAACCTCCACAGGAGCTACTAGGGGAGATTTCCCTGGGCCTATGCCAGGGCGCTCAAGATCAGATGGGTCAGAACGCATGCCTGTAAAAGGAACCCACATGATTTCCCTTCTATTTAAATTAATGGTAAAAGAAAACAGCCTGATTTTTCAGGTGTGCTCTCCGACCGGCCCGATTGTCAGATATTCGCTGCACCCAGATGATCCTGTGCACCCTGGCATAGACCCTGGAAAATCTCCCCTTTAGCTCTCTTCCTTTTCTAGCTGGTTGTCATGTGACATGGATTGTCATGGTGCACTCTGGGTACTGTAACTTCACCTTGCTCCTGTAATACAAGTCCCATGATGACACATTCTCTCTCAGGCACACTGAATTAGTCAACAATAGCTGGAAATTTCCAATAAGTGAAATTTCCAACTCAAGCCCCAGAGGAAAGGGCAGGCTTCTATGGGGGAAACTTCGAGGTTCGTTTGTAAATGGTAGTCAAGGGGGGGGGGGGGGGGAAATTGTAGAAATGGAATGCCAAGTTTTATGTTGGTTACTCATTTACACTCAATTAATCAAATCGCACCACATATTTGATTGGCTCATATAATTACACTTGGGAGGTGCAACATTTACAAGTTGAGATGTGACTGCGAAGGTCCACTTTCAGGTGTGCTGCCTTTGAACGGAGTGATGCTCCCTCAGCACTGCACTGGAGTGTCAGCCAAGATTTTTGTGCTCCAGTCTCTGGAGTGGGACTTAAACCCACAACCTTCTAAATAGATTCTAAATTCCACCCCCTCTTTCCCCCCCACACAGCATTTTAATACAATTTAAGACATTCAATAAAAATTCTAAAGTAACGGGATGAGAGTTTTTCTGTATTACTGATGTTTGCATCAGTGTCGGAAGTGACACTTTGATGCTGACCTCGGACATTGTGGCTGGAGTCAGGTCAGTCAGGTCTGGACTGTGGTGAACGATCACTTGCTGCTCATAATTGGGAGACTCAACAGTGGGGAAACCTCCCTGGCCGCTGCTACACCTACAATAGCTTCAGCAAGAACTACAGATCCACTGTGGGAAGTAAGGGCGAGAAATAAATAATTTTATAATCCTATAAATAACTTAAAAGAAAATTTTTGAGGAGAGATGAATCAATAAACTGAAGTACTTCCCAAGATGAAGCACTTCATTCTTGGGAAATACTGAAAATGCATCGTGGAAGGTAAAGCAAATTATTTTATAATGTGATAAGGGTTTTTGGAAGGGAAGAACAAAGTTACTTTCATAAGCAAGTTTTGTAAAGTGATAGGTAAATATTCTGGGAGTATCAGTAAGGTAAATATTCTGGGAGTATCAGTAAGGTAAATATTCTGGGAGTATCAGTAAGGTATGTCATTTTTATGTTGAATCAGTTGTGATGTATTGCTTCAGTAAATTTGCTGTATTACAGTGATTGGTAAACTGTTGTGTTTAGGCTGCAGTGGAACTTCAGGAAACCTCAAACTGCACCATGGTCTTGGTCCACCATGAGCAATGCCACAGGTGATCTAGTAACATTTTATTATTGGGAGTGGATGGAAATGGCTAAAAGTTTCTGGAAATTGGTGCAAAAGTTACTCTGTGGCAAGATCTGATGACTCAACACAGATAAACATAGACTGTACAGCACAGAAACAGGCCACTCAGCCCAACTGGTCTGTGCCGGTGGTTATGCTCCACACAAGCCTCCTCTGCTCCACATGAGCCTCCTCCCAGGCTCCCACCCTATCAGCATATCCTCCTATTCCTTTCTCCCTTGTGTGTTTTTCATGGAATGGTTACAGCACAGGAGGCGGCCATTCGGCCCGCTGAGCCTGTGCCAGCTCTCTGCAAGAGCACTTCAGCTAGTCCCACTCCCCCGCCCTTTCCCTGTAGCCCTGTAAATTGTTTACCTTCAGGTACTTATCCAATTCCCTTTTGAAAGCCACGATTGAATCTGCCTCCACCACCCTTTCAGGCAGTGCATTCAGATCCTAACCACTTGCTGTGTAAAAAAGTTTTTCCTCATGTCGCCTTTGGTTCTTCTGCCAATCACGTGGTCCTATGGTTCTTGACCCTTCCGCCAATGGGAACAGTTTCTCTCTCGCTACTCTGTCTAGACTCCATGATTTTGAACACCTCTATCAAATCTTCTCTCAACCTTCTCTGCTCCAAGGAGAACAACCCCAGCTTCTCCAGTCTATCCATGTAACTGAAGTCCCTCACCCCTGGAACCATTCTTGTAAATCTTTCCTGCACCCTCTCTAAGGCCTTCGCATCCTTCCTAAAGTGCGACGCCCAGAATTGGATACAATACTCCAATTGAGGTTAGACCAATGTTTTATAAAGGCTCAACATAACTTCCTTGCTTTTGTACTCTATTTATGAAGCCCAGGATCCCTTTTGCTTTTTTAACTGCTATCTCGACCTGTCCTGCCACCTTCAACAATTTGTGTTCATGCACCCCCTTTAGAATTGTACCCATTAGTTTATATTGCCTCTCCTCGTTCTCCCTACCAAAATGTATCATTTCGCATTTTTCTGCGTTAAATTTCATCTGCCACGTGTCCGCCCATTCCACCAGCCTGTCTATGTCTTCTTGAAGTCTATCACTCTCCTCCTCACTGTTCACTATACTTCCAAGTTTTGTGTCATCTGCAAATTTTGAAATTGTGCCCCGTACTCCCAAGTCCAAGTCAATAATATAGATCAAGAAAAGCAGTGGTCCTAGTACTGACCCCAGGAGAACACCACTGTGTACCTTCCTCCAGTATGAAAAACAACCGTTCACCACTACTCTCTGTTTCCTGTCACTTAGCCAATTTCCTATCCATGCTGCCACTGTCCCTTTTTATTCCATGGGCTTCAACTTTGCTGGCAAGCCCATTATGTGGCACTTTATCAAACGCCTTTTGGAAGTCCATGTACACCACGTCAACCGCATTGCCCTCATCAACCCTCTCTATTACCTCATCAAAAAACTCAATCAAGTTAGTTAAACATGATTTGCCTTTAACAAATCCGTGCTGGCTTTCCTTAATTAATCCACACTTGTCCAAGTAACTGTTAATTTTACCCTGGATTATCGTTTTTTAAAAGCTTCCCCACTACCGAGGTTAAACTGACTGGCCTGTAGTTGCTGGGTTTATCTTTACACCCTTTTTTGAACAAGGGTGTAACATTTGCAATTCTCCAGTCCTCTGGTACCACCCCCATATCCAAGGAGGACAGTGCCTCCGCAATTTCCACCTTTACTTCCCTCAGCATTCTAGGATGCATCCCATCCGGTTCTGGTGACTTATCTACTTTAAGTACAGCCAGCCTTTCTAGTACCTTCTCTATCAATTTTTATCCCATCCAGTATCTCAACTGCCTCCTCTTTCACTGACTTTGGCAGCATCTTCTTCCTTGGTAAAGACAGATGCAAAGTACTAATTTAGTACCTTAGCCATGCGCAGGTCTCCATTTTGGTCCCTAATCGGCCCCACCGATCGGTTCCATTCTCTGGGTAAATACGTTTCTCCTGAATTCCTTATCGGATTTATTGGTGACTATCTTATTTATGACCCCTAGTTTTGGACTCCCACAAGTAAAAATGTTTACGTCTACCCTATCAAACCCCTTCATAAATTTAAAGACCTCTATTAGGTCACCCCTCAGCCTCCTCTTCCCAGCCTGTTCCGTGTCTCCTGTTTGTTCTAACCTCTCAGTTCTGGTATCATCCTTGTAAATCTTTTCAGCACCTTCTTTGGTGCCTCTATATCCTTTTTGTAATATGTAGACCAGAACTGTGCATAGTACTCTAAGCATGGTGCACAGTAGTCTTAAGTGTGCTAAAGTGTACTCTAAGTGTGCTAAACTTGGTGCTTTCTGGTTTGTATGGCATAGTACCAAATCACATGGTGCATTCACTGATCAAGCCAGGAGTGTTTGTGTGGTGTTCCTTTCAACGGTTCCAATGTTGGATCTGGCCTACATAAAGTGAACAGTTGATGTTCGGTCTGGGCAGCATGTCACTATAATAAAGAGTGGAAGGGTGTTGAAAATCTACCACTAGATTTAGCATTTGCTAAATACTTTATCCTATATCATAGTTAGAAAGCATGTTTCATTTAGGGGCAGAACTCCTGTAAATGTAATGCTGAACTCTAAATGTAAGGCAAAACTGTGACCAATTCATCGCTCTGAATTCTAGGTCTAACAGTGATTGGCTCTTCCTTGTGCTTATTCTGTTTTGTATGTGGACAATGAAGAGTTGTGTGCTTTCTGTGGAATGTAGGCTGGTCCTCTGCCCTTTCTGTTTTATGAAGCATGCTGAAATATTGTTATAGCCATGATGTCCACTCGAAGAGCAGAGGGTTTCATATTGGTAGGTTCTGGAAAAAGCCCATGTGGGAGAAATCATTTCGACAGAGGACAATGCTGGTCCCAGATAATTTAATATTGGGCATCCTAATGGATCATCGAGAAGTGTGAAGGAGCTATTTTATAACAAACAGTCCACTTGTTCACTGTAGTACAAAAAACATTTGGAGATGACATCCAGCCTTCCAGTAAAAGATTGTGTCCCATCATCTCGGACAATTCCCCAGAGCTTGGTTCGGCTTGCACTCCAACAAAAAAAACTCCCGCAGAATTAAACTCCCAGCCTTTTACAGCCAAATCGACTTCAGTTTGTGCTTTTTAAAAATGTTGTTATTCTGCAGCCCAAACCAGAGTAAAATGTCTCTTCCCCAATTAAGGCTTGTTCATGATGACTTTTTAAAAGCCTTTGCAAACTAGCATGGCTATTTTTGGTGCTGTTGAAAATAGGAAAAAAGGTTAGGATGGTGTATGGGCTGCATAGGGACTTGTTTGTAAGGTAGTGTGAGGACTGGGCAGGGACCAGGTTGCATGTAGGATAACCTCGGTTCCGAGGGACTGCCTAAGAAGAAGAGGGTAACCTCACAGCTGGGCATGGTAGAATGATACTGGACAGCTATATATAATATAAAGATACCAGACCGCATTCAGTACACAATCTGTGCTTCTTGGAGAACGTTGATGTGGGGTTACAGTGTGTGTGTGTTTAGTGTGTGTTCGTTTGTGTGTTCATCTGGACTAAATGCTAGAAAATGTTCTGGGGCCAATGCAGAAGCATGATAATTGTATTGTTTAATTAGTAGTGTTATTGCAAAGTATCCTAAAACATTTCCTGTAACTTTTCAGTGTAAGCGTGGCACTGCACCATCCCCGCCCCCCCCCCCCCCCCCAAGGAAATGTGTGCGTAACTGATTTATGCCGGAACATCAGTACTTGATTGTTTGCACCACTTCCAAGGGACATCAGCCAAAATCCTTTGGCGCTCATTTACCTAGCTCCACCCCATGCAAATCTTTTCTTTTACCTGCAATATACTTACCAAAGTGCTGTCGGCCTCTGCACCCGAAATGTTTAAGAAACCCCGCCCCTTCCCCCACAGGTTCAGAAGGACTACGCAGCTGGCATCAATGTTCCCTGTAAGCTGCACTTTGTTCTGCGCGGCCTATTTCTTTCAACGTGTGGTCCCTTTAAATTTCTGCGCATGCGCGGTATAAAAGCTGGTGAGCAGCCTGTGTGGGACCTTGCAGATTGCTGCATGGCCGCGCATGCACGCAGCTTAGATGGACCATTGGCTGGAATGGCCTTCCCAATGGGCATACCCCTGTTCTGCATAATAATGGAAAAGGAGCAGCAGAGGCGTGAGGCGCCACGGCAGATGACAGCAGTGCACTCGCGATAACCCCTATTGGTGGCAATGCAGCTGCAATAGTTTTACATCGATTTTTACGTTCTAACGTAGGCAAATGAGCACTGCAGGATATTTTGGTGCAAGATTCCGTCGGTATGATCAGCATAGAAATCATCATAATTTTTGCGTAAATAGCTCCAAATTTCTTGGATCCCAAAGTGTGTATATATCTCGGGCTGCTGATAGTAACAGATTTCAGTGTTTTGATTTAGGATTTATCAGAAGCGAGGGGCTGGTTTGGGGGGGGGGGGGTGGTCGGCAATCGGATGGGGATCGTGGGGGGCGGGGAAGTGGGGGGGGGGGGGGGGGGGGAGGGAAAAGATGATCGGCCGGGGATTACTGGGGGGTCGGGTGGGGGTGTGGGGAGAGGTTCAGCAGGGGTCGGGGGGGGGGGAAGAAGATCGGCCAGGGTTGGGGATTAGAGGGGGGTCGGGGGGGGGAATTGGAGGGTGGTCGGTGGGGTTCAGGTTGGGGGGGATGGTCGGCAGGGGTTGTGGGGGGGAAGAAGATCGGCAGGGGTTGGGGATTAGAGGGGGTTCGGGTGGGTGTGTGGGGAGAGGTTCGGCAGGGATCGGGGGGGGGAAAGAGGATCAACCAGGGTCGGGGATTGGGGGGGGGGATTGGAGGGGGGGGGAATTGGAGGGGGGTCGGGGGGGGGGGAATTGGAGGGGGGTCGGGGGGGGGGAATTGGAGGGGGGTCGGGTGGGGGGGGTGGTTGGCGGGGGTCAGGTGGGGGGTGGTGGTCGGCAGGGGTCGTGGGGGGGGAAGAAGATCGGCAGGGGACGGGGGGTGGGGTGGGGGTGGGGAGTCGGCTGGGAATCCGGTGTGGGAGGGGAGAGAGGATCGTGGCTGGCCTCATTATCACCGTCGGGGGGCGGGAGGCCTGGGAAGGTGATCGGAGGCCTCATTTGGGGGGGGTTCTCCAATCACGGGGTGGGGGTGGCCCTAGATCCAGGAGTTACGTATAAAACCACTTACCTCCTGGATGCAGCAGTCCCCGCGTCTGTTTCACTGCCGGGTTTCATGATGTGAAACCCGTCCACAGGCAGTTAAAAACAAAATGATGGGGGAAAAGAGGCTTCCGGCCTCATTACAATATTTAAATTACAGTAACGCCCCCTGGGAGCGGATTGGTCGCCTGCCCTGCCTCCGGCAAAACCAATGTGGGCGGGTTGGAGGCGGGTTCAGGTCAGGAACCCCATTTTTAACACTAACTGCCCCCCACGCTCCAAACCCACCCTTTTTTAGGGGAAAATTCAAGCCTTTGTGTTACAGAGCAAATCAGTGAGTTAAAACAAGGCTTTGGAACGATTGGGTGCAAGCAGTGCTACAAGTACACTCCAGTGAACTATTTCTAATCGTATTTCTTGATTATGCAGTCTGCAGTCAACAAATCGAATCCCCTATTCAGATTATGTATTTACTTTTTGAAAACCAAGATGAAGGGTGATGGTTCACTGGTTAGACCACCACCAAGGTTGAAAAAAGATGAGAGAAATCAAGAAATCATTAGTTAAATGACACCAAACTTGTGTTTTAAAAGCCCGAAGATTGTAGGAGGAAGACTGAGGAAGGTAAGGAGTTGCAGAGCTTTGAGGTCCTGAGAATGAGTTTGAGTAGGTGGCAGTGTGATTTTTGATTTCAATACAGTGAGGATTCAGGGACGTGGAAGCGTGTATAGGACGGGGGATTTGGAGCTTAACAGGAATAAGAAAGAAAAGTTCAGATGAGCACTGACGATCTATAAAATTGAGAGAGATTGGATACTGGAGATGAGGGGGGAATTGGCTATTCAGATATCCTGTCCAGGAGTGTGTGCAAGGTGCTCGAAGAGCCTCTTGATATATGGGAGCAGTATTCAAGTCTTGGGCTTTAAATGAAGAGACCCTACTGGATTACGATTGATCCATTCCTGGGATGGTAGAACACAAGGTGAATGTAGGGACAATCTGTGTCGTTTCTTTATTCTGAACAGGTTACAAGTACTCAGTGGAACCGTTGCATAATGAGATGTGCTTTGTATCGGCCAGTTATTTAATTGTAAGTAAGATGATACTTTGGCAAGCTATGTAAATTGTCAGGTTCTGATCATTTCCTAGTCACTGGACACTGACCCTGAAGCGCAAACACACTGCCTTAGCAGATATTTCTGTAATCGTCCTCCCTTGTGATTTGGAGAGAACCACTTTTATCCACAGCTGTTGCTGCATCTGCTTTAGTACTGGCACAATAAATATTTCTAAGTACCCTTGTGTGTCTATAATCCACATTTAAATGTGCAAGCAGCTTCTGTACTGCAACAGACTTGATGATTCAACTTTGACCTGCATGCATATTGGCGAGATTCAAAATTATTTGCTGAGTGCCTTCTCCGTGTCATACCCAGCATTTGTACATTGGACCATATATCTGGTAGTACCATCTGTGTTACCCAGACGTTTTTAAAAAGAAATGGATAAGGCACTATACCATTTCCTGGAATGATCACTAGAGTGAGGTACTGGAGAGCTACCACGCCCCTGGAACTACTCCAGAATGATATACTGCCTTCAGGAGCGTGAAAATTTCAATTCAGTTTTCTTTTAAAAATCTTGAAATAAAAAGCTGGTATCAGTAAAAGTGTCTTTAAAAACCCGACTAGTTCACTAATCCTTTGAGGGAAGGCGACCTGCCGTCCTTGCCCAGTCTGGCCTATATATGACTCCAGTCCCACACCAACATGGTGGATCCTTAGCTGCCCTCTGAAGTCAATCAAACTGCTACCAGCAGTTCAAGAAGAAGGCTCACCACCACTTTCGCAGGGCGACTAGGGATAGGCAATAAATGCCGGCCTTGCCAGCAACACCCACATCCTGAGAATGAATAAAAAAGCTGTTTTTTGACTAAATGTGCCCAGATACAGCTATTGTAGGCCATCTCGGTTTTATTTTTAAATATGACAAATCAGTTTTAGATTTTCCGAAGATGGGAGAATGGTGCTGAAACTGATTTCACTACTCTTCCTTATTTATTTTGCTTCCTGCCACTGAGAGTCCCACAGCTAAAGGAAAAGGGATCTGGCTCCATGTTTAGTTGTAAGTGAAGACCTGACAGCTTGCAAAACCCATGAAAATCCAATGCATTTGGGTCCTTTTTATATAAACAAGTACCCTTGATGCCAGGAATATGAGTTGCATCAATGTAAAATTGTCTTTCAAAAATGTGAAGGAAAACCTAAAGGAGTTGGCCATCAGTCATAATGAGAAGAAGTCTATCTCCTCCCCACTCCCCACCTCCTCCCCTCTCCACTGCCAAACTGCAGCACACAGTGGATAAAAGCCAACAATTCACTCCCGACAGCACAAGACTGGTGCATGTCATGTACTTGTATGTCTGCTGTAAAGAATCGCTGATATCTGAGAGGGAGAGAAGTAGTTCTGGTGATTGATGAACCAGTCTAGCATTTCTAGTCCAGCTGCTGTGTAGATAGTTTGCTGCATCCATATGATACACACGGCAGTATCAGCTTCTATGCATTGTGTAGTGTAACTACCCACTATAAGTAGCATCCACTGAAGACTAAATTATGTAAGCTCACCTTTATGCTGCTACAAAAGAGCAAGGTCTGATGCAAGTAGTTGGATTATGCAACAACTGTCTCTGATAGAGTGGACTATTTAACAGAAATTCTGTTTTTTGTGTTCTGTGGAAATTAATTATTTTGTTCACTAATTTAAAATTGTTCGTGGATTGATGTGAGATGATGCAAAGAAATAGGGTTTAACGGTGTCTAATTGAAAGTATGTTCAAATTTGAGTAGACCGGAAGGTCAGCATGAGTAGTAGCATATGGCGAGGCTTTTATTACAACATATTGTAGCTAAAAACATTGTTTTCTTTATTGACAGGTTTGATGTCACTGGTTTTAAAATTTTAATTAAAAATCACGAGCAACTGAAGGTGAAGACAATAAATACTGCAAAACAGGAAATTGATGTCACCTACTGAATAAGGAAGGTAAGAATAGTGAGAACTCCAATTTCCTTCTGTTGTTATTTGATAGTCTGACTAATGGCAGAGACCTTTATGCTTTGCAAAATTACGGGGCGAAATTGGGCTCGGTAGCGCCTGTTTTTTGGGCGCTACGAGGCCCCTTAAGGTTCCAAAATGGCGTCCGCAGCGTGCGCACACTTCTGATGCAAAGTGCGCTGGACACCAAATTGGTAAAGGGGTTAGCGCATGCGCACCTAACGTCTGCCAGAAGTATGCAGAGCAGGCAGATCATGACGTCAATTTGACACCAGTGCTGCCATTTTGGAGCTCCACCCTACGCCCTCTCTTAACCTCCCATAGCTGATCACGCGTTCAACGGCATGAAGGACCCCCACCAGTGCTATTTGAAGGGATCATCAGCTACTTACAGGTTAGTTACTGGATTATTTCTTCTAGCTGTTGCTGCAATTCTATGCCTTTTGGGTACTTTTTCATACTTTCTTAATAGTTTCAATAATCTACAGCTGGTGCTGAAGTACTTTTTTGGTGACTTAAAGGCTTGTGCACAAATCAGATGCTTCCAGACATGGGTGGCATAGTAGGGCTTCCTCTTGGCATTGAGCATGACTGGGAGAATGAGCAGAGGCCACACACAGCAGGACAAGCTGCTAGAAGAGGAAGGAGGGGGAGAAGGGCTCTCGGCAGGAGGCCATATCCGCAGAGAGTCTTTAGGGAGCAGATTTGTTGGAGAACAGACTGCAGGAGTGCTGTGACTCCCTAGAAGCCCCTTTGCACACTGGTATCCAGAGCCATGATGGCAGCAAGCTGAGATTGCATGACCGCAGTCTGAGTTTCGACTACAGCACTCGGACGTTAGGTGGAAGCTGAGACATCGGCCATCAGACACTGAATCATGGTGGGTTCCACAGGTGGAGGAAGACACCCGTTCCATGTTGGAAAGGATTGGCTGCAAGCTCTGCATAAAGCCCTGTGCCAAGCTGGTGCCAGACTCCTCCGTGCTCCTTGACAGAGTGCAGGCTTTCTGGCAGGCTTCCCATTGCACCAAGTATTTCAGTGTGCACACACATCAGCCTTTTTCTGTAACCTGGCCCATCAAAGTCATCATCTGAGTCCTCTGCAGCAAAACTCGTGTGCAACCTCGCCCTCTGGCAAGCTGGCACTTGCGCTATCCTTGCCCCCTGGCTGCAGCGCACTTGTGCCCGGTGTCTCGCCACGTGCAATAGCCTCTAAAATACGCACAGTGTCCGTATCTGAGCTGGTGGCTGCGAGTGTAAAATCAAAGTGACTGTGTGTTTTCATTATCACTGTCTTCCTGCTCTTCCACCACTGCCTGGGCAGGTTGCAGTTCTTGGGTATCTGAAATGAAAAAGGTACAAGGGTAAGGTTGCAGTGAGGGGATAGGAGAAAGTAAGAAATGTGTGCTTACGCCATCTGCAGCTTGTAAGTCAGAAGAGATTGAGGGATGAGGGGGAAATGGGAAGAGAGGAAGAGGATTGGGTATGAGGATACCCTCATCATCGATCCCTCCAGCCCCGCCGGTGGCCACAGCCTCAGCGATGCCCCTTCTCATGATGGCCAGCACCGTCTCCTCCATGGGGGTTAGAACATGCAGGTGCGCCTGTCCCCCTCCTGTTAAATCCTGCTGCCTCCGGTTGTGCTCCACCTTCTCCTGCAAGAGAGAGGGAAATGTATCAGTGAGTGTCCTGCAATATGTTTGGGTGATGTGGCTGTCATGGTTGAATAGCTGACAGTGTGTGCAAGGTGTGAGATGTGGGTGTGAGGCTTGAAACAGTGATAAGTGTGTGAAGGTGAGGTGAAGCATATGGATGTTAGGTATGAGTCCTGATTGATGTTGGTAGGTGAGTGATGGGGGTGTGGTGAATTGAGTAGTAGCTGAGGCTAGTGGTGCAGATGGTAGGATATGGCATTTGAAGATGCACTCACTGACCTTGACCACTCGTGTGAGGTCATTAAACTTCTTGTGGCACTGCATCCAGGTCCTTGGGGCTATACTCCTGGCATTGACCTCCACGGCTATCTGCTCCCACTGCCTTCTCATCATGTGTCATCATCACCTATTGCAGCCACAATGCACCTCCCCTTTAAGAGGTGCAGGCTAGCTTTAAGCAGTGCAAGTTCGTAACGATATTGGGCCATCTGCTGATGCGTGTAAGCGCTGGCTGCACGCAGAAATCAATATAATGAGCAGGCAGCACGAAGTTGGCATGCTGCCCGCATTACACTGGGCGCGGGGTAATCGCGCATCACGATCCCCGTGCCCGTTTTCGGGGGCCAACCAATTCATAGCCCAAAGACTTTAAATCCAGAAGAATTCAAATAACGTAAGTTTATTGTATTCCCTGCAGTGGGTTCTGAAATGCTTTTTCAATATAGCAATAAATAATGAAAATCTTTAATATGTATATGATAGTAGATGGGGAGTGGTGACCAAGTAATGTCAATCCTTGTAGCCTCACAAAGTTGCAGTTGAGAATAAACCATCCCTCCATAGTGTATTGTGACGTTGCTGCATTCGCTTTGGAAACCACCACCTTTCAGTAAATCTTGAGCAAATGTTACGATATTTAGCTCCACTGGAGAATACTTAATTTTGGTGGTTAACAATCTGTTTTTTGACCCAGTGGTCTACTGTCTGATGAGCTGCTGTCATCAGGCAGTTCAGGTTGTTCAGAGGAGAGGTTTATACCAACTGTTAGCCATATTTATACTGATAACTGAAGGTAGCTTGACGTTATGGAGAAGAGAATGCAATGGTTATTTATACTGGTTGAATTATGGGCAGTTGAAGCACGATTATGTGGTGTTGCCGAGGCATGTCATTGTATTGGAAGGTCCTGTTGTGAGGGAAGCATCCCTTGCACCTACTCTGAATAATGTCTCGATTTGGTGTCCCTGTAGCAGTTCAGGTCAGACTATTAACAAGCAAGAGGCTGACTACAAATCATGCATCAGTTTCAGTATAACAGGATGAACAAACTTTAGTCAATCAGCTTACTGGCACAGGTCTAATCACCCATCTTTGGTAGCTTAGCACTA
The DNA here is from genome assembly GCF_052327205.1 of Somniosus microcephalus. Lineage (NCBI taxonomy): Eukaryota > Metazoa > Chordata > Chondrichthyes > Squaliformes > Somniosidae > Somniosus > Somniosus microcephalus. Next base: position 10,008,057 of record NC_141019.1, read on the forward strand.
GTAAGTAGGTCAAATGTGTATAGCTGGGTGAGGCACCCAATGAGCTTTCCTATTTTAGAGCAAATTAGAACATCAGCCTACATCCTGGCAGGTGTGAGTGAGGCAGTGTTTAACTGCACCTCACTCGTATGCAATGAGATTTGTTATGTACTGTTAGCTTAATAAATGAGCTACTGACTGTAGTAAAGGTTTTGATTGATGTCGGCTCCATTCTGCACAATGCTAAGTCTATATTATATCTTCTCTTGAATTTTAGGTGGACCAGGGCACTGGGATTTTTTAAACTATTTCTGATCAGGTTTCCTTTGTCCTTTTGCCTGTAGGTAGTGAATATTTGCTTTACTCCCTGCTACCAACGATTGTTGTGATAGCTTCAATTTATTGTCACGCAGGACCCCCAGATCGATCTCATTTTACAGGCATATTATTTTCTTTCCATTTAAGTACTGGTCCCTTCCTGAATTTCTGTCCCCATGTGGAGCACTTTGCATTTCTCTTTGAATTTTATTTGCCATCTGTCTGCCCAATTCCCAAGTGTATTTAAATTCTCCTGTTCAGCTTTGGGGTCTACCATCTTCATTAGCTTTGTATCATCTGCAAATTTGTCCACTGTGCTTATGATTCCTAGCTCCAGATCATTAATGAAGATATTAAACAAGAGGTCCCAACAGACCCCTGTGGGACCCCACTGGTAACATTCTCCCAGGCTGATGACAATCTCTGTACCGCCACCCTCTGGCTTCCATCGGTCAAGCAATTACGTATCCATTGTAAGATATTTCCACTGACTGATTCTTATTTCCACTTATTTTCAGTACCAGCCTCTCTGGAGGAACTGTATCAAAGGCCATACTGCAATCCAAGTACTCTGCATCCACTGCCTTACCCCTATCCAGCTCCTATGTCACACCCTCAAAAGAAAGTTAGATTGACAAGACCTTCCCTTCATGAATCCATATTGGCTATCTTTTATGATTTTATTTCTATCCAGACACTCCATGATTTTATCTTTAATAAGGGTTTCCATAACTTTATCCACAATGGATGTCAAACTCACTGGTCTGTCGTTTCCTGGGGCACTTTTGCTACCTTTTTTAAAAATCTGAGTTACATCTGCCTTTCCCCAGGCCCAGGCATCTCTCCAGTATTCAGTAGTTTCTGGAAGATTTGTGTCAGCGTTCCTGCATTTTCCTCCCTTATTTCCTTAAGAATCCTCGGATGCATCTTCTCCGGGCCCTGAGATTTATTCACCTTCAGTTTGCACAGCTGTTCGGCAACCATGCTGGTCATAACGTGAATAGTGTCACAACTTACCCTGCAACACCTTCTAGTTCCTTTTCCAGATAAATTCTTACCGGTCTCCTCCTTGGTAAAAATGGAGGCTAAAAACCTACTTAACTGAGCCAAGGTGTTGCCTCTGAGTCAGAAAGGTTCAAGTCCCACTACAAAAACCCAGGCTGACACTCCAGTGCAATACTGAGGGAGGGAGTGCTGCACTATCGGAGGTGCCGTCTTTCGGATGAGGCATTAAACCAAGGCCCTGTCTGCCCTCTCGGGTGGATATAAAAGATCCCATGGCACTATTTGAAAAAGAGCAGGGGAGTTCTCCCCATGCCCTGGCCAATATTTAGCCCTCAACCAATATTACTAAAACAGATTTTCTGGTCTATCTCATTGCTGTTTGTGGGAGCTTGCTGTGTGCAAATTGGCTGCTGCGTTTCCTACATTACAACAGTGACTACACTTCAAAAAAGTACTTAATTGGCTGTGAAGTGCTTTGGGACGTCCTGAGGTGGTGAAAGGTGTTATATAAATGCAAGTTCTTTCTTTCTTGCAGCCTGTGTAGCATCAGTTCTCAATTCCTCACTCCATTCCTCATTTTTCTTCACTTCTCTCACCATATTCATTTTGAAATTTTCCTTTGCCATTTTGATGCCCTTTTTACACTCCAGGCATTTGTTTTGGTATAATCTGACTTAATTCTGTGCCATTTTCCTTCATGGCATTAACAGCTTTTTTCCCCTCCTTTTTGAGTTGCTTGGTAGTCCTCCTTTTCAACCACCTTTCATTTGCTTTGCATGGGTACACATTGGTCCACTGCGTTCCGAATCACCTCCTTGAAGGAGCTCCATAGTTTCTCCACTCCCTGGGCCATATTCAAACCTTCCAGGCCCACTGATGAAACTTCTGAAGCGCATAAAGTTGGTCCTCTTAAAATTTGGCAATTTTGTTTGGGTTTTCGTAACCTCTCCAATTGTTGCAATGTCAAAAGTGATCACATTATAATCATTGCTACTTAAAGCCTCACCCATCTTTGTGTTGGAGCTTTGATCATCCCTAATACTTAATCAAATCCAGAACGTTTTCTCCCCGTGTTAGCTCTTTTACAAACTAAGTCATAAAACAGCCTTCCATTAACTCTAGAAATCCCTTCTCTGTCTTGCCAGTAGAGACATTATTGCCCCAGTCAATTTTGGTAAGTTGAAATCTCCAAATATGATAGTTAGTCCCTGGCCAGTTACCTTCCTTATCTCATCCCGCAGTTTCAGATCAAGGCTTTCACCCTGGCCTGGGGGTCTATAGTATACCCCCAGTAATAGTTTACCTCGATTACCATCTATTAATTTTACCCAAAATGATTCTGCATCTGTCCTTTCCTTTTATATCCTCCCTCACTTGTGCCTAAATCAAGAAAAGGGCATTTGTTAATCCTGCAGCCACCTAAACCATTCATTCATCACTTCACAGGCGGTAGGAGCCTACTTTCAGAAACTGCCTTTCCTGCTGTGGACATGCATAGAGTATGTTGGGAGAAGTCTGAACTGTAATAGAGGTGGTGTGACATAGGTAAAAGTAGCAGTGCTGTGTGACTATTATGGGACTATTGTAACACCATTGTATTTCTAGCAGGATATAGGAAACCAATACACTGCAGTATATATTCTGCTTTACACTTTATGCCACTATGACGTACTGATGTTGTTTTTCCTGGTGATCAGCACTTGCTAAATATTTATCAATGCTTCTTTGTGAACCTTTGCGTGCATCACTACACTGATAATCAACATTGCTGAGTATTACACTGGCCAATGGGGAATAAAACAACACCATAAACTTCACAGCATACATCATAAAAATAACAGGTACCCGGAGAGGTTTGAAGTCTTTTAATTTCAGATTGGGTTTTAGATGATGGTTATATGAGCTTTGGTCTTGTGGTTTGACACCAACTGCACCCCTCGATTTAGATTGCTACCTTGTAATCTGTCCAGGTACCTGTTATTCTCTACATACTGTTTCTTAGACACTGTTTATTAAAAAAAAAATGAAAGAGAAAAGTTGCCTCTTCCCTGACCTCTTTTCCCCCCCCCCCACCCCCTCAAAGTCTTCACCGAACAATTTAATGCAAATCTTAGTATCTTAAACTCCAGTATCCCTGGCTGCACAGTTAATCATTGAGAGAAAAAGAAAACTGTAAATGCCAGAAATCTCAAATAGATACAGGAAAATAATAGATATGTACAGCAGGTCTATTAATGTCTGCACAAGAAAGATAGATCAACATTTTGAGTGAAGGGTCTTTACCAGAACTTTAATGTTCTATCTCTTTGCTTTCAAATGGTAAGTCATCTTTGCAGTGCCAGCATTTTCTTCTTTATTATGCAAAGTATGTGTTCTTTTTTACAGCTGAATTGTCTACACCCTCGGGTAAAGCAATCTCATTATTGAAGTTGCAGTGCATTGCTGTAAATGGCGGTGAACACACCGTTCAGATGTTGTATAGATTAGACCAGCTGTTTCAAATGGATTGGATTTCCAAGTTAGTGCACATTACATTGACTGCTAGACTTTGTAAGTTACTGTAGTGTATTGTTGATAACAGCATGCTTTTTTGGGTGTCCAGGCCAGTCTGAGTTGTAACTTTAAAATGATGCAAATTGCACCTCCCGTCAATGATCTCATGGGTGGCTCTGAAGTAAAGGATACCTAAGTCATAGTGAAGGCTAAAAATGAGGAAATAATGGCATTGGCATATTGCAAACTAAATAGAGAGAGAATGCTTTGAACTAAAAATATTTCTCAAATTTTGCCTTCACTTTAAAATTCAGCAACTTCTGGGATGAATTTTCCCTCTGAAGTATTTTACACTTTCTACTGATGTCCAATGCTGCCTGCCCATCCTTCCACCCTTGGATCTCTAACAGGCAGCTAGTAGGTGTGTGCGAGCTTTACAGCATAAGTTATATTCTCATTCTTTTCACTCCTAACCTTGGCTTGGTATCACCCCACAACAGTGTGATAAGAGATAGGAACTTTGAGAGAAATTGCAGGTGCGAGTTCCTGACCAGCGATCGACTGGACGACCCTACACTTCATACTGATTTTGTTTCAGCTTAAAACAGCACATTAGGTGGAGCAGTGAGTTGGCGCACGGTCACTTCTGAAATCTAAGTTTAAACCAGCCCAAACTAGTGGGATGACGGTGCCCTGTATTCAGTGGCTATTAAAGAAAGAAAAGAAAGACTTGCATTTCTATAGCGCCTTTCATGACCACCGGACGTCTCAAAGCGCTTTACAGCCAATTAAGTACTTTTTGAAATAACAACAGAAAATGCTGGAAAAACTCAGCAGGCCAGGCAACATCCGTGGAGAGAAATTAGAGTCAACGTTTCGGGTCAAACCCTTTTTCAAAACTGGAAAGGAAATGAAATCGATCGAAAGGCAGGGCTGGGGAGGGAAGTGCACTTCTTTTGTTCTCTCCCAGCCCTGCCTTTCGATCTATTTCATTTCCTTTCCAGTTTTGACAAAGGGTTTGACCCGAAACGTTCTCTAATTTCTCTCCACGGATGTTGCCTGGCCTGCTGAGTTTTTCCAGCATTTTCTGTTGTTATTTCGGATTTCCAGCATCTGCAGTATTTTGTTATCGTAAGTACTTTTTGAAGTGTAGTCACTGTTGTAATGTAGGAAACACGGCAGCCAATTTGCACACAGCAAGCTCCCACAAACAGCAATGTGATAACGACCAGATAATCTGTTTTAGTGATGTTGGTTGAGGGATAAATATTGGCCAGGACACCGGGGAGAACTCCCCTGCTCTTCTTCAAAATAATGTCATAGGATCTTTTACGTCCACTTGAAAGGGCAAACAGGGCCTCGGTTTAACGTCTCATCTGAAAGACGGCACCTCTGACAGTGCAGCGCTCCCTCAGTACTGCATTGGAGTGTCAGCTTGGAGTGGGACTTGAACCCGCAACCTTCTGACCCAGAGGGGAGGGTGCTACCCACTGAGCCATGGCTGACACTCAAAAATAGTAATGTTTGATCTTTGGCATCATATCGTTTAAAATAGTATGGGTGATGAAGGTTTAAAATGGAGGTTCTTTTACTTTGTAGAAAATGGGGGACCTAAGACACTCCGTCTACAAGCCACAGGATTTGTTTACAAATGCAAATAAATTCATTGAGCAAATTGCGCAATCACCAGGTGATATACTTGCACTTTGAAATAACAGCTATTGCGTGTGTCAGACTGTGACGGGAAGTTAACACGTTTACCAATGAAAATGCCTATCTGGAGTAACCTACTGCATATACTTAAGTTCTCAATGAAATCCGTGCCCTACATATCAAATTTAACAGAGATTGTAGATCGTACATGTGCATGCATTTCCTGTCTGCACTTCTAGGCAAATTTATTCTAGGCAAAGTTTTTGCAACTGATCTGAATCACATACAAATTTATTTTAACTATATCTTTTTAAAACAATCAAAGTCAATCATTTTGAATGTAGAGAACCCCCTCCCCTTCAGCTAACATGTTAATAAGATATTTTCTATGTCAGAATGGCTGAAACCAAACAGAAGATGCTCGAAACATGCAACAGGTGTCTGTGGAGAGAAAAAGACAGGTTAATGTTTCAGACAGTGTCCTCCTTCAGCAGTGAAGACTGAAAGTTGAATAAGTTTTTTAATTGAATCAGGAAAAAAAGGGGGAAAAAACACAATCGATACTGCAGTCACCAAAGAGAAAATTAGTGGATGAATGCTTGAAACAAAAGCAAGAGATTACTGTACTGGATGGTATAAAAGATGATCTCAGGCTATAAACAGACATTTAAAGACACAGTACAACAAGTAAATAGCCAGGACAGTGAAAGACTTGGCCAAGGGAAAATTTGGGGTGGGTGTGGGTGTGGAGAAAGAGCAAGGTCGCAGCCTGCAAATGCAGCTCTGGAATTAAAATTGAAATGCTGGGAAATAGAAGCTCTAGCTAAAGTCTGAAGTCTATGTTCAGACCATTGGTTTGCAGAGTGCCCAAGAGAGTTAAGATACTGTTCCTGAAGTTTGCGTTGAGCTTGGTTGGTTAAAGACTGAGAGGTCGGTGGGAGTGGGAATTAGTGATGAGCAGATCAAATAGAAGTGTATGGCAAAGCAGTCCCCTAATCTGAATTTGATATTCCCATTGGAGGCAGTATATGTGATGGAAGGAATGTTTGGGTCCCTGGACACTGCTATGGGAGGAGGTGAATGGACATGTGTTGCATCTGCTGTGGTTGCACAGAAAGTTGCTAGGAGAAGGGTGGCTGCAAATAGGGGTGGTGGAAGAGTGTAAACAAATGTTTTGTGATGTGAATGGATCCTCCACTCTTCCCCAAAATGAGGGGAAAATGTGTTTGATGGTAAGATTGTGTTGTTAATCTAGCAAATGTGGAGGCTGGTGGGGTTGTAGCTGAAGACCAGGGGAGCCTTGTGAGAGATGGGGAGGGGGGAAGGGATGAGAGCACAGGCACAGGAAATGGAATGGATGTGGTTAAGGGCCCTATCGACTACTGTGGACCGAAAGCCAAAACTGAGGGAAAAAGGATATTCAGAAGTTCTAGTATGGAAGGTGGAGCAATCAGAGTAGATGTGACAGACACACAAACTGGGAGGAAGGGATGGATCTTTCCAAGAAACAGGGTGTGAAGAAGTCCACTCCAGGTAGTTCTAGGAGTTTGTAGGCTTGTACTCGGTGTCTGTGAACGTATCACTAATGATGGAGAGCATGACGTTTATGAAAGAAAGTGGAAGAGCCAGATTTGGACCATGTGAATGTGAGGAATGGGTTGAAATTGGAAGTATAGGCAATAAATTCTCAAGCTAATGACGAGGAAAGGAGCAGCACCAACACAGTCATCAGTATAACCGAATAAAAAATAAAAAAGCAGACTCGATGGATTGAATGGCCTGTGCTGTACTATTCTATGGCCAGAATTTTCTTTATCGGTGCGGGCGGTCAGTGTGGCGGGTCGTGACCCCGTTGTTGCTTCCATCCCACTGCAGAAATCGACTTGTGCTAATTGGGCCTATTAAGCCCACCCTGTGCATTACCCAGCCCTATTAAATGGTGTGGGTCTGATGACGTCATCCATGATGTGTTTTCAGTCGGGATATTTAAAGGAGCCATGGCCACATTGCATTTGAAGGTTCATCTAGGAGTGTGCAGTCACTGCACTGGAGGCTTTGATTGCTCCAAACAATTGGAGATATGACTGCACAGAGACAGGGGACTGCACCCAGGTTTTCCCATGACTCCCTCCATATGTTTGTGGAGGGAGTGAGAGCACGCAGGGAGGTCCTCGTCCCTTCCAATGGGCTGAAGAGACCTCCCCAGGAGACAAAAAGAGCCCGGCTCCAAATTGCAGAGGAGGTCACAGGCAGGGATGTCGTCAGGAGGACCTGGTGCAGTGGCGCAAACGTTTCAATGATCTCGTCGATCAGGAAAGTTGAGTGCAAAGCTACACTCAGCGTCACCCTGCTGTGCCTCTCATCACATCCCCCTCACCCTGCCTTCCCAACCCTACTCCTGCACATCCTTACTCACAGCAACATACCTTGCATGTCCACCCATCCCTCTCTCTCTATCTACCTTATCACATCCCCATCTTATCCCGCCTTCACACTCAACCTCATCCTAATGCAATCATACCAACTAACAACCCACAAGGAGGCCACTTGGCATTGCCACCCCAATCCATCATAGTCTCCCTCTAAAGATCTAACCCATCCATTCCTTACACTCATTCCATCACTCTCACTCAATCTTCTCTTTCCCTCCTTGCAGGAGAAGAGAGCCCACGATGAGAGGGAGAGAACTGGAGGTGGGCCTCCATTATTTGCCACCCTCACAACAGCAGAGGAGACTGCGTTGGAAGTATCCGGAGTGGCCGAGCAGCTGGAGGTGGGATACGGAGAGGGGGATATTTTAGCAACCTGGTGACAGAATTACATATCATACAGCTACACAGCATACATCAGTCACTCATATGGGGACTGATGTCATCAGCCGCTGAATGGACATCATGTGCATTATGGTATCTGTACCCATTCTTCATATGGCATATCTAACTCATCTCTTTACTCTCCCACAGGTCCATCAAGAGCCACCCCCGCCTCCCCACTGTCCAGGAGGAAGAGGAAGACAACTCCTCAGAGGAGCCTCCAGCCTCTGAGGTCGCGGTGTCACCAGACATGAGCGCACCCAGCACCAGTGCAGAGACGTACACCTCGGTGGGTCCCATGTGAGATAGAGTAGTGTCGTCACCTGGTCTGTCACAAGTCACGAGCAGATGGTGGAGACAGGGACAGCAGTGGAGACTCCTCGCCGGAGGGCGCAGGACACTCCTAGCTCTGCTCAACTGCATGCAGACGCTGAGCCTCGGGGGCAATCCTGGAGGTGCAGGAAGAAGTGCAGGAGGCTGTGACGGGTTTTGCGACTGCAAGCGTTCAGAGAATGGAGGAGTCCATCTCCAACATGAGCATCGCGGGCGATGGCGACTGTAGGCTCTTCTGTGGATAGGATGGCCACATGCATGGAGCAGCTAATGCGCCACTCATAGAAGCACATGGTCTCTATGGATAATAGATGGCGGCTATCTATGAAGCATAGATGGCAGAGGCTCATAGACCTCCTGTCTAGGAGGGATGTCAGCGTAGACCCTCATGACCCACTGATGTGCAGCAAGGTGCGCTGCAGCTCCTTGCTAGCAGGGAAATGCGGGTGGCCCATGAGAGGGATGACAGTGAGAGGAGACATGGAAGTGGGGGCTCCTCTCAAAGCGCTCACACTTCTCCCCCCCCCCCCCCCCCCCCTCAGTCAGAGCTCCAGATGGCTCCTCGAATCGCGATGGCTGAGTCTGCCCCTGCACACTCGCAGGAGGAGCAGACTTTGGCGAGGCCATCACAGGCTCCAAAACCCAGAGGACGTCCGCCAAAAGTGTCTAAGCAGTCACAGCAGGTTACTTCTACCTCTGCTGAAGCCACAGGGGTAGCACCTCGTAGAAGCACGTGTAAGAGAAAGATGACACACAAGTAGATTCACAAGGGTAGCCACTTGGGTGTTTTATTCAATGTTAATGTCAAGTTTCCGTTAATGTAATGTTAACCATAAAAATCTCTCTTTCACCACTTTCCGGTATTGGACACATTTGTGTGCACCTCTGGAAGTGGCTTAGTGAGTTGAAGCGAATGGTGAGACATGACGGTATCTCCAGCACTGGTGGTCAGTGTAAAAGGAATGGCTTGGTCATTGTAGGGATGCTTTATGGTGTTGCTGTGAGGTGGTTCCAACTTGGCGCAGCATGTGGCAGCCATATGGGTGAACTGCGTAAAGTTAATTAAACCTGACCATGATGAGGCCATCCCTGGCCTCCCGGGCAGCAATGTGCTCGGGTGCCAGTGGGATATGGCCCGCAGGTTCCTCCAGCTCCTGCTCCTCCTTGTCTTCCAGCTGATGCTCCTCCTCCGAAGAGGCTGTGCGCCCAGTGCCTTGCTCCTCATGCAGCGCTAATCCTTGCTGCCTTGCTATGTTGTGCAGCGCGCAGCAGACCACGACGATTCTGGAGACCCTGGCTGGTGTGTACCGAAGGGCTCCTCCAGGTCTGTCAAGGCATCTGAAGTGCATTTTCAGCATGCCGATTGTCTGCTCTATGACACATCTGGTGGAAATGTGGCTTTCATTGTATCTCTCCTGGGCCTCAGTACTTGGTCTCCTCAAGGGTGTCATAAGCCACATTTTCAGTGGATAGCCCTTGTCTCCAAGCAGCCAGCTGGAAAGTCTGTTTGGAGGAGCGAAGAGCTGAGGGAGGGTGGACTGGCGAAGGACGAAAGAGTCATGGCAGCTGCCAGGGAATTTGGCGCACACATGCATGGTCTTCCTATGGTTGCAGACCAGCTGCATGTTGAGGGAGTGGAAACCCTTGCGGTTGACAAAGACTCCTGGGTTATGATGGGATGGCCACGTTTGCAGTCGATGACACCCTGCACCTGTGGGAAGCCAGCCAGCGTAGAAAAGCCGAGCGCCCGCTCAGTAACACTGGCTTCATCAGTGGCAAAGTTGATATAATTGGGTGACTTGTCAAAGAGAGCATCGGTGATCTGTGTGATGCATCTGAGAGCAGCCGACTGCGAGATGCCGCAAATGTCTGCTACAGATCCCTGGAAGGAGCCTGAGGCGAAGAGGTTGAGGGCGCTGGTGACTTTGACAGCCACTGGTAAGGCATGGCCACCCACTCCTCTGGGCTGCAGGTCTTGCTCGAGCATTGTGCAAATGTCTGCGACGACCTGGCGCGATAGCCTGAGCCTCCTTTGGCACTGCTGCTCAGTCATGTTGAGGAAGCTCATCCTCTGCCTGTATACCCTGTATTGGGGGTATCACCTCTGGTGTGCTGATGCCCTCTGTCCCGTGCAGCATCAGGTGGTTGGTGGTGGTGTTGTTGGTGCTGCTGCTGGTGTTGGGGCTCATTGTGGTCCGATTCTGAGGACCAAGGTGAGACAGTATAAATGGCACCCACGCTGATGAAATAGATGGCAGGTCAAATGGAAATGCGAGAATCTGTCAATGGGGTGATAGGTTGTACCAATGAAGTGAGACTGGATGGCGACTTTGCTGCAAACACTTGCAGCCTGTAGAAAGCTAAATGTGTGCTGGGAATGCAGCCAGCAACAGCTTCTGCCTGAGGAAAGTGACCAGCTGTGAGGTGGGAGCTTTTATAGTACATTTCATGCTGTCATCTAATCAGCTGAATCAATGGCCACTCAACTCCCACCTCAGGCTGACAGACGTGGCTCCAGAGCTGCATGAATCCTGTGGGCAGCCAGGGAAATTTGAAAGGTAGGCTAAAAAAGGCACTTAAGGGTCTGACAAGTATCTGTTAATGATTTGAATTAGGCCGGTTGAGTTGCTGCCGCACCGGCAAACGCGCCCGAGGGAAAGGCGCGTGGGGCGGGATGATGGCGGGTTCCCGACCTGCTGCAACTGATTTCAAATTTCCCACCCGACCCGCCACCGATCGTGCCCGCATGGACCCCAGGAAATTCTGGCCTTTGATTCTATTCTATAAGAGATCAGGGAGGGGACCCGAGTAGGATTGGAGCAAAAGATGTTCCAAATAGTCTACAAAATGACAGCCATAGCTGGAGCCTATGCAAATTTTCATAACCCCACCTTTTATTTGGAGGAAGTGAGTGGAAAGAAAGAACTTGCATTCATATAGCACCATCCATGACCCAAAGCACATTACAGCCTGTGAACTATATTTGAAGTGTGGTCGCTGTTGTAATGTAAGAAATGCGGCAGCCAATTTGCACACCGCAAGCTCCCACAAACAGCAGTGTGATAATGACCAGATAATCTGTTTTAGTGATGTTGGTTGAGGGATAAATATTGGTCCAGGACACCAGGGAGAACTCCCCTGCTCTTCTTCAAATGGTGTCATGGGATCTTTTACATCCACCTGAGAGGGCCTCAGTTTAATGTGTCATCTGAGAAACAGCACCTCCAACACTGCAGAGCTCCCTCAGTACTGTATTGAAGTGTCAGCCTGGATTATGTGCTCCAGTCTCTGGGGTGGCACTTCAACCCACGGCCTACAGATTCAGAGGTGAGAGTGCTACCACTGAGCCTAGGCTGAGTGGAGTTACAAGAAGTTGCTCAAGGTAAGAACATGTTCAGCCAAGTGGAGTAGGGTGGGGACTGGTTGTCATGTCAGAATCTCTGTTGCCTTTGACAAGAGAATAACCTGAGCAATTTCACACACAAGGAAAGCCAGGCATTTAATTTTGAAATCCAACTTGCAGCCTGTAAAGCAGTTAAGCTTTGACCGTTCACAGTTTCTTCACCAAACAATTAAGCGATGTTCAACCCGAGTGTTTGTTTGCTTAACAGTTGGAATTAACAAGTCCAGCGTAGCAGAATATTTACTTTGTATAACACTACTGTCCTTGTAAAATAGGATCATTTGACTTCTGAGCAATGTCACAGGAGACCCGCTAGTCATATATACTATTGTAGGAACGTGGGTTCCTAACTAAAAGACTGCGTTCTACTCAGGCGATCAAACAAAATGAACTTTAATGAAACAAACAGGTTTTAACAAGAAACTGCAGGATAACATCGAATGTAGGTCTGCTCTCTCTGGAGGCTCCACGAGGACTGTCCCTGCAGTCCTGTGGCTGACGTCATGACGTCATCACATTTTCCCGCCAGTGGGGAATCACGTGATGAACGGCGTGACATCATCACGTTTTAGCCGCGCTGTTAAAGTAACCACACTCTGTACAGTTAAGCAGCATAAATAAAGATACAGACTCAGACTGTAGCTAACATGTTGTTAAAGGAGGATAGCAAAATACTGCGGATGTTGGAAATCCGAAATAACAACAGAAAATGCTGGAAAAACTCAGCAGGTCAGGCAACATCCGTGGACAGAAATTTGAGTTGACGTTTCGGGTCGAACCCTTCTTCAAAACTGGAAAGAAAAGATAGATCGGAGGTAGGGCTGCGATCGGACAAAAGAATAAAAGAAACAAAAGAAGTAAAAAAGAGACAATGAAAGGTTAGGCACTCTGCAGCCTTCCGGACTCAATATCGAGTTCAACAATTTCAGATCATAACCTCGGCCCCTATTTCATTTTTTCTTGTAATTTTTCCACTCCTTTCCCCCCCCCCCCCCCCCACTTTCCTTTTGTTTCTCTCTCACACCTGGCAGCTATCCCTTGCTCTGCCAGTACACTTTACACCTAATCTCAGCCTATTACCATCTCGTCTAGCTTCTAATACCTTTTATTGTCTCTCTTTTACTTCTTTTGTTTCTTTTATTCTTTTGTCCGATCGCAGCCCTGCCTCCGATCTATCTTTTCTTTCCAGTTTTGAAGAAGGGTTCGACCCGAAACGTCAACTCAAATTTCTGTCCACGGATGTTGCCTGACCTGCTGAGTTTTTCCAGCATTTTCTGATGTTGTTAAAGGAATTATATACAAACGACCTGAGTCCTTTGGTGGCTCCGCCACAATATATTAAAAATCAAATGTCTGCGTGTACTTCCAGTCTACAAATCTTTACTTCCTATTGTCACATTTTTCTGTTAACTTTTTCACAATTGTAAATTTCTATGTTCACACTTAAAATGGAACTGCCTTTGAAAGCTTGTCACACTGTAATTATGTCCTCCTCAATTTTGTGTCTGCCAACTCCTCCACACGTACTGGGGAGAAATCACTATCGTCCAACCACCTCTGTTTCTCTGCTTTCCAAATTGCAAGTTTTGCTGTTTAACTATGAAAAAATAAAATAGAAATATATATATATCTATATCTAATTCACAGAATCACCGAAACCCCACAGTGCAGATAGAGGCCATTTCGGCCCATCGAGCCTGCACCGACACATATCCCACCCGATCCCCATAACCCCACGTATTTAATCCCCCTAACACTAAGGGTCAATTTATCATAGCCAATCAACCTAACCCGCACATCTTTGGACTTTAAAATGGGAACGGAGTTCTGTCTGCAAGCCCTAGTTCAATTATCCGCTGCCCTCTAACCCTGCTTCGTCTGAAGACTACACTTGGTCTTGACTCCTTGTGTGCAATGCCACGATTAATGACACTCCTCTGTCTACAAGAATGTAACCAATTTCCTATCCAACCCTGGCCAAAAGCTGTGAAAGTGACTGGGTTTTTTTTGTAAGTATTTGTTGCACTGCAGTATATTCCTGCTGATTTGGCTCCTATATGAACCAACATTACAACATTAGCGGGACCCGTACATATTTTTCAGTCTTTCGGTTGTTTTATAATAGTAAATGGCTGATAAGATAATCAGGGGCGCAGCAGCTTGGAAGACTGGAGCAAGTGCCTGTCGTTGCGGTAGGTACCAGCTGAGCGGGCCCCAGTGCTGTTGATGCTTCTTGGGTTGCAGCCAAAGATTAATTTTTGGGCTGCAATTTGAAATGGAAGGTAGCAACATTTAATAAAAAGAAATATAGATTAAAAATAAGAATTGAAACACTGAACACTTGCCTGGCTACTTTGCAGACAGGAAAATAAATATGGCTGATGGAGAGCAGTTTGAGAAAACAAAAATTACTCTGCACAGCCACCCGGTGACCCGAGGGTGGAAATCCAACAGTCCGAGAACAACTGTAGCAGTGAGTGTGTCGCAGAGCATCACAGACTGTTACAGAACATTAGACAGTTCTATTAGGCCACTGTTACCTACCGCTGTCACAGGAAAAAAGTTACATGGGGCTTTTCAGTGGAATGAGGCAGGACATAACTAATTTAATAATCTATGGATTATAGCCTTAATCTTAATTTACAATAATTGGGGGAGAAATTCAGTATCGCCACGTTTGGGGTGTTATACTCGAGCGGGCGCGAAATTTAGCGCCCGGCGCAAATTATCGCCACCTACTGCTAAATTGACCTGCTTCGCCCCAAGAGGTGCTTGGAGCACTAAAACAGGTGCTGCACGACTGTCTTAAGGCGCTAAGCCGGAGAAGCGAGGCGCTACCACCAAGGGCGGGCGCAGCGCAGGTGCGGCCAGTTAGCTGGCGCCGGTCAGTTCTTAAAGGGGAGGGTCGATCTTGGATTGCAGCCACACCCTGCGCATCGGAGCCCTGATTCTCGGCCTGGACAAACCTGCTGCCACATTCTAACGCCTAGGACCATGGAGAGGGCCAGGGAGCGAGCGCAGCGGTTCAGTGAGGGGGCCCTGCAGGTTCTGGTTGGTGCGGTGGAGCGCAGGCGATCTATCCTGTTTCTGGACAGTGGCAGGAGGCCGCTGCCCACCGACTACCGCAAAGCTTGGAGGGAGGTGGCTCACAGTGACCTCCAGCAGCATGGTACCTAGGACCCCTGTGCAATGCAGGAAGAAGTTCAACGACCTCACTCGGGTCGTCAGGGTGAGTATCCTTTTCAGAATCCTCTTCATCCCTGCATGTGCACCTCACTTTATGGCCAAAGGGTCCTGAAAGCCCCAATGCCCAGCCCTCATCCAACACCTATGGGCCTTTCATGAAACTCACACGCACATTCAGCACTTTACACACTGTAAGGGCTATTCCACCATGGGAGGCAGTGCAGCCAAGATCAGGGCTTCACACTGTACTCAGAGCCCGTCCTTTCTCTTGCAGGGCAAGCTGGCCCATAACAGGAGGCAGCAGCAACGGAGCGGGGGAGGCCGGCCTCACCTTCAAGACCTCGGCGATCTGGAGCAGCGAGTCCAGCGCATTATGGCAGGCCAGATGATTGGCCCCGTCGCCACTGGAGATGCCGACCCCGTTCTGGATAGCAATGCGGGGGGGGGTTAGGGAAGCTCGGCGGCCTTCTCCCCGGAGGGAGAGTCTGGCCTCCAGTCCTGCTACAGTGAGCGCAGAAGAGGTGCGGCTCCTCGCTGAAATGGGCGCCCAGGCGGCGCACAGGCACACTGAGCTCATGGCTGCAGTGGCAAGGATGCCTGAATCCATTGAGTCACTGGCAAGGAGTGTCCAGGACTTCGGTGCAGCACTGGCAAGGAGTCTGCAGGACTTCGGTGCAGCACAGGCAATGAGTCTGCAGGACTTCGGGGCAGCACAGGCGGCTTCCACGCAAGTGCTTAGTGGTGCAATGCAGTCAGTGGCTGGTCTGATGCAGACGCAGATTGAGGCCACACGAGCACTGACGGCTGCCACCCTCGCTGGATCGGGTACGAATCGCCGGGGCCCCCTCCGCGCCGCAGCAGGCAGTGCTTCAGCAGATTGCTCCGCATGCTGCAGTGCTGCCCCATGGGAGTGCCAGTGTGTCGTCGGACCAGGGAGTGCCTGTCCTCTGTCAGGATGGCAGCATTCCTGCTGCCAGCACTGTCACTTCTCCACTGCAGCTGCCACCACCTGTAGGACAGACTGCTGCTGCCCATGCAGAGTTGGAGCAGTCAGCAGCCGGGCCCTCCAGGCCCAGAGCTGGTCCAGGCCGTACCTCAAGGGCATCTGCCGACTCAGTTTCTGACACTCCGCAGCCTTCCCCCAGCCTTGCTGCAGCCACTGGGGTCCCATTGCGGAGGAGCTGCAGGGTGGGAAGGGGCCAATCTCGCAAGCAAAACAGATCACCCTCGAAGGGCAAAAAGTAGGAGGTGTGGCAAAATGCTGTTAATTTTTTTACTGAAGGCTGAGGATCGTGGTCATTTTTTGTTTACTCTTTTGTTCATTGTCTCCAGGTTGTAAGAGCCAGTTATGTGACTGACTGCTTTTTTTGGGGTTTCTCTGTTTTACTTTGTCATGCGAGAAGGGCACACAGTTTGTTAAATAAAGAAGTGTCTTTATTCAGATTGTGCATGTTTGCTCTTTGATCGATTTGTTGCCTTGACAGGCTCAGGGGTTGCGGAACGGTTCCATTCATGTTCTTTCAATGGCACAAGCCATTCCCTCAGAGTGGGCCTAGAACCGACTTGCAATAAACTGCTGACGGACGGCCCTTGCACTTTGTGCCTCCCTCCCGTCCTGGTGCTGCTCCTCCTCCTCCTCCTCTGCTGGTGCCCCAGTGTCTGGTGGCAGTGGCTGAGTCCTGAGGATTGGCAGGTCATGCAGCACACTACAACAAAATGGGAGACTCGCTCAGGTGAGTACTGAAGGGCTCCCCCAGAATGGTCCAGACAGCGGAACCATTGCTTTAGCATGCCGATTGTGTGCTCAATGATGTTCCTGGTCGCTTGATGGCTCTCATTGTATCGTTCTTCAGCAGGGGTGCTGGGCGCACGGAGCGGGGTCATCAGCCAGGTGCACAGAGGATAGCCCTTGTCCCCGAGAAGCCAGCCTCCTGGGTGAGCCGGGGCTTCGAAAATGTCACAGAAGTCTGGCGCAGGATGAAGGCGTCGTGGCTGCTGCCTGGAAAGCGGGCATTGACAACTAGTATCAGCTGTCTGTGGTCACACACCAACTGGACGTTCAATGAATGGAACCCCTTCCGGTTGCGGTAATCCTCGGCATTTTCTTGCAGCGCCCGCAAAGCCACATGCGTGCAGCCAATGGCGCCCTGGACCATGGGGAAGCCCGCTATTCTTGCAAATTCCATTGCGCGCTCTTGCTGCTTGTCCAGGGTCATGGGGAAGGAAATGTACTGATGTCTCCTTTTAAAGAGGGCATTCGTGACTTGGCAGATGCAGCAATGCACCGCAAACTGGGAGACATTGGCAATGTCCCCAGTAGCGGATTGGAAGGAGCCGGTGGCATAGAAGTTGAGAGCCACTGTCACCTTCACTGCCACCGACAGAGACGTCCTGCTCCTCAGTTGAGGCTGCAGATCTGGCTGAAGCAGGTGGCAGAGCTCAGTGACCACCTCCCTGCTGAATCGAAGCCTCCGAAAACACTGCTCCTCAGACATGTTGAGGTAGGAGAACTACTGGCGGAATACCCTGGGAGGGTAAGGTCTCCTGTGCCGACGCCTGTTGGCCCTCCTCCGTGTGGCCATGATTGGCACTCTCTCTCGGCGTCTCTCAGCCCTCTCAATGTAATGGAGAAACCCAACGTTTCTACCCATTGCAGCCCCCATAGTATGTGGCCACTCAAGGTTATGCCAGTGAAAAAACAAACCAACTACAAAGTTCTGGGCCGAAGCCAGAAGTACCTGTGCGAGCGCTGACTCAATGCAGAAAGCTCTCTGCCTTTGTCTCTCTGCAAATCTCTCTCTCTCTCACAGAAGGAGTGGTCCAAAAATGGCTACCACAAAGAAGCCAGGAAGAGCCCCCTTTTAAATAGCGCCCCCACAGCGACTGGGAACCGTACCAGTCGCTGGGAGCGCCAGGCGGAAAGGAGGGGGGCGCCACTGAAGTTCCGGTTCGGGGCGTCCCAAGGGCGTTGCACCATGAAATGACGTCAGGAGCTGCGCGCGCAGCTGAGCGGGCGTTGCGGTTTTGCGCTGCTGCTAAATGTCCGCTCAATTTCGCCAGAGGCGCAGGTCCCGCCGCGCCCGGGCGCTAGCTGCATTGCGCCCCACTTATCACCCTCTTAAGGCGCTAACGGGTGGCGCTAACAACTGAATTTCTCCCCCATTATTCTTTGGCCTTGATGCACTTATTTATATGCTGTAGCTTCCGGTCCTTCCTTGTCCTGACCTCCACTCTTGCCCCTCCGGTCCTTCCTTGTCCTGACCTCCACTCTTGCCCCTCCGCTCCTTCCTTGTCCTGACCTCCACTCTTGCCCCTCCGCTCCTTCCTTGTCCTGACCTCCACTCTTGCCCCTCCGCTCCTTCCTTGTCCTGACCTCCACTCTTGCCCCTCCGCTCCTTCCTTGTCCTGACCTCCACTCTTGCCCCTCCGCTCCTTCCTTGTCCTGACCTCCACTCTTGCCCCTCCGGTCCTTCCTTGTCCTGACCTCCACTCTTGCCCCTCCGGTCCTTCCTTGTCCTGACCTCCACTCTTGCCCCTCCGCTCCTTCCTTGTCCTGACCTCCACTCCTGCCCCTCCGCTCCTTCCTTGTCCTGACCTCCACTCTTGCCCCTCCGCTCCTTCCTTGTCCTGACCTCCACTCTTGCCCCTCCGCTCCTTCCTTGTCCTGACCTCCACTCTTGCCCCTCCGCTCCTTCCTTGTCCTGACCTCCACTCTTGCCCCTCCGCTCCTTCCTTGTCCTGACCTCCACTCTTGCCCCTCCGCTCCTTCCTTGTCCTGACCTCCACTCTTGCCCCTCCGCTCCTTCCTTGTCCTGACCTCCACTCTTGCCCCTCCGCTCCTTCCTTGTCCTGACCTCCACTCTTGCCCCTCCGCTCCTTCCTTGTCCTGACCTCCACTCTTGCCCCTCCGCTCCTTCCTTGTCCTGACCTCCACTCTTGCCCCTCCGCTCCTTCCTTGTCCTGACCTCCACTCTTGCCCCTCCGCTCCTTCCTTGTCCTGACCTCCACTCTTGCCCCTCCGCTCCTTCCTTGTCCTGACCTCCACTCTTGCCCCTCCAGTGATTTTTGCATCAATTCACTGGAAAGTTTCAATCCTAAAATACTGTTTACAAATTACACACACAGTATTTAGTCTAGGAATTCTATAAAATGCTGCATGTAAACTATATATATAAAGCCCTTTGAATGAGAAATTAATCTATTTAATTTGTTTTTAACCAGATTCCCTTTAGTTCAATAATTTGAATTTATCATAATTTAATTTTAACTTATTCTAGACATATTGCCTAGAAATTCGGTGGGCTGTGCCACCAGTTAGCGCCCAAAGAGGGCACTTAGTGGGTTTAGCGCCACTGGCCACCCCTCTCGCGAAATTTAGCACGGCGCTAATGGCGGCGCTAGCCGTTAGTGCTGCGCCGCCACCGATGACGCCATCGGTGTGCGCAGCGCCCCACTACCGTCCCGATCGCAAAATTTGGTAGCGCCCCCTGCTGTAACGCCGGTCGCAATTTGCGACCGTTTCAGGGGGGCCTACCTGCGACGGTAGAGGCGCCGAGGTGCGGGGCGGCCATTTTTTTTGCTGGCCGCCTGCCAGCACCTCTTCGCGCAGCCGTCCACGGCCTCCTGAGCCCCCCCCCCCGCGTTGTGCCGGCTGTCTCCCAAGAGCCCAGCACTTTTGCCGGCACTCGCGATCTTAGATCGCGCTGCAGCAGGCCCCTCCCCTTTAAGAAGGGGAGGAAGGCCTGCAGTACCGCAGCGTGTGGCGCTGCGTCACGTTGCGCTGCGAACTTCAGTTGCAGCGCCCCAAGACGGATGCGGGGCGCCTCGAGTAACGCCGCGCTTCCGTTTGGGGCACTCAAACTGAATTTCTGGCGGGCGCTCGCGACTCCTTCTGGGGCGGTACTTCCGGCGCCCTGGTGGGGTGCCACCGAATTTCTAGGCCATTGACTTCCTGGTTGGAGTCCTTGTTCTCTGTCCTTGAGAGTATTTTCAGTAGCTCTGAGATCCATGTGAAGCGTTGTAGAATGCCCAGGATAATAAACAGAGGGCCCATCTTTAGATTACCTCAGGTACTGGTTCAATCCTGTGCCTAGATCTTGTTTTGAGCTTTAACTGCTGAACACATTTGTTAATCATTAATAGTCCACTAGAATAGTAGTAATAATAAATACTTCTGAAACAGTTACTGGGGCTTTATGAATCGAAGTAACTGTTTAATTATAAAAGCTACTAACCAGGAACGTATCTGAACAAATTACATAGAATGTTTGTATTGAATTAAGTGATTGAATTCCTCTCTAAAGTGAACTATCCAGTAACCAACCGAACAATCATTGCTACATTTTTGTCCCAGCTTAACTCTATGATCTGTGAGTGAAACTGGTTTTTAACCCCTGGTGTACTGTGACAGAATTGAAGAAGCCTATTGATTAAAAATACTTCATTATCTTTATTAAACACATTGGGGGAAAAATTCAGTTGACTTGCGCCTCCTGTTAGGGCACTAACGGGGCGCAACGCAACTAGCGCCTGGGCGCGGTGCCGCCAACGCCTCTCACGAAATTCAGCGGGAGGTTGGCGGCGGTAACTTAGTGCCCCGCGGCGCTGTGCCTCCGGTAATGACGTTATCGCCGTGCACAGCGCCCCGCTTGCACCCCGGCTGCGATCTTCGGTAGCGACCCCTGACTTACAGCCGGACGCTATGTCCGACAGGGTCAGGGAGGCCTACCTGCGACCGGGGTGGCGCTTGTTGCTGGACGCCTGACAGCACCTGCCCCCGTTGCTGTTCCCGGCCTTCTGTGCAGCCCCCCCGCAGAATGCCGGCTGCATTCCGTGAGCTCGGCACTTCTCTTGAGTGCCGGGCTCTTTTGCTGGCACTCCGATCCCTGGTGGCCCAGCTGGGCCCCGGGTCGCGCTGCGCTAGGCCCCTCCCTTTTAATAAGTGGAGGAAGGCCTGCAGTACTGCGGCGCTGTGGAACGTAGCGCCGTGATATTCACTTGCAACGCCCCGCCTCTTGGGGCGCTACCAGTGAATTTCGGGCGCTAATTTTTTCAGAGCGCTAAAAGTAGCGCCCCAACGAAGTTAGCACCCCAAAGGGGGTGCGACCCAATTTTTTTCCCCCATTATAAACAAATGTGTTTGATTTTAAAGTGATCAACCCCATAAGATCCTATAGAGAATATATTAGAAAAAGTGGTATGTCTAACATGTGTAGGTGTCACCCTTTTACAGATGCAAAGCAACCTTAAAATGGTTTTCGCTTCTGACCTGGAATATCAAACTGACCAGCGCATTTGCAAAGTTCCCTGATCAAACAATATTTCAACTGAGCCTCAGTTTTCTTAACAATTGGAGCTTGCGGCCTTGCAGGAACACACCTCCACCTTAGCGGAATGACACATTATGTATTAGATGGTATAACGCTCCTGTCTTTCTAAAATAATACATCATCCAATTTGCTGTGAACAAAAAAAATCAGTTCATGCTGGCTTCTTCTGACCTGGAGCCAAGAATTTGCAAACTTCCCTCACCAATGGCAATTAAACTTATAGCCTTAAAGGGTTCGGCCAGGCTGAACACAACCATCCCACAGTAGAAGATAAATATGTTGTGTATTAGATTCTCCAACTTGCTGTGAGCAGCACTGTAGGAGATGCACCATTATATCTGGAAAATGTGTTAATCTCTCTCTGCTCTATGAGCTGTTCTGGTGATGTCGTCTATACTCTTGCCATTATCTATTCAACTCATTATCCAATTAAACCCTTGATTTGAAAAGCAGTGAGCAAGGTTGTTTTGGTAATACAATTTGAAGTGCCAACTCAGGATTCACAACTTTAGAAGACTGGGTTTTCATTAGGGATCAATTATCTGTTCAAATTTTAGATTGTACACTCTAAGCCAGGGATTTCACTTTAAGCAAACACACAAGCACAAGTATGTGCACTAATCCTGACATGCTATTTACCAAAGTTCTCAAATTCTAACCTTGTCTTATCGCAGATTTGCAATGTGTAAAATTGTGTGGCAAAACCAGGATATATTCTGTCAAATCTCAAACCGTGTTGGCTGAACATATTTGGCGCATAAATCTCTCTAATCACTAGTGGAGGTTCACTGCAGTGGGTTAATTACATGCAAATAAGACTCTTGTTTAAAGTACTTCCATCTGTGCATTTTCTGCACTGATCCAGTATGCAGTGCTTGCCAAGAACTGTTTCCATAAAGCAACAAACCTCTGTCTGAACTTTTCTATAAACCAACAATTTTCCCATTAAAGTATGTAGGGAATGAATTCCTGGTGAACCTAAGTTCCCTTTAACAGAACGTTTCCATAAACGAGATATCATTAACTGGTGTGCACTCTGAGTGATTATGGTGTATTAATATATGTTCCAGTGAAAGCTGCGCAGTGTTTTTACTGTAATTCAGAATTTTTTTTTTGAAACCACAAGTGAAGAGGAAAGGATGTCATCAGATCAAAATAGGTAATAGAGGAGGAGGTAACTGGGGGTAATGCCAATCTTGAACCCCACCTACCACCTTCTGTAAACTTCAGCTCATCCAAAACTGTGCTGCCTATATCCTCACTTGCACCAAGTCCCGTTCTCCCATCGCCTCTCTGATCACATTGGCTCCTGGTTCTGCAACGCCGCGATTTAAAAATTCTCACCCTTGTTTTCAAATCCCTCCACGGCCTCACCCCTCCCTATCTTTGTAACCTCCTCCAGCCCTACAACCTTCTGAGATCTCTGTTACTCCAATTCTGGCCTCTTGTGCATCCCTGACTTCCTTCACCCCACCATTGACAGCCGTGCCTTCAGCTGCCTGGGCCCCAAGCACTGGAATCCCTCCCGAAACCTCTTTGCGCCTCTCCTCCTCTCAACCTACCTCTTTGACCAAGCTTTTGATCACCTGTCCTAATGTCTCCTTATGTGGCTCGGTGTCAAATTATGTCTGATGATGCTCATGTGAAGGAAGCACCTGGGGACATTTTACTACATTAAAGATGCTATATAAATGCAAGTTGTTGTATTAGGTTTATTTCATGAAGGTCCACATGTGTTCTTTAAATGTTCTACATAGGTCACAGCAGCTTTGCATCAATCTGAACTGTAGTGTAATTCAGGTATGAAGAATTCCGTTTTGGGAAGCAGCTGCAGTGTAACTACATGGGAACCCAGTGTTTACAGTGGGAAGTTGGGGCAAGGACTTTGTGCATGTGGTTTTTGTCATTTTTGCTTGTCCGACAACTGTGACTGGGGCTGTTGATGCTCGTGGATGTCTAACGAATCTTGGTGATCAAAATGAACCATTTCACAAAACTTGTACCACGGTGCCTAATTCAAAGTTTACTTTTATCAGTGTATAGCAATGTCTCATATTTTTCCTTTTGGAAATATACAATTGCAGTGCTGAGGTATATCCCATAAAAACAGAGAAAAATGCCAGAAATGTACAGTGAATCCAGTGTGGAAAGAGAAGACATTTTAACAAGTGCAGCGGAGTTGAGGGTGGCTGGTGGCAAGCCAGGCAGTTGTGTTCATGTTTGTATTTTCCCAGGTGAAGCTGTTTTTCCAGGACGTCACTGTACAGAGTACGCCTTTCTCCCTCCCCCCACCTACTTGAGTCCCTGTGGATTCTAGATTGCGAGGGTTGTGGTGTGTTTCTGAACTTGCAGTGCTGTCTTTAACAGTTCCCAGTTTTGATTTGGATTGATAATCTGTGAGTCGTCCATCTGAGTCAACTAACCACTTTCTCCATTGGCGACGATAAAAGCTGCAGAATAATTTGAAGTGGCAGTTAACACAGATATATGAATGAATGTGTATATATAAGACAACTCCTGCCTTCCAGCCGAGAGAACCTGGAAAACAAATCGAAGTGCATATCATAAGTGAGTCATTTCAGTTACCGCAGCTCCCTGGAGAGAGGGAAGTTAAATTTTTCTGTGCACTGACTGCCACCACTGCACACACGGAGCAGGAGATTGGAAGTCGGAGGAGGCAGCAGGAGACTAGGTGCCAGACAGAGCCTGCTGCTGGAGAGTCCATAACCGAGAGGAGATTGGGACCAGGTGAGCTCACTTCCCAGTACGGAGCTACAGTACTATCCTTCATCGTGATGTGACCATTCCCCCGTCTATTTTCAAGCCCCAAGCAGTGGCCTGAATTTCTAGTCTAGTAAGTGAATGGGTATGGGGTATTTCTTTTGGGCAATTATGTTAACTATATGTAAGCACTCATCTGTGTGGGAGAGAAGTTGCGAGGTGGTGGTCCTGTGAGCTTGGCAGTGCCGTAAAACTGCTTCCACGATTTCAGTAAAAGTTGCAGACTTTGCTTATTATTTGTTTTTGTTTGTCTTTCAGTGGGTCCTGGCTGAGTTTGTAAAGTGAACTAAATGGATGTTCTACAGGGAGGAGGTGACAGCAGGAATAAATGTTGTTGCTTCATGAGATGGAGAATATGCTCTTGTGCAATGATTTGGTGCTTGATCCTTTTTATTGCTGCGTCTGTGTGCTCTGATCTGCTGATTAGTATGGTATTGTGATTCAGCATTTGAAGACTACAAGGAAAATGGTACTGTTTGCTCTCTGTAATTTGTTCTAAATTGGATTCACAGTGGATAGCAAACAAATAGGTTAGGCAGTAATTATTAGCAGCAGAAAGTTGGCTTCAGTTTTGAAATGGATTTTAAAGCAAATGGCTTTTTTTCTTTTTCCCCCTTGAAAGTTGTTGATTTTTTTTTTAAAGGGGCTTATGTATAGGAAGGGATTTAAAATTCTAAATCATGCTAGAATCAACAGGAGAAGGATTGTTCATCCCCCTTTCCTATCTGCTGAACAGGTATAGGAGAGAGGGAGTTACTCAAACCCTTTCCTATCTGCTGAACAGGTATAGGAGAGAGGGAGTTACTCAAACCCTTTCCTATCTGCTGAACAGGTATAGGAGAGAGGGAGTTACTCAAACCCTTTCCTATCTGCTGAACAGGTATAGGAGAGAGGGAGTTACTCAAACCCTTTCCTATCTGCTGAACAGGTATAGGAGAGAGGGAGTTACTCAAACCCTTTCCTATCTGCTGAACAGGTATAGGAGAGAGGGAGTTACTCAAACCCTTTCCTATCTGCTGAACAGGTATAGGAGAGAGGGAGTTACTCAAACCCTTTCCTATCTGCTGAACAGGTATAGGAGAGAGGGAGTTACTCAAACCCTTTCCTATCTGCTGAACAGGTATAGGAGAGAGGGAGTTACTCAAACCCTTTCCTATCTGCTGAACAGGTATAGGAGAGAGGGAGTTACTCAAACCCTTTCCTATCTGCTGAACAGGTATAGGAGAGAGGGAGTTACTCAAACCCTTTCCTATCTGCTGAACAGGTATAGGAGAGAGGGAGTTACTCAAACCCTTTCCTATCTGCTGAACAGGTATAGGAGAGAGGGAGTTACTCAAACCCTTTCCTATCTGCTGAACAGGTATAGGAGAGAGGGAGTTACTCAAACCCTTTCCTATCTGCTGAACAGGTATAGGGGAGAGGGAGTTACTTAAAATGCTGCCTGCTTGCAGATGGTTGCTTATTGCTGTTCCATTGTATTCAGAGGATACAAGAATATGCACAAGTAATGACTTCACACACCAAATTTTACAGTAGTTGGTACTGTAGTGGAGGAAATAGGATAACTATTAATTCTATTATGTCTGTGAATCCTTAATTCTTTCAAAATGACTTGTCCCCACTTTCATGTTTTGACTGTTCTGCTTTGCTGATATGGGGTAATGCATTGCCATCCAGTATGCACTTGTCCAACAGGTTCTTGCAGCCTGTGCGGACAAGAGCAGGGACTGCTGTGAGGATGAGCAAACTGACCACAGCACCGTGGTACAGGGGGCCATTCAAGTTGGGGGAATAAAAAGGAATGTAGTAGTGGTATAGTTAGAGGAATAGTATAGTTAGAGGAATAGATACTGTTTTCTGCAGCCGAGAGCGTGAGTCCCGAAGACTGTGTTGCCTGCCAGGGTTAAAGACATGACATCTCGGGTCTGGAGAGGAACTTGGAGTGGGAAGGGGAGGATCCAGTTGTCGTGGTCCACGTAGGTACCAACGACATAGGTAAGACTTAGAAAGAGGTTCTGCTGAGGGAGTATGAGCAGCTAGGAGCTAAATTAAAAAGCAGAACCACAAAGGTAATAATCTCTGGATTACTACCTGAGCCACGAGTAAATTGGTATAGGATCAATAAGAATGCGTGGCTCAAAGATTGGTGTGGGAGAAATAGGTTTCGATTCATGGGGCTGGGGAAAGAGGGAGCTGTTCCGTTGGGACGGGCTTCACTTGAGCCATGCTGGGACCAGTGCCCTGGCGCATCGAATAACTAGGGCTGTAGATAGGGCTTTAAACTAAATAGTGGAGGGGAGGGGGTCAGGTGAGGGGAAATTTAGAAAGTTAAAGAGAAAGGACATTTTCAGGTTGGCAAACTAACAAGCGGGGTGCCACAGGGGATCAATGCTGGGGCCTCAACTATTTACAATCTATATTATTGACTTGGATGAAGTGACCGAGTGTACTGTAGCCAAATTTGCTGACGATACAAAGATAGGTGGGAAAGCAAGTTGTGAGGAGGACACCAAATCTGCAAAGGGATATAGATAGGTTAAGTGAGTGGGCAAAAATTTGGCAGATGGAGTATAATGTGGGAAAATGTGAGGCTATCCACTTTGGTAGGAAGAATAGAAAAACAGAATATTATTTAAATGGAGAGCGACTACAGAACGCTGCGGTACAAAACGATCTGGGGGTCCTCGTACATGAATCACAAAAAGTTAGCATGCAGGTACAGCAAGTAAAATTAGGAAGGCAAATGGCATGTTGGCCTTTATTGCTAGGGGGATGGAGTATACAAGTAGGGGCCACACCTGGAGTACTGCGTACAGTTTTGGTCTCCTTATTTAAGGAGGGATATACTTGCATTGGAGGCAGTTCAGAGAAGGTTCACGAGGTTGATTCCAGAGATGAGGGGGTTGTCTTATGAGGAAAGGTTGAGCAGGTTGGGCCTATACTCATTGGAGTTTAGAAGAATGAGAGGTGATCTTATTGAAACATATAAGATTCTGAGGGGGCTCGACAGGGTGGATGCTGAGAGGATGTTTCCTCTCGTGGGGGAATCTAGAACTAGGGGGCATAGTTTCAGAATAAGGGGTCGCCCATTTAAGACGGAGATGAGGAGGAATTTCTTCTCTCAGAGGGTCGTGAATCTTTGGAATTCTCTACCACAGAGAGCTGTGGAGGCGGAGTCAGTGAATATATTCAAGGCGGAGATAGACAGATATTTGAGCTACAGGGGAGTCGAGGGTTATGGGGAGCAGGCAGGGAAGTGGAGTTGAGACCAGAATCGGATCAGCCCTGATCTCCTTGAATGGCAGAGCAGGCTCGAGGGGCCGAATGGCCTACTCTTGCTCCTATTTCTTATGTTCTAATGATATGTAGTAGTCATTGGATGCTATCCTTTAAATCTGCCTCTCCACCTCCCTGTCCTCCATTAGACGCTCCTTAAAATTCACCTCTTTGACCAAGTTTTTGGTTACCCCTCCTAATGTCTCCTTCATTGGCTTGGTAGCCATTTTTGTCTGATTACGCCTCAATGAAGCCCCTTGGGACATTTTTCTACATTAAAGGCGCTATGTAAATGCAAGATGTTGTTGACTCTTGACGATCTGGTGACCTGATACAGATAATTATGGAAGAAAAATGGTTTGGGGTTAGAATTGCAACTTGAAGTATCCATGTATCAGTGACCAGATGCTGTTTTGTGGTGGTTGATCTTCCTCATTGTTCGTAGACTTGTTCACATATTCTTTCACACTTAATATTTGCTATGGTCGGGTACCATATACGCCACTCCTATACTTCGAGTTCTGGGGGCCCCACACAGATGTCATGCTGTACTTTACTACACAACACAGAAAGGTTAGCTTTCAAGCTGAGGAGTGTTCTTTGTCCAAAAACATGCACATGATTGAAATAATGTGACATTTTTGCACCAACATCAGAAGTATAATGTATGTAATTTTCATCCGTTTGTTCCCAGAATGTTAGAACTTTAAATATGCACAGTTCTGTAGTTTCCCACTCCTAATAGTCAGGAGTTACAGAAAATCCTTGTTTGCATACGTGATACAAAAAAAAAGATCCTACTCGTTACCGCAGTAAATAAATCCCTGAAGATTATCATCCTATTTCCATTGTTGTCACTTGAGTTTATTCCGCAGAGACACGGCTGCCTGTGGTTATTTTGACAGGTGAAGAATTCCAGGTTGAAAGATCTTTTTGGCTAAATTTTATTTGAATGATTTTAATGTGGGTTATGTACCTAATGCGTTGATAATTTAATGTGACTCCTATTCTAAGGCAAATTTGCTTCTTCAGCTTTATGTACACAGGTGATCCCAAGTGATTACTTAACTGTTCAAGAGCCACGTTTATCAAAAATGCACTGTCTTTGCTGAACACTTGTTCCACAAACCTTTTTTCAGGGGTGGGGAGAGAGAAAACCTGTACATCTTCAGCACAATATCATGCAACTGACACATTGATGATTTTCAGTGTTATTCATATTATTGTATAATGGGTTTTGTCAACAAAGAAATTTTCCCAAACACTTTGTTAGGAAGACTGTCCCTTTTAAGCAAGAAGTTCTGTAAACAAGCCTCCTCTTAAGCTCTCCTATCCTAGTTTGGTCTGCAAGCATATGACCTTGAATGAGTTTGCATGTTGTGCAGCCTTTATGTGGCTCTTTTGGATTGGCTCAGAAAGGCATCAAGCAGCTGGGTCCCCATTTCAGCAGTTAGCTGGTAGTCGATCTGTATCTGAATGAGCATCTTCTAAGATGCCGTATACATGTGTACAGTTGCAGTGCAGAGGTATTGTGCATACCATCAAAACTGGAGAGACACACAAAGGTTTCAGTCGTTTGTAATCCAAGCTTTCGATTAGCTTAGTTCCATATTTTATGTATGTTCTTGTACCTCATTTATATGGCTTCTGGTGGTTCTAATGGGGACCCAGAGTCTCTAATATGATCGGGTTCCGTGTGTTCTGAATTTTCCGTTTTTATACTGCAGTCTGGATTGTAGACTAGCACCAAGTACATATGTGCAATTCAAAAGTAGCGAATCTGTCTGAAGCAACTGTGTAAGTCAGCGATCATACAAGATAGCTGGCTGTGTTTGTGACTTTCCTGGTTGGTTGCAGTGTGATGGGGAAAGCTCAATGCAGGCCAGTAGTATTTAAAGCACGTTGCTGGTCTGTATGGGAGGGCTGAAGTGGGCAGTCACAATAAAATGGTCGGCTCAATGGCAAGTAATGCTGGTGATTGCTATCTACAGTAGTTTGCCTGCCAGTAGTGCTTTGCCTCTGGGGCTAGGGAATGAGACTAGCTTAATAAGTAGTGGTCCCTGCCTCTGGAGGTAGTGGTGTCGTGTTTAAGTGGCATTTACACATTCTGTTCGTGCCTCAAAAACCCGAAAGGGTAAATTTATATTAAAAAAATAATAATTCCCCTGTTAAACTGAATGTTGCACTCTGTTCATGCACCTTTTGTGGGTAGTCTTCATGGCACAATGCTGTGGATCTCTGACTATTTAAGTTTGTCTTTTTTCTTTTTATCCATGTCCATTTTAAAAGCTATTATGGATTTTGCTTCTACCATTGTTTCTGAAAGGCATTCCATGTCCTAACAATCCTCTGTAAATAAAGGAAGAAATACTCCTAAACTCTTCCTCTCATTTGGTGGTGATCCTAAATTTATGTCTTCCAGCTAATGACTGATCGATTGAAATAGCTTTTCCCAATTTATCTTATCAAAGTTCCTCAAAATTGTGAACCCCTCTGTCAGATCTCCTCTTAATCCTCTCTGCTCAAATAAAAAGAGCTCCAGTTTCTCTGGTGTCTCCTCATAACTAGAACCTCTCATCCCTGGAGTCATCTTAGTGAATCCCTTCTGCACCTTCTCCATGGCCTGTTTATTGCTAACCCTTCCAAAATGGGGATTTAGAGTGCGGTTCTTGCAGCTAGCTGTTTGACAGTCAAGAATCATTCAATCGGGTAATGAGTCTATTCCCTTTCCAGTTGGCGTGGGAAGGCAGTGTGCCGCGGGTATGGACAAGTTGGGCGACCAATGGCAGGAGTGTGGAGGTGGGGCAGTTGGCGGCAGGAGGTCATGTGATGATACCTCCAGAAATATGTCCAACAAGAGTTGGTAACCCTACTGCCTGTCCATTCTCATTCAGGTTTGTGCAATCTTGTTTTGCCAAATGTATAAAAAGAGTTGGGTTCATCTAAATGTATGAAGGGAATATTGGAGACATAACTCCTAGTGGGAGAGCTACAAGTGGCTCGTGTAGGATGGAATAGTGAGGTGGTGAGTAATTGCTGGTCTTTCATCACTAGAGATGTTTTTACTAGTTAATTTGAGCTGAAAAACCCTATTTCACAAGTGCTGCGGGTGCAGATGAAATATGACGTTTTTCCCACGATTGAAATAATCTAGCATGACACCAACTGGCGTAATATTCTAATTTATCACACACCAGTTGGTTGGTTCATATGGAAAAAGATGGTCAGAAGTTATTTTCTGGATTGCTTTCTGAGCCATCGTTCACAATGCCTCCAGTGACAATCTGATCTGAGAAGTGTTGGGAGAGGATGAAAGGAAAATTTCTGAAGGATCATATGAGATTGCATTCTTTTTAAGTTCACTGTGCCCATCAAATAAATCTCCGTCCTGTATTACTGTTGGTAGTACATGTAGTTGTATCCAAAAGCAAAAACTACTCTGGGGTTAGCACAAAAAAATCCCTTGGGCAAGTTCCTCTCACTGAATGGATGACTTGCTAGAGTCCAGATCAAACACTGACTTGCATTAAACCTGTTCAAACTGATTTTTTTTTAGTGACTTTCGCAAACTAATATAAGTGAACCTATCTGGTTTTCATTGCACTTGTTCGTTCTGTTCCCTGTGTAAATACTCATCCATTTAAGGAGAAGAAAAGTCTGGCAGTGTACTTTTTGTACAAAGGTGGTGGGGAATCTATATATTGAGCAGTTCCTGGCCCTTCTGCTTCCGTTTCGTCTTCGCTTGTCGGTTGCGTGTTCATTTTCAGAGATGCCCGAAGACAACGGCACTGGGCCTTGAACTGGTGATCCCCTAAGATTGAGGTGGGTCTGAGGGAGCCCGACAGCAAGGCTTGAGGGCCGAAGGGCAATCTTTTTCAGGCCTGTGTAAATTTTTGTCCCCAGAGGCCTCTGGCTGTTGTTTGAGAAGAGCAGAACGAATGCTCCAATGCCAATAGTCTGATCTGCAGCTGCGCTCTGGTTTCCACTCTGCCCTTTAATTCCGGGGGCAGGCCTGTGCTTGGGATGTGATAGGGCCATTTTAATGGACCAACCCATCAAATTCAGACATATGTGGGCCTGCACATGTACAGCCTGGTCTGGGGTCAGGAAAATTGCCCCCCTATATTCTTGATATGTTTTCATAGGAATTTGTAGATCCCTAAGTGTTGTGATGAGTTTAAAATGTCTCCTTTGCGTTTTGAAAGTTCTCTGCATTGGGGGGGGGGGGGAATACACATCTTGAATAATGTGTTGCAGTCACTTCAAAGGATGTCGTCTGACCCTTATGAGATAGATTGATTGATGAGTATCACAGACAACTAAAGTTAACGTTGTTGTGTATGTAATATGTGTGCTACTTTGAACCTATGGACAGGACTGCACTACTTGTTGGGCGTAGTGATACGCAGTACCACTCCTGGCCATAGGGGTATAAATAGTACTGTGGGTACTGATCTCCCCTCAGTTCCCGCCTGTGGGCATGAAGTAAAGACCTATGTATAGTCCCTACCTCCAACCAGTAAAGACCTGTTTTATTGTTACTGATTAAGTCTGAGTATTAATTACTTGAACAACTCACAGATTTAACACTGGCGACGAGTCTGATTCGGACCCTGCGGCAGTCACTCCATGGCAGCTTCGTCCACAGCCAGGACGTTGCAGAGAGGTTTCCACCCTCTCCACCCCACTGGAAGACATCCTGACCTCGGAGCCTCCATCGGCGACCGTCAGCTTCTTCTCCAGCTTGGTGGTGGGTAAGCCGTTGTCTGAGCCGGGCAGCGACGCGACAGGCAGTCGACCGCGTTGGCCGCACGAACGGGGCTGGGGGAGCTGGAGGAATAGGGCGCGAGAGCCGCTTCGAGCGGGAGGCGTTTCAACAGAGCGATCGCATCTCCTGATAAGAGCCGAGAGCCGCTTCGCGATCCAGCGATCGCATCCGCTGATAAGGGCCGCACTCGGGCGATCGCGGCGAAGATAAGGGCCGCACTCGGGGGGCTGAAGGGAGACGGCGTCGGGGGACGGGTGAAGACCGCCAAGCGCGGGAAAACCGCCATTTTGTGGGCGGAGGACGATGGCAAGAGCGGGAAGCCGCCATCTTTGATAACAAGTAAAGAAAAGAAAATCTGAGAAATTGCAAATCTACAATGCCTAAACACGGGAATATTAGCACCTTTGATAGTGACCTCGAAGATTGGGCCATATATGTTGAAAGAGTAAAAAATTATTGTAAGGCCAATAAAATTTGTGACCAAGATAAAGCTCTAACATTATTAAATTTAATGGGTGCGAAGACATACGGGCAATTGAAACACCTGTTATCACCAGATGAACCGGCGGATAAGACGTTCGATGAGATTGTTACTGTCCTGAAAGATCATCTAAACCCCACGCCGCTGATGCTAGCGGAACGATTTAAATTTTACGACAGAAGGCAGCTACAGCATGAAAGCAATGCTGATTATTTGCTGGAATTGCGTAAATTAGCGAAATATTGCCAGTTTGGAACGGGACTGACAGAGGCACTTCGAGACAAATTTGTGTGTGGTTTATTTAAACAGGATACACAAAAGCGACTGCTCGAGGAGAATGAGCTGACGCTTGAGAAGGCGGTCACTATGGCAGCAGCACACGAAGCCGCAGCGAGAGGCACGGCAGTAATGCAGCTACGGTCACCGGAGCTCAGTGCACACAAATTGGGTGTGAGTTCTGGCAAATGTTATCGTTGTGGAAAGACAACGCATGATCAGAACCAGTGTTGGTTTAAAAACCAAGAATGTAGAACTTGTGGTAGGCTTGGACATATAGCTAGAGTATGCAGGTCAGCGAAGAAGACCAGCAACAAGAAGTCACCGCAAGGAAAATACGCAAAGGTACACAAGGTGACCGAACAGGAGTCCGATTCAGACGCTAGCAGTAATGAACTGGCTAGCTTAAGCTGTAATGAACTGGCTAGCTTAAGAGTACTCAACGCTGGTAAGGGTGCAGACCTCCAGACAATTTGGGTCACTCTTCAGATAGAAGGAGTCCAAGTAAAACTGGAATTGGACACTGGATCGGCATTGACGGTCATAAATAAGAAAGATTACGGAAAGTTATTCCAACATATTCCCCTACAGGATACGGGGATTATATTGAAAACATACACGGGGCAAAGAGTGTACCCCATCGGGAAAATAGAGGTTGCAGTGGTCCACAAGGGCGAAGACAGTCAAATAATGGACTTATATGTGATATCTGAAGGAGGTTCTCCACGACTAGGACGGGAGTGGATTAGGAAAATGAATATGGACTGGCATTTCCTACAAACAATAACGAGTGAGAACTCGGTGAAGATAGTCGGCCCAGACTCTAGAACGGATGATGGTAAGCCCAACTCAGGTGCAAAAGACAAAGTTTCAGCACAGAATTCCACTGAGCAACAACAACATAGTTTAACTGTGGATCCTGAGTCTGGCAAGTCTACTGATGTGCCCATTTCTGAGGGACACCGGGCTCGAACTCAACTCCATTTCAAACTACAACAGCAATTAGAACAAATGCTTCGCCGTTGTGAGCAAGAGTTGAATGCAACGAAAGAGTTCTTTGATATAGAGTTGGAGAATCTGGAAAGACAACAGAAGCAGCTGATGGAGAAAATGGAGCAGGAGCACACAAAACGTCTGATGTCAGAGGAGTTAACGGTCAGCCAACTCCTGCATATGCTGAAGGACAGGACTCTGAAATGGGAAAAACTTGAACACGAACTTCAATATTCAAACGAAAGGGGTTCGGAGCTCTCAAAGGTTATTGGAAGAGCTGAGGTGGCAACACAGACTGAGATGACTGCAACAGAGCAGCCCTTGGATGCCAAAAGTACGCTGACTCACGTCAACGTAGAACAACAGACCGCTGAAACAGCTGCTCCGGTAGAGGGATTGAATAGTCCGATCAATCAATCTCCAAAAGAAGTTGAAGTAGTAAAATCTCAAATGAGGTCATTAGTAAACGACTTGCTGAAAGCCCAGAAAAAGCTGGATGAAGAGGTATGCATGAAGAAGTCTCTTCAGGAAAGATGTCTGGACTTGGAACAAAAGCTGGCTAACGCCCAGCTGGGTATGGAGGAAATAGAAGACCCTCTCGCTGGCCTAGACCAGGACGACACCGAATATTACTATGTCCTGTCCTGCCCAACTTGTAACTTCGACTCCCACCATACAGAAATCATGGAGGAGCACCGAAAGTCTACGGAACATCGGGAGAAGGTGGCTCTACTACGGAAAAAGGAGGGAGAGAAGGAGGAACTGCGCATGCAGCTGGCAGCTGACAGTGGAGCCCAGAGAGTCTCCAAGAAGCAGAAAAGGAAAAGTCGAAACAGAAGATGACCCATCTGAACCATTATTATCTCTACAAGATCACACACGTCCCTCCGAACGGAGCCAATTCAGTTCGGAAGTTCAAACTGTTAAATCCATGGAAGGACTATTGAATGAGTCACTCCAGCAACGTGAACCGACTCCACCACAGAGATTGAATCTGTGAACTGTTTTCCGCAGAGACTGAATCTGTGATCTGTTTTGACATGAAGTTATCTATGTATCTATGTTATTCTGTTATGTAAACCTGAAGTTATATATGTATATATGTTATTACGTTATGTTAAATGGGGAGATGACTGTAAAGCTAGGAAGGGAGGAATGTTGTGTATGTAATATGTGTGCTACTTTGAACCTATGGACAGGACTGCACTACTTGTTGGGCGTAGTGATACGCAGTACCACTCCTGGCCATAGGGGTATAAATAGTACTGTGGGTACTGATCTCCCCTCAGTTCCCGCCTGTGGGCATGAAGTAAAGACCTATGTATAGTCCCTACCTCCAACCAGTAAAGACCTGTTTTATTGTTACTGATTAAGTCTGAGTATTAATTACTTGAACAACTCACAGATTTAACAAACGTAAGCAAGAAAACGGTATCAGAAAAAATAATGGCACTAAAGACTGACCAATCCCCAGGACCTGATGGTTTCCACCCCAGGGTTTTAAAGGCCATACTAGAGTAATGAGCCAGACTCTGTTAATAATCTAACAGTAAGGGAACATTTATTTAACAGTGATCATATTATGATCGAATTCAGTGTTAGGTTTGAAAAGGAGAAACGTAACAGTTACGAAGACTCTAGATTTTGGTAAGGCTAATTAACAGGATGAAACAAAGACTGACAACAGCAAACTGGTTAAAACTGCAGATGAACTGTGGGAGGTGTTCAAAAAAGAATTTTGCTTAATACAGGACCAGGGTATACCCCTAAGGGGCAGGAGCTTGACTTGCCAAATAAAACAGCCATGGTCGACAAAAAAGGTGAAAGATAACCTCAAACTACAGGAAAAAGCATACAAAAGAGCAAAGAATAGTGTAGATCCAGTGGACTGGGAGAGATATAACGAACAGCAAAGGAAGACAAAAAATACAGTAAGCACTGCAAAAAGGAATATGAAAATAAACTTGAGGGATATCGAGATTAACACACAAGGTTTTTACAATTATATTAGAAGAAAAAGGGTAGTCAAGGGTAATGTGGGCCCTTTAAATACAGATGGGGATAATATTGCAAATGAAAATAAGGAAATGGCAGACTTGTTGAATAATTACCTTGTGTCAATCTTCACAGTATAGGAAGAGGATAATATACCTGACATTCCAGGGAACTAATAATGAATCAAGGACTGTGTGGAGTTTGCACATTCTCCCCGTGTTTGCGTGGGTTTCCTCCGGGTGCTCCGGTTTCCTCCCACAGTCCAAAGATGTGCAGGTTAGGTTGATTGGCTATGATAAATTGACCCTTAGTGTTAGGGGGATTAAATACGTGGGGATAGGGTGGGATATGTGTTGGTGTAGGGGTTACGGGGATCGGGTGGGATATGTGTCGGTGCAGGCTTGATGGGCCGAAATGGCCTCTATCTGCACTGTGGGGTTTCTGTGAGATCTGTGAGACTGGAACTCACTAAAGTTACCAGTTTTCGAAGAAGTGGCAATAACGGTTGACCAATCCCCAGGGCCTGATGGTTTCCACCCCAGGGATTTAAAGGAAGTCGGTGAGGAAATTGCAGATGCTTTCACCATAATCTTCCAAAGCACTCTCGAGTCATTGTCTCTTCAGATTGGAAAATTGCAAATACAATTAAGAAATGTGAGAGAGAGAGAAACCAGGACATTATAGACCTGGTAGTCTAACATCTGTTGTGGGAAGTTATTGGAATCTATATTTAAGGACAGAGTGCCTGAGCACTTAGAGAAATTTGAGCTGATTAGAGAGACCCAACATGGATTTGTAATGGGTAGGTTATGTCTAATGAACCTAATGGAATTTTTTGAGTAAGCAACTAAAGTAGTAGACAGGGGAATGTCTATGGACTTCCAGAAGGCACTTGATGAGGTTCCACATGAGATGTTAGCTAAAATTAAAGTTCATGGAATTGAAGGCAAATTATTGACCAGGTTAGGAGATTGGTTAGGCGGTAGGAGTCAGAGAGTAGGTATAATGGGCGTGTACTCGAATTGGAAGGAAGTGACTAGTGGTGTCCCACAAGGGTCTGTACTGGGGCCTCAACTATTCACTATACTTATTAATGACTTGTATAACACAATAGCGAGCCATATATCCAAGTTTGCCGATGATCCAAAGTGTGGTGGCATAATAAGCAGTGTAGACGGGAGCATAAAACTACAAGAGAGACATTGATGGATTAAGTGAGTGGGCAAAACTGTGGCCGATTGATTTCAGCCCAGGTAAGCACTGTAAGTGTGAGGTCATCTATTTTGGATCAAAAAAGGATCGATCCGAGTATTTTTTAAACACTGAAAAGTTAGGAACAGTGGAGATCCAAAGAGATTTAGGAGTCCATGTACACAGATCACTAAAATAAATAATCAAAATGGCTAAGCATCTTAGAAAAGATACATTGGCCTTGGATGGAGTGCAGCACAGATTCACCAGAATGTTACCAGGGCTCCAAGGGTTAGATTATGAGGAGCGATTACATAAACTAGGCTTGTATTCCCTGGAATATAGAAGATTAAGGGGTGATTTGATTGAGGTTTTTAGGATTTTGAAAGGACTTGATAGGGTAGTTGGAAGAAAATTTTTCTGCTGGTGGGAGAGTCTAGGACAAGGGGACATAACCTTAAAATCAGCGCCAGGCCATTCAGGAGCGGAGTTAGGAAACACTCCTTCACACAAAGGGAGGTAGAAGTGTGAAACTCACTCCCACAAAAAGCAGTAGATGCTAGCTCAATTAATAATTTTAAATCTTGGATTGATCGATTTGTGCTAGCCAAGGGTATTAAGGGATATGGAGCTAAGGTGGGTGGATGGAGTTAGGATACAGCTCAGCCATGATCTCATTGAATGGGCTCGAGGGGCTGAATGGCCTCCTCCTGTTCCTAACTGTCATTGTTGGTGCTGGCCTACCTGACAGTTAGATTATCATTCAATGTATCAGAGATGCAACGTGTTGTGCAGTTTCTGTGCCTCTAAACACCTCTTTGGCAGTATTTTGTAATTGGGAAAGTTACTTTGTGTTACAAAAGCAAAATGCTGCGGAAGCTGGAAATCTGAAATTAAAACAGAAAATGCTGGAAACACTCAACGGGTCAGGCAGCATCCGTGGAGAGAGAAACAGAGTTAGCGTGTCGGGTCGATGACCCTTCGTCAGAACTGGCGAACCTGAAACGTAACTGTTTCTTTCTCCACAGATGCTGCCTGACCTGAGTGTTTCCAGCATTTTCTGTTGTTTACCTTTTGTGTTCTCTCCCTTTGTCCCAGTTCAAAGCACTGCCCTTTATGTTCTTTCAATAATTGCTGCCTCACCAGTTAACGAATAAGCTGAGGTTAGTGCAACACTCTGTGAATATTCAAGTAGAAACTTTGCATCATGAGCGTTGGTCCAAAGTAAAAGTGTATTCCAGCAAAGAACAACCAGAAAATCGGGATGTTTTATTGTTTTATGACCAATTCTATAAGTTACATGATAATTTTCTTAATAAACCTGATTCCAAGTTTTGTAGTCCGAGATATACAGTCTCAGTCAGAGCGACGAGGAATATATGGTGATCTCCTGTATTATTTCAGGTGTGTACTTGTCGGTAGGAAGGCACATTGTTCTGACACAAAAGATGTCGGCCATGGCTCAGTGGTAACGCTCTCATGTCCGAGTCAGACGGTTGTGAGCTTAAGCCCCACTCCAGAGACTTGAGCACATAATCCAGGCTGACACTTCAGTGGTGTACTGAGGGAGTGCTGCACTGTCAGAGGTGCCGTCTTTCGGGTGAGATGTCCCCTGCCCCCTCAGGTCGATGTAAAAGATCCCATGATGCTATTTGAAGAAGATCAAGGGAGTTCTCCCTGGTCAATATTTATTCCTCAACCAACATCACTAAAAACAGATTATCTGGTCATTTATCTCAATATACTTGGAATCTTGCTGTGTGCAAATTAGCTGCTGAGTTTGCCTACATTACAACAGTGACTGCACTTCAAAAGTACTTCATTGGCTGTGAAATGCTTTGGGACGCAGTGAGCTTGTGAAAGGCGCTCCTCCTCCTTGTCCTCGTCCATGCCCTCCCCCCCTGCCCCCCTCCTGTCTGTCGCTTCCCTCCCCCTCCTGACACACATTACTTTGCACATAGTCATATTTAGGTTTGTAGAGAGCAAGGGTTTGCCTGTAGAAGCAACCCTTTGGGGAAATGACAAAGTAGCTCAAACCATATCGCCCGTGTTGAAATTTATTTTTCTTCAATATATTTACAGAAGTACCATTTCACTCTTTAAAGTTCTCTCTGTTGAATACAGTGTCCCACAAGTGAAAGCGATTGTGTTAAGTGAGTGAGTTATTCTTCATGAGCAGATTAAATGTATTCAGTAGTCTCCATTGGAGTGTATTCTGTGTTTATTTTTTTTTTTATAAACTTGCTGTTTAGCAGTGGCATTTTGGTCTGGTGTGATATTTTTCTTTTAGCCAGAAGGCACTCTGACTTAACAATCCCAAATTCTTGGTAACAGGGTACACATGACATCATCTATTAGCTGTTCGTGGTGTAATGGTCAAGAAGTGGGTTAGTGCTGCCTAGAGCATTTGTGATGGTGACACAAGGGGTACTGATGAATGCTGAGAGGAGCCTGCATTATTGGTGTGACAAGGCTGCGTTTATTGCCCGTCCTGAGTTACCGTGAGAAGATGGTGTTGGCCTTCTCCTTGAACTGCTTCAGTCCTTGCGCTGATGCTGCTCCCACAATGGTGTTAGGTAGGAAATTCCATGATATTGACCCAGTGATGGTGCAGGAATGACAATATATGTCCAATATATATTCTGAAATCCCACTAGCCACCTCCTCTGTGAAAACTTAGACAAAGTATTTATTTAGTATCACTGCCATTCCCTCTGTCCATTACAAGCTTGCATCCTTCATCTTTTAGCAGCCCTCCCCTTACCTTGGGTACCCCCCTACTATTAATGTGCCTATAAAACACCATTTTATTGCCCTTTGTCAATTGCTAATTTTTTCATACTTGCTCTTAATCTTTCTACTTTCTCTCTTTGTAGCTTTCCTATATTTGTATTTGTCCTTGCTCTTATTTTTATTGTCTGCCCTGTAATTTGATATGGTTTCCCTTTTCACCAATGGAACCCCAGTCTTTGATCCACTCCCCTATTTCATTGCTAGAATATACTTGATTGTATCTTTTCCATCTCTTGTTTAAATATTTCCTTTGCTGATCTACAGTTCTGTTTGCCAATTAATCTTGCATTTGATCTGGGCAAGGTCTCTCTCCTTTTTATATTCTACAATAATTGACTCTTTCCAGTCAAGTACCCTTGCACTGCACTTTTTTTTTCCATTTTCTTTTCTTACACTGAACCTAACTATATTGGGTCAGTAATTGGGGCAGCACGGTGGCATAGTGGTTAGCACTGTTGCCTCACAGCGCCAGGGACCCGGGTTCAAATCCGGCCTCGGGTGACTGTCTGTGTGGAGTTTGCACATTCTCCCTGTGTTTGCGTGGGTTTCCTCCAGGTGCTCCGGTTTCCTCCCACAGTCCAAAGATGTGCGGGTTAGGTTGATTGGCTATGATAAATTGACCCTTAGTGTTAGGGGGATTAAATACGTGGGGTTACGGGGATCGGGTGGGATATGTGTCGGTGCAGGCTCGATGGGCCGAAATGGCCTCTATCTGCACTGTGGGGTTTCTGTGATTCTGTAATTCCGTTCCCAACGCGTGAGTACGGACGGTGTACTCACGCGTGTGGCCGGAGGAATTGCCGGATTCCAGCATGCACAGCGCATGCGCGGGAAACCAGCATTTCCTCTCCATCGAACTAAGGGGTTAAGAGGTCCAACGCGTTGAACTTCCTTCGTTTAGACAGGTTTGCGCTTGTGCAAGGGCCTGAACTTTTTGGAAATGAAAAAAGGAGGCGTAAGCAGTGGATTCTTGAAGGTAAGTGGTCTATTATTTAAAATTATTACATTTTTTCCATAGCCTCATTGTTTTTAAGGACTATTCAGTAAGGTAAGTTTATTTTTAGACCCGAATTTGTAAAAAAAAAAATGTTTCAAAAATTTTATTAATTGTTTTAAATCGTTTTTTAAAGTTATTTATAGTTTATTTAATTATTGGGATGTTTTTTAAAATTTTAATTAAAGTTAAACTAGTCTTTTGGGCGCCCGTACTTTTCATGAATTTGACAGTCTTTACTAACAAACTCATGAATGAGTTTCCCCTCCCCTGATTGGCTGCAGAGTGCTCACCTGATCCCAGCCGGCACATCGCACTAACTACGCCGCTGGATCAGGTAAGCACAGCGCGCCGACAGCTGAACTGGGCCAGGGACAGGAATTCCAAGCAGGCCCGGGCTTCAGCTGTCGGCGCGCCGGGTGAGTGCACATCGGGGGCTTGCACGCGCAGCAAGCCCCCGATCCTAATTTCTGGCTCATTGTGGTCACTGTTTCCCACATGTTACTCTTTTTTTTAGGTTGCCTACTTGCTCTGCTTCATTACCCCAAACCAGGTGAAGCAGTCTTTCTTTCCTGTTCGAGCAGCAACGCATTGAGCAAACAGTCCTGAACACACTACAACCACCACCTTTTCTCGCCACAAATATTTTCTCTGCCTCAGTTTATTTTTGATTGATTAAAATCTCCTACAATTATTAATACACCTCGCTAATTTGTCTAAACATTTCATCTGTCCTGTTCAATGTAGTGTCAGCCGGGGCTCAGTGGGTAGCACACTTTCCTCGGAGTCAGACGGTTGTGGGTTCAAGCCCCACTCCAGAGACTGGAGCACACAATCGAGACCGACACTTCCAGTGCTGTACTGAGGGAGTGCTGCGCTGTCAGAGGTGCCGTCTTTCGGATGAGACGTTATATTCAAAACAGAAGTCGATAGATTTCTGACTAGTAAGGGCATCAAGGGATATGGCAATAGGGCCGGTGAATGGAGTTGAGGCAGAAGATCAGCCATGATCTCAATGAATGGCGGAGCAGGCTCGAAGGGCCAAATGGCCTACTCCTGCTCCTATCTTCTTATGTTCTTAAACCAAGGCCCCGTCTGCCTTCTCGGGTAGATGTAAAAGATCCCGTGATGCTATTTGAAGAAGAGCTGGGGAATTATCCTGGTAAACATTTATCCCGCAACCAACATCATAGATTATCTTATACAAAAGGAAAAGGAAAAAAAAGAAAATACTGCAGATGCTGGAAATCTGAAATAAAAACAGAAAATGCTGGAGACACTCAGCAGGTCAGGCAGCATCTGTGAAGAGAGAAACAGGTCGAACGTTAACTCTGTTTCTCTCTTCACAGATGCTGCCTGACCGGCTGAGTGTCTCCAGCATTTTCTGTTTTTATTTCATAGATGATCTTGTTTTGCTGTTTGTGAGAGCTGCTGTGCACAAATTGGCTGCCGCATTTCACAGAAATCACAGAATCACAGAAACCCCACAGTGCAGATAGAGGCCATTTCGGCCCATCGAGCCTGCACTGACACATATCCCACCCGATCCCTGTAACCCCTACACCAACACATATCCCACCCTATCCCCGTAACCCCACGTATTTAATCCCCCTAACACTAAGGGTCAATTTATCATAGCCAATCAACCTAACCCGCACATCTTTGGACTGTGGGAGGAAACCGGAGCACCCGGAGGAAACCCACGCAAACACGGGGAGAATGTGCAAACTCCACACAGACAGTCGCCCGAGGCCAGATTCGAACCCGGGTCCCTCCCTACATCACAACAGTGACAACAGTTCAAAAGTACTTTGTTGGCTGTGAAATGTTTTGAGATGTTCTGAGGCCGTGAAAGGGGCTATATATATGCAAGTAAGTTCGTTCTTCGTTCTATTGTATACTCCCAGTAATGTGATCA
The DNA here is from genome assembly GCF_052327205.1 of Somniosus microcephalus. NCBI lineage: Eukaryota > Metazoa > Chordata > Chondrichthyes > Squaliformes > Somniosidae > Somniosus > Somniosus microcephalus. The sequence continues at coordinate 10,051,035 of NC_141019.1, forward strand.
ATCTCTCAATTTCATCCAAAAGAATTCTGTTTGGAACACTTGTCTATTTAAATTTGTGTGCTCCAGTGTTATAATATTGTCTAATGCCATTATCCCGCCTACTTTTCTTTCTTCCTTAAGGCTCCTAAAAATATTATTCTCTGGTATATTTAATTGCCAATCCTGATCCAGCTGCAGCCATGTTTCATTTACTGCTATTATGTCATAATTTTTCTATTTTAGTCAATCACTCTTGTTGAAATTTTGTTTCTTATACTCTGTGCAATAATATACACCAAGTTTAGTTTGGATTCTCTTGGTTTGATCATTTTCCTTTTTATTTGAGTGCCCATGTCCTGATTTCTTTACTATTTAGTCCTGTTTAACCTCGTTCAACCTTTCCACCTCCTATTAGCCATATAATTCCCTTCTCTTTAAAGCTGCCTATTCTACTTTTTTTATTTAGCTTTTTCCCTCCCCTTGTTGTATTACTTTAAATTCTGTCCCACAGTTCTAATTAACCTACCTGCAGCGATGTTGGTCTCCTGTCTGTTCAGGTGTTGGTAGAGCTCACTCCTGTCCTGGGAAATCTGAACTCTCCTCTTCTAAACTGTGCCTCCTTTAATCTGGCATTAATAGTACAACAACAACCACTTCCATTTATATAGCTTCATTAACGTAGCAAAATTTGACACCGAGCCACATACGGAGATATCAGGACAGATGGGTCAAGGAGGTAGGTTTTAAGGAGCGTCTTAAAGGAGGAGAGAGGTAGAGAGGCGGAGAGGTTTAGGGAGGGAATTCCAGAGCTTAGGGTCTAGGCAGCTAACACGGCTGCCAATGGTGGGGCGATTAAAATCGGGGATGTGCAAGAGGCTGGATTTGGGGAAACAGAGATTTCGGATGGTTGTTGGGCTGGAGGAGGTCATCGAGATAGGAAGGGGCGAGGCCATGGAGGGATTTGAAAACAAGGATGAGAATTTTAAAATCGAGACGTTGTCAGACTGGGTGCTAATGTAGGTCAGCAAGCACAGTGACGATGGGTGAATGGGAATTGGTGTGAGTTAGGACACGGGCAGCAGAGTTTTGGATGAGCTCAAGTTTACGGAGGGTGAAAAATGGGAGGCCGGCCAGGAGAGCGTTGGAATAGTCAAGTCTAGAGGTGAGACTGCTGCCTTTTTGAGGTCCTGCTTCTTGATCTACTTCCTAAGTCCTGGAAGTCTCTACAGGACTTGAATCCTAAACTTCCTTATATCGTTGGGTTGAACATGAACTGTGGCTTCTGGCTGATGTCCTTTCCAAGATTTTCTGGATCTGATCCAGTATGTCCTTAACCCTGGCACCTGGGTGGCAACATATCATTTAGGACTTAAGTTTACGATTAGAGATGCAACTGACTACTCCTCTCCCTGTCGAATCGTCCACTGCTACTGCATTCCTGCATTAAACTCGCTATCTTCCCCACTTCCCAGGATAATGAATTCTCCATGATGCTGCTCGTGATTTCCCTCCACCAAGTTGGCTATCTGGCAGATGATCACCCATGCCCCCTTTCTCTTTCTCCCTGTTCCTGTCTAGCTGTGGGTGACCATCTCCTACACTGTATCTGTTCTAGGAACCCTTCCTCCACCCATATAGTGCAGAGTGTCTCCAAGTATTTCCACAGCTCAGTAACTTTCAGCTCAAGCAAGTCCATCTGGAAATATTTATTTTACACCTATGGTTCCAGAAACTCCCACATTGTCGAAGTTCTGCACAACACTGGTTTCCACTGTCTTGCCATAATAAGTAGACTCAAAGGGCTCAAACTCATAACTGAAAATATTCAAACCAACTACAGTACTCTTTATATGATGTGTGTGAGTAGGAGAACATGTGTGGCAGTGCCTATCTGAAATGTCTATGGCCTTTTCATGTGTGCTGAACCTGCTCCTACAGTTGCATATCAATTGAAGAATGAAGACCACTTTTATCAGGTAGGTAATCTATCGTTCATAACCAAACTTGATGTCTATACATAGGTTGTTCCATCTGGCTACTTTCAGCAGCCCCTTTCCCTCACCTCCCCCCAACAGCCGCCATTTTAAAAATCCCTGGTGTATGGGATTTACATAGAAACATAAAAACATAGAAGATAGGAGCAGGAGCAGGCCATTCGGCCCTTCGAGCCTGCTCCGCCATTCAATGAGATCATGACTGATCATCCAAATTCAGTACCCTGTCCTTGCCTTCTCCCCATATCCCTTGATCCCTTTAGCCTTAAGAAATATATCCAACTCTTTCTTGAATATATTTAATGAACTGGCCTCCACCGCCCTCTGTGGCAGAGAATTCCACAGGTTCACCGCTCTCTGGGTGAAGAAATTCCTCCTCATTTCAGTCCTAAATGTCCTACCCCTTATCCTTAGACTATGACCCCTGATCCTGGACTCCCCGGCCATCGGAAACATCCTTCCAGCATCTAGTCTGTCCAGGCCTGACAGATTTTTATAGGTTTCGATGAGATCCCCTCTCAATCTTCTAAACTCCAGTGAGTATAAGCCCAATCGACACAATCTCTCCTCATACGTTATTCCTGCCGTCCCAGGTATCAGCCTGATGAATCTTCGCTGCACTCCTTCCATGGCAAGAACGTCCTTCCTCAGATAAGGCGACCAAAACTGCACACAATACTCGAGGTGCGGTCTCACCAAGGCCCTGTACAACTGTAGCAAGACATCCTTGTTCCTGTACTCGAACCCTCTTGCTACGAAGGCCAACATACCATTTGTCTTCTTAACCGCCTGCTGCACCTGCATGCTTACCTTCAGCGACTGGTGCACAAGAACACCCAGGTCTCTTTGCACTTCCCCTTCTCCCAATCTATTGCCATTCAAATAATAATCTGCCTTCCTGTTTTTGCCACCAAAGTGGATAACCTCACATTTATCCACATTATAGTGCATTTGCCATGTTTCTGCCCAATCACCTAACCTGTCCAAATCGTACTGGATTTTCATGACATCCTCCTCACAACATACCCTCCCACCCAGCTTTGTGTCGTCTGCAAATTTGGAGATATTACATCCAATTCCCTCGTCCAGATCATTAATATATATTGTGAACAGCTGGGGTCCTAGGACCGATCCTTGCGGTACCCCACTAGTCACTGCCTGCCACTCGGAAAACAATCTGTTTATTCCAACTCTCTGCTTTCTGTCCGCCAACCAGTTCTCTATCCAAGTCAATACCTTGCCCCCAATCCCATGTGCCTTAATTTTGCACACTAATCTCTTATGCGGGAATTTATCGAAAGCTTTCTGAAAGTCCAAATACACCACATCCACTGGTTCTCCCTTATCTATTTTACCAGTTACATCCTCAAAAAATTCCAGTAGATTAGTCAAGCATGATTTACCTTTTGTAAATCCATGTTGACTTTGTCCGATCCTGTCACTGCTTTCCAAGTGCTCTGCTATTACATCTTTTATAATGGACTCTAGCATTTTCCCCACTACCGATGTCAGGCTTACCGGTCTATAATTCCCCGCTTTTTCTCTGCCACCTTTTTTGAATAGTGGGGTAACATTAGCTACCCTCCGATCCATGGGTACTGTTCCAGAGTTAATTGAGTTCTGGAAGATGACCAGCAATGCATCTACTATTTCTAGGGCTACTTCCTTAAGTACCCTGGGATGTAGATTACCAGGCCCTGGGGATTTATCGGCCTTCAGTCCCATCAATTTTCCTAACACCATTTCCCTTGAGTAGGTACAGCTTTGAAACTGAGTTTTATTGTTGGTCATAAAGCGTGTGAAAACTTTTAGTTATGTGTTTGAGTAGTAGTAAAATATGTTTTAAAAATAATCTTTGTATCTTAGAATGCAACAAAGATGCACTAAATAACAGCCTTGCTTTCAACAGCACATTTACAGTGTTTTCTGCTTTGCCAAGTTGTCATGGAGTTGAAGATTCGCCCTAGCTCTGAGTTGCTGGCCTAATGTGTTCTATTTTGGCCCTGTATGTTCAGTTGTCCATTGGCGTAAAGGGGGGCACAGAGTGAAGTGAAAATCAATTAGCATGAATTGCGGAAGAATATTAAATGTGTGGTGGGGTGTCTGTGGTGGGGTGTGTGTGTGGTGGGGTGTGTGTGTTGATTAGGTAGATGAGATACTGGAATGCAGCTGGTGTCTGTGGAATTATACTTCAGCAAAAGTTACTGCCTTCAAGAGAGGAGGGGAGAAAATTTGAGTGGGTGGGGAAAAAGTTATAATGGATATTTATTCTATCAGGGAGGTGGTAAGCAGAGACCAGGTGCTGACAGAGGAAAAGTCATAAATATATGTGAGACAGAGATAGATTGCTTCAGGCTTCTCCTATACATCTGTATAAGTCATTGGGACTTTGCCCTCATGAGTTATTCATGCCGTGCAAGTTAGATCATCAGCACTCCACGATATGATATATTTTCCACATCAGTTTTCATACTATATCCTCGATCTTGCTACGATCAGTTACAACAGATGGAATTAAACAGATCCTGTGTCTGTAGGAATATGTCAAGCCCTGTGGTGTTAATTAAAATGCTAGGACCTGTTTATATACTGCAACAGTGAGTGTTTAATGGTAACAAATTCAGTGGTAAACCGTAACCAACGCAGACAGCCACTGGTAACAAATAATCAACTTACGAATCCAAACAGGAACAGTCAAACCTTCAACCTGAGCAATAAGGCTGTGAACATTTAGATAGCAATTATCAAGCCCCCCCCTAAGGAGCAGTCTGGGACAGTAAGGAATATTGCAGAGCAAAACCGGCAGATGCGGGGCGGGAAACGATCTGAGGGAAGGGAAAACAGAAGCTGTGAAATAAAATGGGCAGAATACAGCCCCATCAGCAGGGGAAATCCACACAGCAAATCAAGAAACACCTTGGCTGCGATTTTGCCAGCGCTCAGAGGGCGGGTTTGGAGGCGGGTCAGAAGTTAAAGTCGTTTTGATTGACGGCAGATTCTGCACCCGCTGTCATCCCGCCTCCACACAACCTTCCCAAGTGTTGGGTCACCAATTTGCGAATGGACCCGACACCTAGCGGTGGGAAACGGATTAAAGGCAATTAACTGCCTATTAACAGGTACTGTACTTGTGAGCAGTTTTCAGGGTCTTTTTCGATTTTCCAGCTTCTGGGTCGGGTTTTACGATGTCCGGACAACACGCCAGGTAAGTGTGGCATGTTGAGAGTCTGGTCTGATGTTTGTGACAAGTTGACAGCTGCAGAAGTGGCGTCAAGGATGCAATGTTGTACATGGTGAGTTTCAGAGCAAAGACAATGTTGGTTACTGAATTTTTAATACCTATACAGATTTCTTTAGCTTACAAGTTTTTAAATCCAACTGTATGTCCAGTGCCAGCTCATTGGGAGAACCTCTCTCACCAGTGACAGATCACTTCTGTCATCTCACCTGCAGCTGCCATCTATTCCAGCAACATCGGAGCCAATGAAACAATCAGACCTTGGTCCGCAGAATCCTCCCACAATCATCCCCAACACCAACATCACCAACCTCCGCCGCCATCACCTGATTCTGCATTGGACAAAGGCATCAGCTCCTGACAAAATTGCTGGCCGGGAGGCCAGCGATGGCATCACCATTGCCAGACTTTCTTCACTTGATGCTGTAAACCCTGGCTGCCACATGATGTGCCAGGTTGACACCATCCCACACCAGCACCGTGAAGCATCCCTTTAATGTCCAAGCCATTCCATGCACACACATCACTATAGCGGGGGTGGGGGGGCGGGGGAGTTATGACTGAACAATCACTGGAACTCAGTAAGACACTTCTCCAAGGTGCGCTCAGATCTGTCCAATAAGGGGCACTTTTTGAAAGAGATTTCACTGTATGACAACACATTACCAGAAACTTCACATGGACATTGGCTAAACCTCTCAAGTGCCCACCCTTGTGTGTTGTTAGTTGGTATGCTTGCAGTAGAATGAAGGTGAGTGTGAGGGGTGGCTAGTGAGATGGGGAAGTGATAAAGTCGATAGAGAGAGTTGGGTGGAGGTGCAAGATAAGTTGGTGTCCTGGGGAGGCCTCTTCCGCCCTTGGAAGGGAAGAGAACCTCCCTGCGTACTGTGACTCCCTCCAAAAGCATATGGAGGGAGTCATTGGAGAGCCTGGGTACAAGAGTTCACCTTTGTGCAGTGATTGTCAGTGTTTTCAGCACCTCAATGCTGTCAAACACTGAAAAACCAACTGTCAAAATAAAATTGTGCACAGTCCCTTTAAGGAAACTGGCAGATGACGCATCATCAAATGACGTCATCAGACCCGCTTCCTGTAGGCCAATCAAGGGAAAATCACGTCTGCAGAGCAGAGGCAGCTGGGGGCGGGACTGGAACCCGGAAACCAGCTGACCCGCACCCATCCCGATACCGATGAGAAAATCGCGGCCAATGAATGGGAAGGCAACAAAACTGCAAACATCCACACCCCTACCAAAGGAGAACTTTACTTGCCTTAAACCAGGATGAACCCTCATGGAAAGGGCACCTGAACTTCAAGTTGAGATGGAGAGAATACACGATTCTCTCCAATTGGGCTACTTTGAAATTTCTCAACCTGGGTGGAATGTAGGTGATGTACTGGCTAGACATTGTTTAGCAGAAAGGTGGTGGTCAATTAGGTGCAAGGGATTTCCAGCAGTAGGCTCAGCCCAAAATTAAATGAGATGGCCTCAATCCTAAGACTTATGATTGCCTTAACCGTGTCGAAGGCAGTCTAATGCTCATGGACCAGTTGGCATGTCCATACAATGTATGAGATAGTGACGTTCTCATCCCAATTCTTCCAGTATCTGTCCAAGTTCATGTTGCCATTGAGTGGAGATGAGCTGGTGTATGATGGGTCCTATGTAGAATATTTAATTGTCCTTTGGTAGGTCATTACATGTAGAAATTTGAATGGCCTGCCACACAGCCGCTCAATCCTTGTTTTAAATATGTCAAAATCCACCCACCCTATAGCTCTTGAAAGCAATATGAGTTCACTGGGCCTGTAGAAAGCAAAAAAATCATAGCAGTGTAAAGTTTGTTTATCTTCACAAACACAGCTAGCTAAAAATGTCTCCAAAGTCGACGCCTCCCCAGAAATCATCCTAGAGACTTTCAGAGTATGAAATGGTGGACTTGAGGAATAAAATCAGCAAGCGCGACCTCGCTAGCTGAAGGCACAGCTGCCAATGGTTGGGCAAAGGGAGGGGGATGGGCAAAGGGAGGGGGATGCACAAGAGGCCAGAGTAAGAGGAACAGAGGTTGTGGGGCCAGAGATGGTTACAGGAATAAGGCGGAGTGAGGCCATCGAAAGATTTAAACGTGAGGATGAGACTTTTAATTTGAGGCACTGGGGGACTGGGAGCCAATGTAGGTCAGCGACGATGGGAGTGACAGGTGAGCAAGACTTGGTGCCGGATAGGATACGCGCAGCAGAGTTGGATGGTGACGGATGGGAGGCAGGCCAGGAGAGCATTGAAGTCATTGAGTCTAGAGTTGATAAAGGCATGGATGACGGTTTCAGCAGCAGATATGGGGAGGCAGGCGATGTTAGAGGTGCAAGTAGGCAGTCTTTGTGATGGAGAGGATATGGAGTCCGAACTCAGCTCAGACTCAAATAAGACATCGAGGTTGCAAACGGCCCGCTTCAACCTGAGACAATGGCCGGGGAGGGGGATGGAATCAGTGGCGAGGGTACGGAGTTTGTGGCCGGGGCCAAATATGATGGCTTTGGTCTTCCCAATATTTAACTGGGGAAGTTGTGGCTCATCCTAAGACTGGATGTTGGACAAGCAGTCTGACAACACTGAGGAAGTGGAGGGGTCGAGAGAGGTGGTGCTGAGGTAGAGCTGAGTGTCAACTGCGTACATGTGGAGGGGGGCTGGACATTGCTGAAGGCTGTCCAGTGGAAATAGAAGACCGAGGAACAGTGAAGAGTTGACCACGAGCAGCAGAGCTTGATCCAGGTGTCCAGTGAGGTATATAGTGGCTTCAGGTGTTCGTGGTACGCACCAACGGATCTGCTATACCAGCAGAGGAGCGAAGAACAGTCAGAGTAAAAAAACGCATCCTCCCTCTTCTCTCGTGCCACCACCCCTGCCCCCCCCACCCACCTATATTTTGCCTGGAAACAGAAGTCTCAGCCAATCTTTCAATCAAATATTCACATTAACCCCTCCAATGGAATATTCTTTCTCCCAGACTCTGACCACTATCAAGGGCTGGCCTGGGTTCAAAGTGATCAGGGTATGCTGCATATGCAAAATGTATGATGGGAAATGGTAGTTTACTGGAAAATGAATTACTAAGTGACATTGGATAGAATAACTTGTCACCAGAGACACAAATGAATTAAAGGCACATTTCACGAGGTAGATTATGCTGATAAACCAGCATTGTGCATCATTTCTGTTACAGTGGTGTATTAAAAGTCAGAATCTTGTATTTAGGTGTGTATGCTCAGAAAATGAGTAGGAAAACTAGCCATTGTCTATTTAGCTTTGCCAGAAGTATATGCAATGGAGTATATTTGGAGTCATTGAGAGGAACAGCCAAGACCTATTTGGTAGAGGTAAGAGGGGTACTGTCATGTGTATTTATAAGTGAACTTTGCTAGGATTTAAAAGTGACAGCTAATGGATATAGATTAAGAAACTGTTGAAGTGAGAAAGACTGAAGTAACCTGTGGAATAGGTACGAGCGACAGAAAAGCTGAGAATGTGTTCGCCGTTGTTTGAGATGGACAAACTGGGTCAGTGGTCGTGCCTCTTCACTTAGATTGTACCTTGTAATCACTGTCAGCTTCTCTCTCTCTCAGTACGAGAACACATACTCCCAGTGGCGGGTTAGTTATACACTTTTCATGAGATGCCGAAGGAGTACCTTCTGTAGGCCAAAGTATTGCATGTAACTCGATACTTAATTTTGCACTCTGGTTGGGACAGTATGGGCTCAATGCCTCCAACTCTGATCCTGGAGCAGCTCCACCCTGTAAATGTGCCTCAGAATTGTCCAGTGCCCACAATGATCCTGATAAATGAGGTAAATATGTTTGTGAATCTTCTCTGGATTATTCCTTTAAAGGGATCTGTATTATAGCAGCTACCAGCAGAGTACAGGACACTGATCCAAGTGTACTGCACTATATTGTAAAAGATACTATGCCTTATAACTACATTTTATCCGTAATTCATCTTTTGATGTAACCATTAAGATACATTGTTGTATTTCATAAAAGGCCTATTTTTCTTGTTTGCAGTATCAAGAATTGCAGAAATGGAGCAGATGACAGTGAGCACTTCTGCATATCAGCCTGAAGATGATGAATTTGATCGAAATTGCCCACGGATTTGTGGGGTTTGTGGGGACAAAGCGACGGGTTTCCATTTCAATGCCATGACCTGTGAAGGCTGTAAAGGCTTCTTCAGGTAAGATGCTGTGTTAAGTAGTAAATAGCAGTCATCTATTGTCATGAGGAGCCTTCTGTACTCAGTCTGTAAAATTCACCTTTTTAAACGATGTTGGAGTACCGTATCCTGTTCAGGGGCAGTGAATTCCAGAGCAGTGAGGGGGCCGACTACCATTGCAACAATTTCATTTCAACTTGGAAATCCCAGTGCTCATGAAAGAATGCATTACAAGAATGTAAAAAATGAAGAGGTCTTGTTTCAGAACATGACTTTGTCCCCATATTCTCTACTCCCTGCTAAATCAGGATTCAATCCAACTCCCTTTTGGATGTTTCAGCGGAGCCAGTATTTACTGCACCAGATCAAGAATTTTATAAAGATCAGTAAGTGTCACTCACATTAGATTATGTTCCATCATTCAACTGCTTAATGGAACAGAGGATCTCCTTTTATGGCCTGAAGATTGAATTGGGATTAACCAGCCAATCAGAAAGCTAGATTGTTACAAGCCTGCTGTAAGGCTAAGCTGTAACAGGCTAGTCGTGCCCGACACTGGAATTCACTGCCCTGAACTGTATATTGGTAAATACCATATTCCAACTGAGTTTTAAAAAGGTACATTTTACAGAATTCTGCAAAATAAGTGCAGTTGGCAAAATAACAGTTGTTCCAGGCCTCTGGCTAGTTCCCTGGTTCTTGCTGAAAAAATGTATTGCCTTCAATATAAAATGTAATTAAGATTTATGGATATTTCTGCAGAACTCGGACTTGCAGTAACTTGCTCTTAAAGTCCTGTTACCCTAAACTCCCAGCCATGAAGAAAGGAATGAATAATCTGTGCACGCCTTGGTAAAGTCAAATGGCTTAATCTGGGGAGATGCAAAAGCAATAGTTCTGTGTAAATTAATAAGTAAATCTAATATTGACTAATTGTCAAATAACTCTCAGTTTCTTCCTATTGATTGCATATATTAGTGATGGGTTACACACCAGCAGTGCTGTACAGTATTGGTAACAGTGTATTAGTCAGCACAGTGCCTTTGAGCTCCAGCACTGTGTCATGGAGTGGTAGCGTTCAGAATCATATCTGTGATCCTCAAATAGTAAACTCCTGACCTTGGAGCTGCCAAGCACAGGTCTGGTGTTCTTCATGGGAGAGGTAATGAGTCAATGGAGAAGATACTCTGGGCTGCCATTGTGCATTCTCTTAACAGTTGGTAACAGGGTGACATAAGAACATAAGAAATAGGAGCAGGAGTTGGCCAATCGGCCCCTCGAGCCTGCTCCACCATTCAATAAGATCATGGCTGATCTGATCCTAACCTCAAATCTTCTATCACTCTGCATCCACCCGAACCCATGTGATCTCCCGGGAGAGGCGAAAAACCAGATAGAGACCCAATGGCCAATTTGGGAGAAAAAAATCTGGGAAATTCCTCTCCGACCCATCTAGGCGATCGAAATTCTTCCAGGAGATCACTCTGTCCCTATATTTTCTACAGTACTTACCTTCTGTAAAGGCGATCTCCACCCCAGCCAGGAACAGGAATAAAACCATCTCCTGAAATCTAACAGAATTAGAACACAGTAGGAGCAGAACAAGGCTACACGGCCCCTGGGCCCGCTCCACTACCCACAGGGCCATGACCATTCCGAACCCAGACTCCTGTCCAATTTCCTGCCCGCTCCCCGTAACCCTTAATTCCCTTTACTTCTAGGAAACTATCTATTTCTGTTTTAAATTTATTTAATGATGTAGCTTCCACAGCTTTCTGGGGCAGCAAATTCCACAAACCTACCACCCTCTGAGTGAAGAAGTTTCTCCTCATCTCAGTTTTGAATGAGCAGCCCCTTATTTTAAGATTATGCCCCCTAGTTCTAGTTTCACCCATCATTGGGAACATCCTCACCGCATCCACCCGATCAAGCCCCTTCACAATCTTATATGTTTCAATAAGATCGCCTCTCATTCTTCTGAACTCCAATGAGTAGAGTCCCAATCTACTCAACCTCTCCTCATATGACCACCCCCTCATCCCCGGGATTAACCGAGTGAACCTTCTTTGTACTGACTCGAGAGCAAGTATGTCTTTTCTTAAGTATGGACACCAAAACTGTATGCAGTATTCCAGGTGCGGCCTCACCAATACCTTGTACAACTGCAGCAATACCTCCCTGTTTTTATATTCCAACCCCCTAGCAATAAAAGCCAACATTCCATTGGCCTTCTTAATCACTTGCTGCACCTGCATACTAACTTTTTGAGTTTCGTGCGCCAGGACCCCCAGATCCCTTTGTACTACAGTACTTTCCAGTTTCTTGCCATTAAGATAATAACTTGCTCTATGATTTTTCCTGCCAAAGTGCATAACCTCACACTTTCCAGTATTGTATTCCATCTGCCAAATCTCTGCCCACTTACTTAGCCTGTCTATGTCCCTTTGCAGGTTTTTTATGCCCTCCTCACTCACTACTTTCCGTCCCATCTTTGTATCATCTGCAAACTTTGATATGTTACACTCGGTCCCCTCCTCCAAATCGTTAATATAGATTGTAAAGAGTTGGGGACCCAGCACTGACCCCTGCGGAACACCACTAGTTACTGGTTGCCAATCTGAGAACGAACCATTTATCCCAACTCTCTGCTTTCTGTTAGAGAGCCAATCCTCCACCCACGCCAGAATATTACCCCCAATCCCGTGATTTTTTATCTTGAGCAATAATCTTTTGTGTGGCACCTTGTCAAATGCCTTTTGGAAGTCTAAATACACTACGTCCACTGGTTCCCCTTTATCCACCCTGTATGTTACTTCCTCAAAAAACTCAAGCAAATTTGTTAAACATGACTTCCCCTTCATGAAACCATGCTGAGTTTGCCCTATTAAATTATGTTTATCCAAATGTCCCGTTACTGTCTCCTTAATAATGGACTCTAACATTTTACCAACCACAGATGTTAGGCTAACCGGTCTATAGTTTCCAGCCTTCTGCCTACTACCCTTTTTAAATAAGGGTGTTACATTAGCAGTTTTCCAATCTGCCGGGACCTTTGCTGAGTCCAGTGAGTTTTGGAAAATTATTACCAATGCATCCACAATCCCTACCGCTACTTCCCTCAAGACCCTGGGATGCAAGCCATCAGGTCCAGGGGATTTATCCGCCTTGAGTCCCATTATTTTACCAAGTACCACTTCCTTAGTGATTTTAATTGTATTTAGTTCCTCCCCCCCTAGAGCCCCCTGTTTGTCCAGTGTTGGGATATTCTTAGTGTCCTCTACTGTAAAGACTGATACAAAATAATTGTTCAGTGTTTTTGCCATCTCCATGTTTCCCACCATTAATTTCCCGGTCTCATCCTCTAAGGGACCAACATTTACTTTAGCCACCCTTTTTCTTTTTATATAACTATAGAAACTTTTACTGTCTGTTTTTATATTTTTTGCTAATTTACTTTCATAATCTATCTTCCCTTTCTTAATCAATCTTTTTGTTATTTTTTGCTGTCTTTTAAAGACTTCCCAATCTTCCATCCTCCCACTAGATTTGGCTACCTTATATGCCCTTGTTTTTAGTCGGATACTATCCTTAATTACCTTACTTAGCCACGGATGGCTATCTTTTCTTTTACACCCTTTTTTCCTCAGTGGAATATATTTTTTTTGGAAGTTGTAAAATAACTCCTTAAATGTACACCACTGGTCATGTACCGTCTTACCCTTTAATCTATTTTCCCAGTCCACTCTAATTAATTCCGCTCTCATACCTTCATAGTCTCCTTTATTCAAGCTCAGCACGCTTGTTTGAGATCCAACCTTCTCACCCTCTAATTGAATATGGAACTCAACCATGTTATGGTCACTCATTCCAAGGGGATCCTTTACTAGGACATTTTTAATTAATCCTGTCTCATTACACAGGACCAAATCTAAGGTTGCTTGCCCCCTGGTCGGTTCAGTTACATACTGCTCAAGAAACCCATCCCTAATACACTCAATGAACTCTTCCTCAAGGCTGCTCTGCCCAATTTGATTTGTCCAGTTAATATGATAATTAAAATCCCCCATAATTATAGCTGTTCCCTTATTACAAGCCTCAACTATTTCCTGATTAATACTCCGTCCAACAGAGTTGCAACTGTTCGGAGGCCTATAGACTACACCCACTAGTGTTTTTTTCCCCTTATTATTCCTTACCTCCACCCAAACTGTTTCACTATCCTGCTCCTTTGACCCAATATCATTTCTCTGTATTATAGTGATTCCTTCCTTTATTAACATAGCCACCCCACCTCCTCTCCCTTCCTGCCTGTCCTTCCTGATTGTTAAATAACCTGGTATGTTTAATTCCCAGTCATGGTCACCCTGCAGCCATGTTTCTGTAATGGCCACAAGATCATACCCATATGTCATTATTTGTGCCGTTAACTCATTCATTTTGTTACGAATGCTACGTGCATTCAGATAAAGAACTTTCAAATATGTTTTGTAACACTTAGTTCCTGTTTTTTCCCTTTTTAGTACTTTACTTTTTACTCCATACCTTCTGTCCCTTCGTGACACATTCTGTTTTTTAATTCCCCCACTGCTACCTAAGTCTATGACCTTCTCTGTTGTCATTTCTATTATTTGCTCTCTAGAAACCTCCCCCCCACTAATTAGTTTAAAGCCCTCTCTACAGCCCTAGTTATATGATTCGCCAGGACTCTAGTCCCAGCACTGGCCAAGTGGAGTCCGTCCCAACAGAACAGCTCCCTCCTGTCCCAGTACTGGTGCCAGTGTCCCAAGAAGCAAAACCCATTTCTCCCACACCAGTCTTTGAGCCACGCATTTAACTCTTTAATTTTATTTATCCTAGCCAAATTCGCTCGTGGCTCAGGTAATAACCCAGAGATTATTACCCTTGAGGTTCTGTTTTTTAATTTGACCCCTAGCTGCTCATACTCCTTTAACAGAACCGTCTTCCTTGTCCTATCTACGTCGTTTGTACCAACATGGACCACGACAACTGGATCCTCCCCCTCCCACTGCAAGTTTCTTTCCAGCCCAGAAGAGATGTCCTTAACCCTGGCACCAGGCAGGCAACACAGCCTTCGGGACTCCCGCTCTTGACTGCAGAGAACCCTATCTATCCCCCTAATGATACTATCCCCTACCACTACAACATTTCTTTTTACTCCCTCCACTTGAATGGCCCCCTGTACCACGGTGCTGTGGCCAGGTTGCTCATCCTCCCTGCAGTCCCCGCTCCCGCCCTCACAGGGAGTAAGAACCTCGATCCTGCTGGACAAGAACAAGGGCTGCGTCTCCTTCAACACTACATCCTGGATCCCTGTACCTTCCTCACTCGTAGTCACACCGTCCTGTCCCTGACCACGGACTACATCTGCAGTAATTAACTTCATAGGTGTGACCATCTCCTGAAACATAGAGTCCAGGAACTTCTCCCCCTCCCTGATGTGTCGCAGTGTCCGAAGCTCGGTCTCAAGCTCCATAACATGGAACTTGAGTTCCTCTAGCAGCAAACACTTGTCGCAGATGTAATCACCGTTAGCCTCAATGGGGTTCACCGGCTCCCACATCTCGCAACAGTAACACATCACCTGCTCCATTCTATATAATTAATTTAATTTCTTATTATTAGTTATGAAGACCCTGCCCGGATATATATGATAATATCACACCACTATTCAATAGGACTTACCAACTTAAAGGTATGAAAGAGAAGAGAAGGAAGAAAACCAACCAACCAGCTGATCACCAACCTCCTCCTTGAATACTGTCTGTGGAGCCTGTTTGGTTGACTCGGCTCGCTGCTCCGCCTCCGCAGTGCTGTCTAAGCCTGGGAGTGGGGAATAAAACAGAGCAAAAAACACACCCTCACCTCCCACTTATCCGAACTCTCCCACTTAGCAAAACTCCAACAGCACTCAATGCACAAAGCACTCCGTGCACCGTGACAATGGCAGAGGACTGGGAGCAGGTTCCCTGCCCATCGCTCATCTGGGAATGGTACCTGGCATGGTGAGACCAATAGGGGCAAATCGATTGCTAAACAGAACAAAGCCTGTCATTGTAGATAATCTCTACAGATGGTTTTCCAAGGGAAGTCACAAAGCCGAAGATCAACTATCTGTATTAATATCCCTTTATATCATTGAATTAAAGGGGAAGGGCAGACAAGGAGGTGCTAGAGATTCAAAGTACTCTCCCATGTCTGTAAAATTACAAAAGAAATATATCTGCTCCCGTTAAAAAGAAAACATCAAATTTCCTGCATGATGGTGACCCTGCAGTTCAGATTTCATTCCCCTCCAGAGCTGGTCCAATGATGTCACTGATGGGGAGGAGCCACCTCTATGCTGGAACAGGTCCCATTCATTTTAATGGAAGTTCCAATTTTGGACAGGCCTAGGAGCTACTCCAGAGCTGCCAGGCCCTGGGAAAATGTGCCACCAGCCAAGTAACCTATGTACTTTTAAAATATGTTTTATATGACTCCCACTTTCCCTTCCCTTACTCTCCCTGTACTCTCCTGAGCTGACCGGGTGAATTGCTGGATTAGCCCTCCGGTGCTACTGTGAAACGGAGAGGCGTAAGTGCAGCGCAAGGTGATTCCCTCCCTAAACTTCTAAGGAGGTGCCTATCTTCAGATCAGTAATGCCCTAAGTAGGATCATGAGTTCGGGTGCAGTGTGTTTGAGTTGCTTGCCACCTCTGATTTAAGTACTGAATCTCGCCATTTTGCTCGCAGTCATGTACCATTCAATCTACAATTATGATATCGGAATCAGAGTTGATCTGCCCCATTGTTACCCCTTGTTTAAAAGTGTGGTAATAAGATGCAATACACTCTGATTCCAAGTGTTGGTGAAATCTTAGGCAGCCTGGTAAGGGGTACTTATTCCCATTTTATACCCCTGAAAAGCTTTCTTTGTGTTTTGCAGTACCCTTTATCTGTCAGTTGAGAGCTTCCCTCTGAGATTGGAAAAGACAGGTAGATTTTCTTTTCCTCCCTCGCTTGCCTTCCACTGTTTGCTATTTATTATCCTCATCTTTTTTCAGTCGCCTGCCAGCATGTTCCATTCACTGCTTGAGTAGGGGGGGCCAGGCGAGCTGCTCCAAGGCATTCATCAATACCACTCATCAGCTGCCGGCTGTTCAACTGGCCTGGAGTGACTTGCCTAACATTTGTAGGGGAAAATCAGGAAGTGCCTGGGGTCTGCCTGCCACATGCCCAAGGACAGAAACTTGTAGATGGAAATTCACAAGTGCGAGGCATTTGGGGACTCTGTTGGAACAGCAGCGTACCGTGGTGTTGTGGGTTTTGGTTCTGACCATTTGATTGAGTAGATTAGATTAGATTTGCATTGGATGCAAATTATTGACCAGGTTAGGAGATTGGTTAAGCAGTAGAAGACGGAGAGTAGGGATAATGGGTATGCACTCAAATTGGAAGGAAGTGACTAGTGGTGTCCCACAATGATCTGTGCTGGGGGCTCAATGACTCACTATATTTATTAATGACTTAAATAACATAATAGAAAGCCGCATATCCAAGTTTGACGATGACACAAAGATTGGTGGCATAATAAGTAGTGTAGACAGGAGCATAAAAATACAAAGACATTGTTAGATTAAGTGAGTGGGCAAAACTGCGGCAGATAGATTTCAACACAGGTAAGTGTGAGGTCATCTATTTTGGACCAAAAAGGATTGATCTGAGTATTTTTTAAATGGTGACGAGCTAGGAACAGTGAAGGTCCAAAGAGATTTAGGAGTCAATGTACACAGATCACTAAAATGTAGTCGTCAGGTACAAAAAATAATCAAAAAGGCTAATGGAATGTTAGCCTTTATATCTAGAGGGCTAGAATATAAAGGGGAGGAAGTTGTGCAAAGCCCTGGTTAGACCACACCTGGAGTACTGTGCACAGTTCTGGGCACCACACCGTAAAAAGGACATATTGGCCTTGGAATTAGTGCAGCACAGATTCACCAGAATGTTACCAGGGCTGCAAGGGTTAAATTGAGAGGAGAGATTACATAAACTAAGCTTGTATTCCCTGGAATATAGAAGGTTAAAAAGAAAGACTTGCATTTATATAGCGCCTTTCACGACCACCGGACATCTCAAAGCGCTTTACAGCCAATGAAGTACTTTTTGAAGTAAGCCACTGCTGTAATGTGGGAAACGCGGCAGCCAATTTGCGCACAGCAAACTCCCACAAGCAGCAATGTGATAATGACCAGATAATCTGTTTTAGTGATGTTGATCGAGGGATAAATATTGGCCCCAGGACACCGGGGAGAACTCCCCTGCTCTTCTTCGAAATAGTGCCATGGGATCTTTTACATCCACCTGAGAGAGCAGACGGGGCCTCAGTTTAATGTCTTATCCGAAAGACGGCACCTCCGACAGTGCGGCGCTCCCTCAGCACTGCACTGGAGTGTCAGCCTAGCTTTATGTGCTCAAGTCCCTGAAGTGGAACTTGAACCCACGACCTTCTGACTCAGAGGCGAGTGTGCTACCCACTGAGCCCCAGCTGTCGAGGGGTGATTTGATTGAGAGGTTTTTAGGATTTTGAAACGATTTGATAGAGTAGATGGAGAGAAACTTTTTCCGCTGGTGGGGGAGTCTAGGCCAAAGTGACGACCTTAAAATCAGAGCCAGGCCATTCAGAAGAGAGGTTAGGAAACATTTCTTCACACAGGGTAGTAGAAGTGTGGGACTCTCTCCCACAAAAAGCAGTAGATGCGAGCTCAATTAATAATTTGAAATCTGAGATTGATCGATTTGTGCTTGCTAAAGGTATTAAGGGATATGGAGCCAAGGTGAGTTCGGATACAGATCAGCCACAATCTCATTGAATGGTGGAACAAGCGCGAGGGGCTGGATGGCCTCCTCCTGTTCCTATGATCATGTCGAGTGCAAGTTGAGCCTGTCACAGAGTATACTGTAACAGCGCTTGGCTTAAGTTCAAAAGATGTTCTGTGGAAGACTCGGGCTTGTGTTCAGCAAATTATTTATGGCACTGCCTTGACTCTAGCTTCCTTTCTGGATGTCATTCAATTTCCTAGAAGACTGGGGGGGTGTTATGATAATTACTCATTCAATAATTATCAAATTGCATAATGTTTACTGGTTAGGAGCTACAGCATACTAAATACTGGCGAAGATCCAAGCTACAAAATCTCCTCATCTCCCAACGTCTTGGGTATCTTGCATTCCAACCCATTCAGCTGGACTTTTAGTGTGGCATTTCCCTCTGACCTCGTAGGATATTGGATGCTTTGCAACTATCGTGCAGCCGAGACTAACTTCAAGGGTCAAACTATTTTCCCTGCTCCGCTTTCCCTCGTGCCCGTCCCTCCCTCCCTCCCTCTCTCTTCCCTCCCCCTCGCGCGCGCTCTGTCTCTGTCTCTGTCTCTGTCGCTCACTCTCTCTCTGTCGCTCACTCTCTCTCTGTCGCTCACTCTCTCTCTCGCTCACTCTCTCTCTGTCGCTCACTCTCTCTCTGTCGCTCACTCTCTCTCTGTCGCTCACTCTGTCTCTCTCTCTCGCCTCGCCCATGCTCTCACCCTCACGCACTTGTTCGCGTGCTCTCTCACTTGTTCATGCTCTCGCTCATTCATTTGAGCTCTCTCTCTCTTCTCCCTCGCGCTCATTTGCTCGCTCTCTCGCACACTCTCACAATAATACTTCCATATAACAGCAGCAAATATGATTCATTTGCATTATGCAGATTTGTTAGCAGTTTCTCCCTGTTGTTGTCCCACACAGTTTTTCTTTGCTGGAAAAATGGGTAAGTGGTCTGCTCTGCCACTGGTACCATTACCAGCCTCCAGCCAGATACATGAAAACAGCTAGGAATGACTTGGTCAGTGGAATTTTCCCATTACTGGAGAAGCATCTAGCTTCATAGAAACATAGAAACATAAGATAGGAGCAGGAGTAGGCCATTCAATGAGATCATGGCTGATCATCCAAATTCAGTACCCTGTCCCTGCCTTCTCCCCATATCCCTTGATCCCTTTAGCCTTAAGAAATATATCCAACTCTTTCTTGAATATATTTAATGAATTGGCCTCCACTGCCTTGTGTGGCAGAGAATTCCACAGGTTCACCACTCTGGGTGAAGAAATTCCTCCTCATTTCAGTCCTAAATGGCTTACCCCTTATCCTTAGACTATGACCCCTGGTTCTGGACTCCCCGGCCATCATAAACATCCTTCCTGCATCTAGTCTGTCCAGGCCTGACAGATTTTTATAGGTTTCGATGAGATCCCCTCTCAATCTTCTAAACTCCAGTGAGTATAAGCCCAATCGACACAATCTCTCCTCATACGTCATTCCTGCCATCCCAGGTATCAGCCTGGTGAATCTTCGCTGCACTCCCTCCATGGCAAGAACATCCTTCCTCCGATAAGGCGACCAAAACTGCACACAATACTCAAGGTGCGGTCTCACCAATGCCCTGTACGACTGTAGCAAGACATCCTTGTTCTTGTACTCGAACCCTCTTGCTACGAAGGCCAACATACCATTTGCCGCCTTAACCGCCTGCTGCACCTGCATGCTTACCTTCACCGACTGGTGCACAAGAACACCCAGGTCTCTTTGCACTTCCCCTTCTCCCAATCTATTGCCATTCAAATAATAATCTGCCTTCCTGTTTTTGCCACCAAAGTGGATAACCTCACATTTATCTACATTATAGTGCATTTGCCATGTTTCTGCCCAATCACCCAACCTGTCCAAATCGTACTGGAGTTTCACGACATCCTCCTCACAGCATACCCTCCCACCCAGCTTTGTGTCGTCTGCAAATTTGGAGATATTACATCCAATTCCCTCGTCCAGATCATTAATATATATTGTGAACAGCTGGGGTCCTAGGTTCGATCCTTGCGGTACCCCACTAGTCACTGCCTGCCACTCGGAAAATGACCCGTTTATTCCAACTCTTTGCTTTCTGTCCGCCAACCAGTTCTCTATCCAAGTCAATACCTTGCCCCCAATCCCATGTGCCTTAATTTTGCACGCTAATCTCTTATGTGGGACCTTATTGAAAGCCTTCTGAAAGTCCAAATACACCACATCCACTGGTTCTCCCTTATCTATTTTACCAGTTACATCCTCAAAAAATTCCAGTAGATTAGTCAATCCATGTTGACTTTGTCCGATCCTGTCACTGCTTTCCAAGTGCCCTGCTATTACATCTTTTATAATGGACTCTAGCATTTTCCCCACTACCGATGTCAGGCTTACCGGTCTATAATTCCCCGCTTTTTCTCTACCACCTTTTTTGAATAGTCGGGTAACATTAGCTACCCTCCAATCCATGGGTACTGTTCCAGAGTCTATTGAGTTCTCCTAATGCATCTACTATTTCTAGGGCCACTTCCTTAAGTACCCTGGGATGTAGATTATCAGGCCCTGGGGATTTATCGGCCTTCAGTCCCATCAATTTTCTTAACACCATTTCCCTGCGAATACTGATTTCTTTCAGTTCCACCGTTTCATCAGACCCTATGTTCCCCGGCATCTCTGGGAGGTTATTTGTGTCCTCCTTTGTGAAGACAGAACCAAAATATGTATTTAGTTGGTCAGCCATTTCTTTGTTCCCCATTATAAATTCCCCTGATTCTGACTGCAAGGGACCTACGCTTGACTTCACTAATTCCTTTGTCCTCCTTTGTTGAATCCTAACTGCTCCCAATCCTCAGGTTTACTGCTTTTTCTGGCCAATTTACATGTCCTCTCCTTGGATCTTATGCTATCCCTAATTTCCCTTGTTAGCCACGGTTGAGTCACCTTTTTTGTTTTATTTTTATGCCAAACTGGGATGAACAAATTCTGTAGCTCATCCATTCGGTCTTTGAATGTTTGCCATTGCCTGTCCACCGTCAACCCTTTGAGCGCCATTCCCCAATCAATCCTACCCAACTCGCTCCTCAGACCATCGTAGTTTCCTTTATTTAAATTGAGGACCCTAGTCTCTGAGTGAACTACTTCATTCTCCATCTTAATGAACAATTCGATCATATTATGATCGCTCCGACCCAAGGGGCCTCGTACAACAAGATTGCTAATTAACCCTTTCTCGTTACATAATACCCAGTCTAAGATGGCCTGATCTCTGGTTGGTTCCTCGACATATTGGTCCAGGAAACCATCCCGTAAACACTCCAGGAAATCCTCCTCCACAGTATTGTTACTAATTTGGTTGGCCCAATCTATATGTAGATTAAAGTCACCCATGATGACTGCTGTGCCCTTATTGCACGCTTCTTTAATTTCCCTTTTAATGCTATCCCCAACCTCCGCCTTACTGTTTGGAGGTCTGTATACCACTCCCACTAACGTTTTTTTCCCTATTTCTCAATTCTACCCATACAGATTCCACATCATCAGAGCTAATATCCTTCATTACAATTGTGTTAATCCCTTCTTTAACCAGTAATGCTACCCCTCCTCCCTTTCCTTTTTGCCTATCTTTCCTGAATATCGAATACCCCTGGATGTTGCGTTCCCAGTCTTGGCCATCCTTGAGCCACGTTTCCGTAATCCCAACCAAATCATATTTGTTTACCTCTATTTGCGCAGCCAATTCATCCACCTTATTAGAAATGCTCCTCTCATTAAGACACAAAGCCTTCAGGCTTGTTATTTTAACGCTCTTAGACCTATTAGAATTATTATTTACTGTGGCCATGTTTGATTTAAATCGTTGATTTCTCTGACTGCCACTTTTGTTTTTCTCCTTCCTATCTTTTGCTTTTATCCTTGTTTCCCTTTCCTCTGTCTCCCTGCTCAGGTTCCCAACCCCCTGCCATTTTAGTTTAAACCCTCCCCCACAGCACTAGCAAACACTCCCCCTAGGACATCGGTTCCAGCCCTGCCCAGGTGCAAACCGTCCGGTTTGAACTGGTCCCACCTCCCCCAGAACCGGTTCCAATGTCCCAGGAACTTGAATCCCTCCCCCTGGCACCATTCCTCTAGCCATCTTCTCAATACCTCCCATGACTGCCCTGAGATCAGTCGTTTGCTGTGTGATGATTTGCAGACATGAGTCCACCTGTGACTACTCCATGGCAGACTTTGGTATTTTTTTTAAATTCGTTTATGGGATGTGGGCGTCGCCAGCAAGGCCAGCATTTATTGCCCATCCGTAATTGCCCTTGAGAAGGTGGTGCTGAGCCACCTTCTTGAACCGCTGCAGTCCGTGTGGTGAAGGTGCTCCCACAGTGTTGTTAGGGAGGGAGTTCCAGGATTTTGACCCAGCGACGATGAAGGATCGGTGATATACTTCTAAGTCAGGATGGCGTGTGACTTGGAGGGGAACTTGGAGGTGGTGGTGTTTCCATGCGTCTGCTGCCCTTGGCCTTCTAGGTGGAAGAGGTTGCGGGTTTGGAAGCCTTGGCGAGATGCTGCAGTGCATCTTGTAGATGGTACACACTGCAGCCACGGTATGCCGATGGTGGAGGGAGTGAATGTTTAAGGTGGTGGATGGGGTGCCAATCAAGCGAGTTGCTTTGTCCTGAATGGTGTCGAGCTTCTTGTGTTGTTGGAGCTGCACTCATCCAGGCAAGTGGAGAGTATTCCATCACACACCTTACATGTGCCTTGTAGATGGTGCAAAGGCTTTGTGGAGTCAGGAGGTGAGACACTCACTGCAGAATACCTAGCCTCTGACCTGCTCTTGTTGCCACAGTATTTATGTGGCTGGTCCAGTTACGTTCTGGTCAGTGGTGACCCCCAGGATGTTGATGGTGGGGGATTCGGCGATGGTAATACCGTTGAATGTCAAGAGGATGTGGTTAGACTCTCGCTTGTTGGAGATAGTCATTGCCTGGCACTTCTGTGGCACGAATGTTACCTGCCACTTATCAGCCCAAGCCTGAACGTCGTCCAGATCTTGTTGCATGCCGGCATGGACTGCTTCATTATCTGAGGAGTTGTGAATGGTGCTGAACACTGTGCAGTCGTCAGCGAACAGCCCCATTTCTGACCTTATGTGGAAGGGAAGGTTATTGATGAAGCAGCTGAAGATGGTTGGGCCTAGGACACTGCCCTGAGGAACTCCTGCAGCGATGTCCTGGGGCTGTGATGATTAACCTTCAACCACCACAACCACCTTCCTTTGTACTAGGTATGACTCCAGCCAGTGGAGTATTTCCCCCCCCGATTCCCATTGACTTCAGTTTTACTAGGGCTCCTTGATGCCACACTCGGTCAAATGCTGCCTTGATGTCAAGGGCAGTCACTTTCATCTCACCTCTGGACTTCAGCTCCTTTGTCCATGTTTGGACCAAGGCTGTAATGAGGTCGGGAGCCGAGTGGTCTTGGCGGAACCCAAACTGGGCATCAGTGAGCAGGTTATTGGTGAGTAAGTGCCACTTGATGGCACTGTTGATAACAGTGCTGGGCAGACGTCGATGACAAAGTCCAACACCGCCTTCAGTGTGCCAGTGCAGCCTTCGGTCGCCTGAGGAAGAGAGTGTTTGAAGACCAGGAACTCAAAGCCAGCACCAAGCTCATGTTCTACAGAGCAGTAGTGATACCCGCCCTCCTGTATGCTTCAGAGACATGGACCATGTACAGCAGGCACCTCGAAGCACTGGAGAGGTACCACCAACGCTGCCTCCGCAAGATCCTGCAAATCCATTGGTAGGATAGGCGCACCAACGTCCGTGTTCTCGCTCAGGCCAGCATAGAAACATAGAAGATAGGAGCAGGAGTAGGCCATTCGGCCCCTCGAGCCTGCTCCGCCATTCGATGAGATCATGGCTGATCATCCAAACTCAGTACCCCGTACCTGCCTTCTCCCCATATCCCTTGATCCCTTTAGCTCCAAGAAATATACCTAACTCCTTCTTGAATATATTTAAAGACTTGGCCTCAACCGCCTTCTGTGGTAGAGAATTCCACAGGTTCACCACTCTCTGGGTGAAGAAATTCTTCCTCATCTCTGTCCTAAATGGCTTACCCCTTATCCTTACACTATGACCCCTGGTTCTGGACTCTCCGACCATCGGGAACATTCTACTTGCATCTAGTTTGTCCAGACCTGTCAGAATTTTATAAGTTTCGATGAGATCCCCTCTCATTCTTCTAAACTCCAGCGAGTATAAGCCCAATCGACCCAATCTCTCCTCCTACGTCATTCCTGCCATCCCAGGGATCAGCCTTGTGAATCTTCGCTGAACTCCTTCCATGGCAAGAACATCCTTCCTCAGATAAGGTGACCAAAACTGCACACAGTACTCAAGGTGTGGTCTCACCAAGGCCCTGTACAACTGCAGCAGGACATCCTTGCTCCTGTACTCAAACCCTTTTGCTATGAAGGCCAACATACCATTTGCCTTCTTCACGGCCTGCTGCACCTGCATGCTTACCTTCACCGACTGGTGCACAAGGACACCCAGGTCTCGTTGCACTTCTCCTTCTCCCAATCTATTGCCATTCAGATAATAGTCTGCCTTTCTGTTTTTGACACCAAAGTGGATAACCTCACATTTATCCACGTTATATAGCATCTGCCACGCTTTTGCCCAATCACCCAACCTGTCCAAATCATCCTGGAGTTTCTCGGTATCTTCCTCGCAGCACACACGCCCACCCAGCTTTGTGTCATCTGCAAACTTGGAGATATTACATCTAGTTCCCTTATCTAGATCATTAATGTATATTGTGAATAGCTGGGGTCCAAGGACCGATCCCTGCGGTACCCCACTAGTCACTGCCTGCCACTCGGAAAAAGACCCGTTAATTCCTACTCTCTGCTTTCTGTCCGCCAACCAGTTCTCTATCCAAGTCAATACCTTGCCCCCAATCCCATGTGCCTTAACTTTACACGCTAATCTCTTATGCGGGACCTTATCGAAAGCCTTTTGAAAGTCCAAATACACCACATCTACTGGTTCTCCCTTATCTATTTTCCCAGTTACATCCTCAAAAAATTCCAGTAGATTAGTCAAGCACGATTTACCTTTTGTAAATCCATGTTGACTTTGTCCGATCCTGTCACTGTTTTCCAAGTGCTCTGCTATTACATCTTTTATAATGGACTCTAGCATTTTCCCCACTACCGATGTCAGGCTTACCGGTCTGTAATTCCCCGCTTTCTCTCTACCACCCTTTTTGAATAGTGGGGTAACATTAGCTACCCTCCAATCCATGGGTACAGTTCCAGATTCCAGCGAATTTTGGAAGATGATCAGCAATGCATCTACTATTTCTAGGGCCACTTCCTTAAGTACCCTAGGATGTAGATTATCAGGCCCTGGGGATTTATCGGCCTTCAATCCCATCAATTTTTCCAACACCATTTCCCTACAAATACTGATTTCTTTCAGTTCCTCCCTCTCATCAGACCCTATGCTCTCCAACATCTCTGGGAGGTTATTTGTGTCCTCCTTTGTGAAGACAGAACCAAAATATGCATTTAATTGGTCCGCCATTTCTTTGTTCCCCATTATAACTTCCCCTGCTTCTGACTGCAAGGGACCTACACTTGATTTCACTAATCTTTTTCTCCTCACATATCTATAAAAGCTCTTACAGTCAGTTTTTATGTTCCCTGCAAGCTTACTTTCATATTCTATTTCCCCTTCTTAATTAATCCTCCTTTGTTGAATCCTAAACTGCTCCCAATCCTCAGGGTTACTGCTTTTTCTGGCCAATTTATATGCCCTCTCCTTGGATCTTATGCTATCCCTAATTTCCCTTGTTAGCCACGGTTGAGTCACCCTTTTTGTTTTATTCTTATCCCAAACTGGGATGAACAACTTCTGTAGTTCATCCATGCGGTCTTTGAATGTTTGCCATTGCCTATCCACCGTCAACCCTTTGAGTGACATTCCCCAATCAATCCTACCCAATTCGCGCCTCATACCATCGTAGTTTCCTTTATTTAAATTCAGGACCCTAGTCTCTGAGTCAACTACTTCATTCTCCATCCTAATGAAGAATTCTATCATATTATGATCGCTCTGACCCAAGGGGCCTCATACAACAAGATTGCTAATTAATCCTCTCTCATTACATAATACCCAGTCTAAGATGGCCTGATCTCTGGTTGGTTCCTCGACATATTGGTCCAGAAAACCATCCCGTAAACATTCTAGGAATTCCTCCTCCACAGTATTTTTACTAATTTGGTTAGCCCAATCTATATGTAAATTAAAGTCACCCATGATGACTGCTGTGCCCTTATTGCACGCGTCTCTAATTTCCCTTTTAATGCCATCCCCAACCTCTGTATTACATCGAAGCTTTGACCACGCTTGATCTACTCGGAGCTCCGACACGGCAAGGGAGCCCCAGGTGGGCAGAGGAAACGCTTCAAGGACACCCTCAAAGCCTCCTTGGAAAAAGTGCAACATCCCCACCGACACCTGGGAATCCTGGCCCAAGACTGCACAAACTGGAGGAGAAGCAATCCGGGAAGGCGCCGAACACCTCGAGTCTCTTCGCCAGGAGCAAGCGGAAGCCAAGCGCAAGGAGCGCACGTCAACCCAAGCACCCCACCCACCCGCCCCTTCAACCACTGTCTGCCCCACCTGTGACAGAGACTATAGGTCCCGCATTGGACTAATCAGTCACCTGCGAACTCATTTTTAGTGTGGAAGCAAGTCATCCTCGGTTCCGCGAGACTGCCTAAGAAGAAGAAGACGACTGTTGATGACACCTTCCGTCACTTTGCTGATGATTGAGAGTAGACTGATGGGGTGGTAATTGGCCGGGTTGGATTTGTCCTGCTTTTTGAGGACAGAACATACCTGGGCAGTTTTCCACATTGTCGGATAGATGCCAGTTGTTAAACCGAAGCCATGCCTGCCCAATTTGTGTGTCATCTGAAAGATGGCACCTCTGACAGTGCAGCACTCCCACAGTACTGCACGAAAAAGTCTGCCTAGATTACGTGTTCAAGTCTCTGGAGTGGGGCTTGAACCCACAACCTTCGGAATCCAAGGCACGAATGCTACCACTGAGCTAAGGTTGACATTTCTTGAAAATGTTTTAGGCTGAAGAGACAGAAAAGCTAGGAAGATTAATCCAGGACTTGTGTTTTAAGGCAGTAACATACCATGTGGCTAAGTTGACATTGATAAACTGCTCCAGCTTTGCATTTGTCATTCAACGTCATCGGTTACTGCAATCGAACCTACATTATCCTATATATAAAACAGGTGAAATTAAACTGGTCATGCAGGAGTCATATTAAGCATTAGTGTGTCGATGCACCACTTTATTTTGCTGACAGGAGGCAGCCAGTTGTGTCTGTCTGTCAGATGCATGGAGCAGCAGTTTTCTGTTGCAGTCTGCACTCCCAGCAGTCACAGCGTCTCAAACTAATTCATTGTAAAGAACTTTGAGACATTGGCGGCGTGGTGCGACATTAAATAAATACAATTTCTTCCAGTCTTTATTTGAGCAAAAGAAATGGACAGTGCACATTTGATGCTGCGTTCCTAGTGTTCTTTCACAGATGTCACAATTGGTCTTTTGCATTTGTGACAAAACAACTGGAAACTGTTAACAATGATGTGTTCATTCCGTTGGCAGAATGTTCCTAGGAATTCAAACCTGCCATTAGTTTAAATCTTTGCCAGCTGGTGATGTCTACTGTTAATTTACAAGTCTATTTTTATTTTTTCCTGGCATAAATTTCACAACTAACAAAATAGTTTTCTGTCCCCAGCTGTTTGTTTTGGGACTCCAAAGTTTGGAGTCCACGACTGCTGCATTCCAAATTTCAGGAACCCAAATGTTGCATTGACGGAGTCCAAATGGAGCAAAAGTTTTCTTTAACACTTTGATTTGGTTTACTACAACAATACAAATATATATTCCCCCCCCCCCCCCCCCCACCCTGTTTTCTGCACTTCTGATGATTGCCCTCCAGTACCCTGTTCAAGTGGCCATTGTCAGTGTGAGCCGGGGCAGCAAGTGTCGGCAGGCTATTCGACTGTGGTGGTATTGCAGCCAAATCGGCTCATGTTACTCACTCACTCACACAGCTCTGCAGGGGTCACTGTAAACTGCTCAGGAGCAGGAATCCTGTCTGATTTTTTTATTCTTCTTCTCCTTTCCCAACATTTCTTGCTTACTGCCTCTCGATGACTCAGCTGAGATTGGGAACTCTGTGGGGAGTTGCTGTTGTTTTCTTCCATCCTAACATTTCAAGGCACACAGCCTTGCTCAATTGTTGATGCTTCCTGATTGCCTAGTATTTTGTTTTTCATTAGTTGTCAAATTGTTGTCACAGTTTTCAAAGAAGGAAATGAGTGTGGTATGTACATGTCCTTTGTAATTGTATACTTACAGTCCTGGTCGCTGAGTTGATTTTTTTGTTTTGTTTTCCCCCACCCCCCAGGAGAAGCATGAAGAAAAAGGCCAATTTTACCTGTCCTTTTAATGGCAACTGTTCAATTACGAAGGATAACAGAAGACATTGCCAAGCATGTAGACTCAAGCGATGCCAGGATATTGGCATGATGAAAGAATGTAAGTAATTACACTTGGAACACAGGAGAAACTTGTAATGAAACTGAAGTTTAGTTTGTTCTTGAGAGACACAAATTTCACGAATCAACTGCACGTAATATTTCAGTTGAAATTGATGTATAGGAAACTTTCTGATATCCGGCACTGACGGGACCGAGCTGGTGCCGTACCATCAAAACTGCCGTACAAACTGTTAGATCCGTGTATCTTAATGTTGTGTCCTTCAATAATCAGACAACAGACTGCAGGGAACGATTCAACAGGTGTTTACTGAATGAGGGTTACTCTAGAACTAAGTGTACAGATCACTACTCAGGGTTTATATACAGGTGTGGTCACTGCTGGTACTACAGTATACAGGAGCTGTAAGAAGTAGTTCCCCCCTTAAAGGTACATACATTACAATTCCTCCCCTTTTAGATTAACAGTACCATAACACTCATTTAACAATTAAATATCAAACTAATTACAATTAACACTTTTAACATGCAACATTAGCTGAAAATAGTCTATTTATAAATTCAGTCTTTGGGGAGGCTTCCTGATCCTTTCTGGATAGCGCCTTTCCCGAGTGTCTTGCTCTTGGTGCGGAGGCGATTCTGGCCCCCTGTCGTCGGTTGGTTCATCAGCTTCCGATGCTACTGTTTCTGGGGTAGATGCGACCTGTACGTCGGGTTCATCACCAGGTACGTATGGGCGAGGCATGGAGTTGACTTGTTCCTGTGACTCTAGGATCTGGTCAGCATGGCGTCTCACGATGCTCTCCCCAACATCCACTGTGTACATTAGTGGGCCCTGCCGTGTGCATATCGTTCCTGGCTGCCATTTTTCTGTTCGGTAGTCGCGGGCCAAGACTGGTTGCCCTACATTGAAGCTCCTTGTTGGCTTCTCATGGATGTGCTGGAATTGCTTACTCTCAACATCTCTTCGTACGTTTGGTCTGAGCAAATCCAGGCGAGATCTTAACCTTCGGTTAAAGAACATCATGGCTGGGGCCTGGTTGGTGACTGCATGTGTCGCATTCCGGTAGGCGAACAGGAAATTGTCCACCTTGTGCTGCAGCGGAATGTTGTCATTGTACATAGCCTTTATTGCCTTCTTAAAGGTTTGTACGAACCTCTCAGCCAATCCATTTGTGGCTGGATGATACGGGGCGGATGTGTAATGCCTTACCCCATTCTTTTTCAAGAACCTCTGGAACTCTTCGGACACAAACTGTGGTCCGTTGTCGGAGCAAATCTGTTCTGGCAAGCCATTCCTGGCAAAAATGGTCCGTAGGACTGCAATAGTTTTCTCCGTGGTGGTGGAGTACATTTTGATGACCTCAGGCCATTTCGAGTGCGCATCCACGGCTATTAAGAACATTGAGTCCATGAATGGACCAGCAAAATCAATATGCACCCGTTGCCATGGAGATGAGGGCCACTCCCATGGGTGTAGAGGGGCCTGTGGTGGTGCATTTTGGACTTTCTGGCATCCTGAGCAGCTCTTGGTCAGGTCCTCGATTTGTTTATCGATTCCCGGCCACCACACACAAGCCCTGGCTAGGCTTTTCATTTTTGCCCCTCCCAGATGACCCTCATGAAGCTCATTGAGCACTCTATCCCTTAACTTGGGTGGAATTACCACTCGGGATCCACACATCAAGGTCCCCCGGCACACTGACAGCTGTTCTCTCCTTGTCGAGAATGCTGGCAACAGTGAGTCGCCATGTGCTGGCCATCCCTTCACCGTCAAATCATATACCCGAGACAGTGTCGGGTCATTTCGGGTCTCCTTTTCGATACAAGCGTTAGTTACCGGTAGGTATTCAACTATAGTCGAATGGAATATTTCGACAGGATCCACTGCTGGTGCTTCCTCCGCAGTAGGCAGTGGCAGGCGTGATAGCCCATCAGCATTTCCATGCTGTTTCGTGCCCTTATATTCGATTTCATATTGGTGCGCCCCGAGAAAGAGTGACCATCTTTGTAGCCGTTGCGCAGTCATCACCGGAACGCCCTTCTTTGGATTAAAGATGGAGACAAGTGGTTGGTGGTCAGTCAGCAAGGTGAACTTTTGCCCGTGCAGATAGTGATTGAACTTTTTCACTCCCCACACTAGGCTGAGGGCCTCCCTGTCAATCTGGGCGTAGTTACGCTTGGCTGAGGTTAGTGATCGTGACGCAAAGGCTATTGGCCTCTCTGAGCCGTCCGAGAATTTGTGCGACAGCACCGCTCCAATGCCGTAGGGTGACGCATCACATGCCAACCGAATTGGTAATGCCGGGTTGTAATGGGCCAATACCTCTTTCGATGTGATTAGTGTTTTGCTCTTCTGGAAAGCTCGTCTACATTCGTCACTCCACTTCCATGGCACCCCAGTTTGCAGTAGGGTGTTCAGTGGGTGTAGTATTGTAGACAAATTTGGCAAGAACTTATGGTAGTAGTTTACCAGCCCGAGGAACGACCTCAGTTGTGACACATTTTCCGGTGCTGGAGCCTTGACTACTGCCTCAATCTTCTCTGGGGACTTATGTAACCCCTCTTTATCGATAACGTGGCCACAATACGAGATCTGTTTTCTAAAAAACTCGCATTTGGGGCGGTTAGCTCGGAGCCCATATTCCTGCAATCTAGTGAGCACCTGCTCCAGGTTGGCAAGGTGATCACTGTCATTTTCGCCCATGACCAGGATGTCGTCCAAATAACACTGGGTCCCTGGGATCCCTTGCAGGACTTGTTCCATTGCCCTCTGCCAAATAGCCGGAGCTGATGCTACCCCGAATACCAGCCGGTTGTATTGGTAGAGGCCTTTATGGGTGTTGATTGTGAGGTATTTTTTTGATGCTTCTTCTACCTCCATTTGCAGATACGCCTGGGCCAGATCAATCTTAGTGAAGCGTTTCCCTCCAGATAGCGAGGCGAAAATATCTTCAATCCGCGGAAGTGGATATTGTACGGTGTGAAGGACCGGGTTCACTGTTACCTTAAAGTCCCCACAGATGCGAACCTTCCTTGGTTCCCCAGGCGTGCTGCTCAACGACTTTTTCATCACAGGGACGATGGGTGTAGCCCACTCGCTCCAGTCTACCTTGGACAGTACACCTGAACGTTCCAGACTCTCCAGCTCTGCTTCGACGGCTGGGCGGATCGTATAAGGTACCGGTCTGGCCTTAAAAAATTTTGGGCTTGCGTTTTCTTCAATTTTAACCGTCGCTGTCATGCCTTTTAGTGTTCCGAGTCCTTGCTGGAACACTTCTTTCGCGTCAGTTAGGATCTTTGACAGTCGCCCAGGTGTGACGTCATCATCCTTTTTGTCAGCCACAGTCAGTGCCTGTATGGAATGCCAATCTAGCTGTATCTTCCGGATCCATTCACATCCTAGTAGTGGTGGTCCTCCATCTGCCAATACATATAGG
Source organism: Somniosus microcephalus (assembly GCF_052327205.1). Taxonomy (NCBI): domain Eukaryota; kingdom Metazoa; phylum Chordata; class Chondrichthyes; order Squaliformes; family Somniosidae; genus Somniosus; species Somniosus microcephalus. Next base: position 10,083,370 of record NC_141019.1, read on the forward strand.
TCCATTTTTGGTGTTTCCTTGCTGTTATATATAACGTTCACCCTTATTTTTCCTTTGGGGTAGACTTTTTGCCCCGTGTACGTCTTCAAGACAATCTTTGTATCTCTCAAGGGTTTATGTGAGAATAGCCGCTTGTAGTCCCTTCGGTTTATGACTGTTAGGGCTGATCCTGTGTCCAATTCCATTTTCACTTAGACTCCTGCTATCTTGAGCGTGACCCAGATAGTTTGGTGATCCTCCGTTTTGATCACATTATGTAGTTTCAGACAACCCAGCTCCTTGCTTCCGGAGTCTGTATCACTCTTCTGTTCGTCTGAACTACTCTCCGTCACCTTATGTACCTTCTTGTACTTCTCCTGTGGAGATTTCTTGCTGCTGGTTTTCTTTCCCGACCTGCAGACTCTTGCTATGTGTCGTACTTTTCCACACTGTCTGCACACTTTGTCTTTGAACCAGCAATCATTATGGTCGTGTGTTGTTCTGCCGCAGCGATAGCACTTCACTGTTCCGTATGACATTTCATTTGTGCCATATTCTTGCGGTCTCCGTTGTATCTCTGCAGCGCCCAGTGCTGCTGCTTCGTGTTATACTGCCATGCTGAAAGCCTTGTCCAGCGTAAGATCCTTTTCTGATAGAAGCCGTTTCTGGGTTCCTTCACTTTGAAGCCCACACACAAACTTGTCCCTTAAAGTATCTGCTAGTCCCGTTCCAAACTGGCAGTGTTTCGATAGCTTGCGCAGTTCCGTTAAATACTCAGCATTACTTTCATCTTTATGCTGGTTCCTTTTGTGAAACTTAAATCTTTCTGCTATCAGCAGCGGTGTGGGGTTTAAGTAGTCCTGTAGGATTGACACTATGTTTTCAAAATCCTTTTCTACTGGCTTCTCTGGGGTTACTAGGTTTCGTAGTAAGCCATACGTTTTTGCACCCATTGAATTCAACAATACCAGCACTTTCTTGTCATCTGGCACTTCATTCACCTTGCACTTCATTCACCTTCTATGCGTTCGACATATGTCGTCCAATCTTCGACTTCATTGTCGAACGCTGTGATACTGCCACTCTTCGGCATTTTTGGGTGTGGTTAGACTGGCTTAAAATGGCGTCTCCCGCGCTTTCCTTTCTTCCCCGCTGCGGCTTAAAATGGCGTCTCCCGCGCTGCTGCCAACGCCGCTCTCGGTGGTCCTCATGGCAAATGGCGACGCCCTGTGGGTTTCGTGCGCTGCTCCTGCGCTGCTGCCAACGCCGCTCTCTGTGGTCCTCGTGGCAATGGCAGCGCCTCGCGTTTTCCTGCGCGCCTCTCTCCCCCGTTGAACACCGGCTGCGCTCTGCACTCTCTCGTCTCTCTCCCCCGTTGATGCCGCTTGGTCCTGAACACCGGCTGCGCCCTGTGCGCTCTGCCCTCTCTCCCCCGTCGACGCTGCTCGGCCTTTTTTCTGTGCCGCTCGGTCGGGCTCTAGCCCGCCGCTGTCCGGGAAGGGTCTGCGCAGTACCTGTTGCCAGCCCGTTTCGCTGGACCACCGTGACTGGAAAGCCAAGCCTAGCTCTCGACAGCCTCCGCTGGATGACTGGGCGGTTGCCCGTGGTCGACGCCCGTGCTTCTGGACTCGACCTTCTTCCACTGTTCTCCAGGAGTGAATCCCTGGGAGGTGATGCAGAGTTGCAGGTAGGTTCGAATCTGCCTCGTTGCCAATGTTAGGTCCGTGTATCTTAATGTTGTGTCCTTCAATAATCAGACAGCAGACTGCAGGGAACGATTCAACAGGTGTTTACTGAATGAGGGTTACTCTAGAACTAACTGTACAGATCACTACTCAGGGTTTATATACAGGTGTGGTCACTGCCGGTACTACAGTATACATGAGCTGTAAGAAGTAGTTCCCCCCCTTAAAGGTACATACATTACACAAACCAGCGCAAATGTTAAAACATACGGAGCTTTTGAGCTCCGTGTGAATCAACAAACCCTGTTGTTAGCAACAGCTTCAAAACAGTCGGCCGCAGCTTAAAAGCGTTTCTGTAGCTAAGCAACAGCTTCAGCTAGACCTTGCAGAGCCTGACTGGGGGAAAAAAAAGCAACGAGAAGTAAAAAAACTTATAGGAAACAGCTCCTGAATTTTGCCGGTAGATAGAGCTTTCCGGACATTTAACCTCCGGTTAAACGAAAGTTTCCTGTAATGATGAAGTCCAGAATATCCAGTGTGACTGTCACTGTGAATCAAGGAAATGCCCTGATTGTTTCATTGATAAAGAAACCCAGCTCTACACATGGGTTTGATTACTAATCTCCATTGCGTTAGTTGATCCCAGCAAGGGCATTACAGTTGACCTTTGTTGCAATTTGGGGTTTTGCAAATCTTTTCTCATTGGTCAGTCAGCAGATTCCATAGGTGGATCTTTGACCCTGTGATCTGGAAGGAGAACCTTTCTCTGCCCTGGCAGAAGTGCCTACCCGAGAGCTGACAATTGCCCCATTTGCAGCAATCTGCTTACTGGATTTAATGCCATTTTGCACTATGCAGTCATATTCTTTTCAAAATGACAGATATTGCCACACAGACCAGAGAGTTACAGACTAAAGCCAGTTTTACCGTTGCGCACATCTGCAGCAACTTTGCACCGCAGACTAACCACTGCAGTTTCCATTCACTCCACAAGCAATTTATTTTTCTGTGATCATTCCTCCTCCACATGTGCTCTCTGTTCACCAAATGTCATCACTGCCTAGTTCCTAACCACTGCTGGTCCCAACCCTGTTTTTGGATTCTGACCACTATTGGGCTGCAGCTTTGCATGGCCTTTGCTCCGCTCTCAGCCACTTATGGGCCTCACGACCATCCCTTCCCCCACCCCTCCCCCTCGTGTGAATTTGACTGCTTTCTGGTTTCCATCACAATGTCCACAAATTTGAGTGATGTGGCCATTTGTGAGAAGCTGTTTTGGGCAGGGTGGTACCTTCAGAATAGGCCGTATTTAGCATCTGAAGTATAACTACATTTTAAACTTCAGTGAGTCTTGCCTTTGATACTTTCCTTCTGTTTCATTCTGTCTTTTGACTTAAAATTTCTGACATTTCTTGTGCTTTTTCTCACTCTCCAGTGAGAGACATCGAGAGAGTGTTCTGGAGATGAGGCTAGCCCAGTGTGTATAGCAGTAGTGAAAGTCTTCCATTAAAAAAGGACAGGCCCTCCTCTTCTGACAGGCTCAACTTCCTGTTTTTGCCATAAGGGGATGCTTGGGTAAGCAGCTAACTCGCAACTGAAAATCTCCCACCTAAAATTTGCACAATGATGGGTTCGCAGCTCTGATGGGAAGTAGTAATAGTGTGAGGAAATTGAATTATAGCAGGTGCAGTTGGTGCCAAGTCATCAATGGGAAAATGGCGGTGCCTCTACAAATATCAATTCAGCTCTTTCACGGTTGGGCTTTAAATTCGTACCCCTAACGATTCATTGCTTAAACAAAAAAAATCTGGGTTCTGGGTTTCTAAACTGTTGCTATCGATGCTGACCTTTGGGCAACAGGAGTAATGCAAGACTGAGTTGCTGTTGAGTGTTCCACACAGTGGGCTGGCTGCATAGTGAGGACAGGTAAGTTTGCCTGTCGGTTGAGAGTGGTATTCCAATGTAGGTGTCCAGCTCTTCTTAGTAAATATAGTAGCTCCAACTTCTCGCAGTCTCACTTGGCTGGGATGGCTCTGTGCTGTGATGCAAAGTCTTCGATGTTAGATTTTTCTCCCATGTGATCATTTTGAATTATAATCGTACAAATAGAAAAGTGGATTCAACAGCTGTAACTGAGCTTTTCACCTGGTCAAAAAATCTACTTTATTTCAGAAAACAAAAAGGATGAATGAAATCTCACTAGTATCACAATGAATATATTTCAGTACTTCTAAAACAATTGTCACACCGTGAATAAATGCTGCACAACCCTAACACTATTTGGTTGTCAATGTAGACCCTAATGTGAAGATACTATAGGGACCCATTCTATGCAATGATTATTCTACTGATGCACCCACCTGAATAACAGACTACCAGCAAATTTTCTTGTGTTAACATATTGGGGTCTGCAGTGATCCAATAAAACAGGTCACATGTTATTTCTATTGTAGTTCACCTATGTTGCTGCAGTGACTTAAGGTTTAAAAAAATCATGGGTAAATACTGGGTATTACATGAGCATGTGGTTTGGCTGGGCTGGCAATTTGTTTTCTGGAGTTTCAGGAATTGTTGCTGCTTGGGCATCCTGTTGGCTGGGCCTATTGATGCAGAGAGAGCAGTATTCAGTAGGAGATCCGTGAGCTCTAAATGCTGCTCTCGCTCTCCCCCATTTTAATTTATCTGTGTGCTGTCTGTCCCTAATAATAGGCCCATTTGAGAGCCAATAGGAAGGAGGCCCATGCTGGCATTGCCTCCGAGCTGCTGTCCAAATAGAGAAGTGGGGTCCTGAACATTCTTGATTTTGCTTCCTTTATATTTTGGGATCCTGTTGATAGCGCACTATCACTATCAAAGTCTCTTCCTGAGGAAGAGAGTGTTTGAAGACCAGGACCTCAAACCCGGCACTAAGCTCATGGTCTACAGAGCAGCAGTGATACCCGCCCTCCTGTATGCCTCAGAGACATGGACCATGTACAGCAGGCACCTCAAAGCACTGGAGAGGTACCACCAACGCTGTCTCCGCAAGATCCTGCAAATCCATAGGCAGGATAGGCGCACCAACGTCAGTGTTCTTGCTCAGGCCAACATCCCCAGCATCGAAGCTTTGACCACGCTCGATCAGCTCCGATGGACGGGTCACATTGTCCGCATGCCCGATATGAGACTCCCAAAACAAGCGCTCTACTCGGAGCTCCGGCACGTCAAGAGAGCCCCAGGTGGGCAGAGGAAACACTTCAAGGACACACTTTTTCAAGGAGGCTTTGAGGGTAACATCCCCACCGACACCTGGGAATCCCTGGCCCAAGACCGCACAAAGTGGAGGAGAAGCATCCGGGAAGGCGTCGAACACCTCGAGTCTCTTCGCCGGGAGCAAGTGGAAGCCAAGCGCAGGCAGCGCAAGGAGTGCACGTCAACCCAAGCACCCCACCCACCCGCCCCTTCAACCACCGTCTGCCCCACCTGTGACAGAGACTGTAGGTCCCGCATTGGACTAATCAGTCACCTGCGAGCTCATTTTTAATGTGGAAGCAAGTCTTCCTCGGTGCCGAGGGACTGCCTAAGAGAAGAAGAGAGACTATCAAAGTACCTTTTGACGTAGGGGATTCAGGGCAGGGTGGGGGGCGGGGGATGCAGGTTAAGATTCATTGGGACTGGGCAGAAAGGAATAACAACATTCAAAAAGATGAACTGATTATTGTTTTTTCTGGGCTGATAAAGCTACTGACAAACTAGAAGCGTTATAGACAGAACATGTGCTAGCAACAAGAGACTATAAATAGCTCCACTCATGAGACTGGCTATCCCACTCACGGCTAGCATTGGAAATACTTATCCTGTCCTCTTCGAGTCCCATGTCAGGATGTTGCTGTTTACTCCTGGCTCTGCTAATGTTGCTGTGGAACCAGTTGCTGGGAGGTGCATACCTTTCTGACATCGAACATTCAATGCTGGAGGCTCTTCAGCACGATGAGGCAAATCTTTAGCAGGAGATAAAACAAGCCAATGGTGTTGAATAGATGGATCTGTGACCAAGCAACAACAAGGGAAGGCGACAGCTGAAAATAAAGGCCAAAAAAAGGAGGGGTTACTATAAAGTGCCATTAAAAAGAATTGACACTATTATTTCCAGATATGCTCAACGGTACAGTAATTTTTACTGGCACATTCAAATTTCTAGAATGATTCTTTTCTGATTTGTTGTAATTTTAAATAAAATGTAAATTTTTTTTAATGGATTTCATTGCTTGCCAAAATTGTATTTTTCTAGAGTCATAAGTGCTTCTGAGCTCGCCAGCTGCATTTTTCCCTCATTCACTTGAATGGACAGGAAAATTGCGAGCTAGGGAGCCCAGATATGGAAAACCCCAGCCATGGAGTTGTTTGGTTTCTCCTTGTTTAAAATTGTATTTGGTCATTAATGATCTCTGACGTAATAAAACTCACTACGTACTTGGTTTGAGTATAAAGCAAGGCTTTAATCAACTTGTTTCAGAACATGGAGGTCTAGTTGTACTTCACTAGTTCCTGTCTTACAAAATGTCCCTGGCAAGCTGGGCCCACGCCCGAGTATTTATACTTCTTGGACGGTGCCACCAGCTGGCCATCCAGCGTTATTTCATGAGTCGTTTCTTGATGATGATGAGATTTATAACAAACCCTTTTTGGCGGAAGGAAGAATTCTCAGCCAACTATTTATGACTCTCTCTACTTCAAATAAAATATTAATCATCAGCCAAACGTTGTTTTGATTTGAATAAACGAGCTCAAGGTCCCAACAGAATTAGTTTCCAGGAGAAGCTGCTCACCAAGACAGTGTATCTTGTTACGCCAACTCAGTAGCACTAATCGGATGAGGAATTTCCACAGATGTAACAAAGCAGCTCCCCTGTTGTGGGAATGTCAGTCACAATGTATCAAATGGATTCCCCCTCACCGAATGAGTCCCAAAACACATCTGTACTTTCATGCAGCATATTGTGTCTGTTGGTGGTTTGAGGTTAAGCAGTTGGTTATTTACAATGAAAAAATGTATTTTTTTTAATATTTGATATTTATATATTTATAGTTTTGTTTGCATTTTAAAAAGTAAGGATTGTTTTTCCTTTAAGTGACATGTTGACAAATTGCATTTTAATGTCACGAGAACTGAGGAGAGATTTTCAAACGTTCCCGTGTGTTCAGGTGTAAATTTTAAATCCGGGTTGGGCACAAAGTTCAAATCAGATCACCCAGAATATACCGTGTAATACACGGGTGACAAATGTACAAAAATAAGTTGAAATATGTTTTGCCAATTATCTACTATATTTCTCAACTCCCATTGGAAAGGCATATATTAAGTTTTGCCCCCTGTGCCCTAACCTCTGTCAGGGGTCTGGGCTTTAGTTTGGTTCTGAGATTGCTGTCTGTTTGTAGTGATGATGTGAGCAATGCCACAGGAGATCTGCAATTTTTTAAAAAGCTCCCCCCACCCACCCAAAGTCCTGTCCACCCAGAGATCTTTCATAGCCTCCGCCTGCTGTCTTTTTTTACTGTGCTCTGGTGCTGTGCCTCGGACTTGGCGTACAACTCTCACTCAATGTACTTGCAGAATTGTACTTGCAATGCTGTGACAGTATAGAGCTTTACAAGTACATTCAGCAGGCCCAGTGAGTGGGAACAAAACACAGGTAGTCCCAGCCTGCCCGCTTGCTCACCGGCACCCCCAGCCCATGTGCTTCTTGGTCTGCCTCCTGTTCTGTCTGCTCGTCCCAAGCGCTTCCCAACATGCTTGCGTTTTGGTCGAGTATTTCACCATGAAGAGCTGAGCCCGATCTTGTCCTCGCGTGCTGGCTCCACTGTGACTTCCAGCAGAAGCTCCTGAATTGAAATCAGGAGCAGGGACCCTCTTTGGGTGTTTATTTTTCATCCACCGAGTCCAGGGGCACTGAGGCTAATTTTTTTGCTCTCCACCACCACCTTGGCCGACATCAGCTAATGCAGCACAGAATATAGAATCTGAGACCTTCGTAGTCCTGTGGCTCAGTACTCAATCTGGCAATGCATTTGTCTACTGAGCCATCAGGAAACATACATTGCTGTCTTGATGGGACACGGTGCAATGTTAGATATGATCATGTTAATCTGAGCCTAGATTAATTTGGGATCTTTTAACCGACAGCTGATATACCAACCATACAGCTGCGACCATGATTGTATTCCTTTTTGAGAAGTATAAGACAAAGTAATGGGAAGGTATGCTAGTTGGGGCTTTGTTGGGTGAGTGGTAGAATCCATCAATGACTGATCTAAGAAAGCATCATCTCCAGGTGGGTAAAGCCATCAGTACCTATAAAGGCAACCACAGTATAACCACAAATGGTGCGTTTTGTACTTCGTAAATAATTTACATAGTGACAATTAAAGTTGGCAAATGATCAAACTCTCTCAATAGTATTTAAAGCTGAAAGATAAAGTCAGCAGTTGGCAGACAATAAACAGTAAGGCTGTGCTTTGTGGCATCGGTTGCCCTCTGACATTAATTACTGTACAGTAGTGAAAGCAATTTTCTAATGCTTGTTTGACCTCATGCCAATTATATTTTTTGTTTTGGTTGAGGGATTTGCTGTCTTTAATTTTCTGTTTGAGGTTGTATTTGTAAACTTGGCCACTGAAACTGAGTTGGACCGCAGTGAATTAATTGTTGGGTTTTGTGGCCCCGCTTAAATTCTACATATAGACACCAATGCTATATTCAGCTATAGCTATCTATATAATTAAGTCTTCTGTCTAATGCGCACCTGTGGCATCACACCTCAAAAGCGTCACGTATATGTCAGGCAAAAGAATGTCTCAAACAGCTCACATGTCAACCAAAAGCAGCTCTATTTGCTAGATAGGTAGGAAAAGCTGCTAAGTGTGCAATCACCAGCACAAAACAAGCAATTAAATGCCCATTTTTCCCCCAAAGCAGCCATTCATGAGCCAGCTACTGCCACAAACCAACCAATTAAATTGCTCATGCTTTTTTAAAAATATGATTTCAGCAGCCTCAATTGTTTCCTTACCAGAAAAATTTAAACTATTTATTAAAAAGTTTCAATTTAGTATAAAGTTACTAGCAGGAGCATAGGGCTAAAGTTCTGCTTCCTTCCCATAGCCTCTGCACTATCTCTGAGCTGTTTTTCCTACCAATATGCAAAGTCAGTGCTCCTCAATGCTGCTTTGGGACTTCTGTGCATATGCTGCTGGCTCACTGTCATTTTGTGCATGTGTGCCTGAGGCTCCATCTTGCCTGTTCATTTCATGACATGTATGCATGACTGAGGCAGTGCACTTTCACTCCCTTTCCTGCTTGGATTTCCCTGACAGGCCTGGACTTGACCTGTTTTCAGGCTGTGCACCTTCGCTTATCTTCCCACTCCATGGCCTAGAGATTCCAGTATGCTGAAAACCTGCCGGTGCCACCGTGGGCCACAAATAACGGCCACCAGAATTAATGGCGCAGGCAAATATTTTGGTGCTGCCTGCTAATTTAAATCAGCGCAGCGCTAAACTTGTCTCAGCAGGAGGCCCAATGTGGCATGGCCGTAGCATCCCTGGAGCACGAACAGCGTTATCTTAAAGCTAGCTGATCATTTTAGAAAGCAGTGTCAGTCCCTTAAACGGGAACTGCCTTCTAAAATAAAAATAATTAAAATCATTTAAAACTAGGCAATTTTTAGCCCTTACAGTTCAACTGCCTGCCGGAGGAAAAAAAAATTCCCAAATGGCAGTCTTGAGCTCTTAAAGCTGAATTGCCTTCTGCACCTAAAAGTAATGGTAAAAGTGCTTCAGCACTAACACAAATGGCTCAACAAGCCAGGGAAGGGGCATCCAGGGTCTCGCATGAAGCACTTCAGCTTTGTGCAGGGGGTCAACACTGCAAGAGAGGTCTTCTACCCACAGGGGCCAGGAGGCCCTCCAGAAAGAAGGATGTGGGACCAGATCACTGAAGCCATCACTGCTTGCAGTGTCGACCCCATCATTTGGCTCCACTGTCCAAAAGACTTCCAAAAGGCACTTGATAAAGTGCCACATAATAGGCTTACCAGCAAAGTTGAAGCCCTTGGAATAAAAGGGACAGTGGCAGCATGGATACGAAATTGGCTAAGTGACAGGAAACAGAGAGGAGTGGTGAACGGTTGTTTTTAAGACTGGAGGAAGGTACACAGTGGTGTTCCCCGGGGGTCGGTACAAGGACCACTGCTTTTCTTAATCTATATTAATGATTTGGACTTGGGTGTACAGGGCACAGTTTCAAAATTTGCAGATGACACAAAGCTTGGAAGTATAGTGAACAGTGAGGAGGAGAGTGATAGACTTCAAGAGGATATAGACAGGCTGGTGGAATGGGCAGACACGTGGCAGATGAAATTTAATGCAGAAAAGTGCGAAGTGATACATGTTGGTAGGAAGAACGAGGAGAGACAATATAAACTAAAGGGTACAATTCTAAAGTGGGTGCAGGAACAGAGAGACCTGGGGGTGTATGTGCACAAATCGTTGAAGGGGGCAGGGCAGGTTGAGAAAGCGGTTAAAAAAGCATACGGGATCCTGGGCTTCATAAATAGAGGTATAGGGCTTGATTTTGCCAGGCCCGAGGAGGCGGGATTGGAGGCATGTGAGGTGTTAAAATCGCAAAAACTTGCAAGCGGGCCCGATCCCGCCTCCGAGCACTTCTCCCACATGCGAGTTTTCTGACCCCGTCTCCATCCCAAGAGGCGGGATAGGCCCTTAAGGCCCTTAACAACCAGTTAAGTGCCTCTATAATCCCATTTTGAGAGGCCTTTCTGATTTTAACAGTTTTCCCATATGCTGCATGTCTCCTCTGAAACACGCCAGTGAAACCTGGCGGCCTCACGAGTGGATTGCTTACTAACAGCTGCAGCTCCACCATTAAAAAGGAGTTTGCACCAATCATCATTTGCAGGTGGCAGAAATTTGTTCTCGGGTCTGGGGGAACTTTTAAAAAGCCTACTCATTGTTGTGGAAGTTTGGAGCCTGACACCCACCTCCAGTGTGACCTCCTGGGAAACCCCTCTCCCCACCCTGAAGAAGGAGCAGCGCTCCGAAAGCTTGTGATTTCAAATAAAGCTGTTGGACTATAACCTGGTGTTGTGTGACTTCTTACATTTGTCCACCCTGAAGGAGCGCTTCCTCAACTGAGGTATATACCAGAAGAATGGGAACCATTTATTTCCTTTCCTGCTGGACATCGGATTCGGATGAAGACCAGCCGTGGCAGCAGCAGAACCCTGAACAACAGCTGCACCAACTGCAGGAGCAACAGCAGGAGCTCCAAGCTGCTGCTCACCCACCTGAAGCTGCACAAGCCAGAAGGTGCCAGCGCACGACCACATTGCTGCCCGGGATGCAAGGGACGCACTCATCTTGGCCAGATTTGCTTATCCTGCACAATCAAACACTTTTGCCTCGCACATTCTTATCAGACCATCGACACTGGCCAAGAACCTGCGGATTCCTATCACTCTGACCACCATACTGATAATTGCAAGTTGCCCTAAGCCCTCAATGTGGAAGTCCCATTTGCGAAATGACACATGCCACAACTGCAACAGTTTGCCATCAGAATTTTTTATGACAATAAGCAAGTGATGGCATTTAAAAAATAAACACAACATGACACCCAAGTGACTACCCTTGTGACTACTTGTGCATTATCTTCCTCTTGCGCGTGCTCCTATGTGGTGCTTCCCCTGTGGCTTCAGCAGATGTGGAGGCCCCTTGCTCACTTTCTTGCTGCTCCTGTCTCAACACCTTTGGCGGGCGTCCTCGGGTTGCGAACCTGTGAGGGCTTGGCATCAGTCTGCTGCTCCTGCGGCTGTGCAGGGGCTGAGACGCCCATCTCAGTTGGGTGGGGACTCTGGTGGGGCTCTGACCGAGGGCTTTGCAGTGGCATGGTCGTGTGAGCACTTGGAGAGGAGCCCCCACTTCCTTGTTGTATGCCACCAACATCCCTCTCATGGGTCAGCCCCACTTCAGAGCTAGCAAGTGGCTGGACAGCACCTTGCTGCAATTCAGGGGGGCCATGAGGACCCGTTTCTGTACTGGAAGTCCTACTCCCGAGGACTTGCCTGAAGGTCTGGTTTGTTTGCTCAATAGCTGACCATCGCTCCTCAAGAGATGTCAGTCTATTCTGAACAATGACCATGTTTTCACGACCCTGGCGACTAGGCTCCTCCATGGCCATGGCCATCCTCTCGTCTACTGTAGCCATCCTTTCCACGGAGGTTGCCATCCTTTCCGTGGTGATGCGTTCATGCGCCGACGCCTCCACAAAGGCTCTGTTCATGTTAGCGATGGACTCCTCCATTCACTCCACACTCGCAGTGACCCTGGAGACAAAACCTGCCAGAGACTTCTGCACCTCTTCCTGGAGTTCCAGCACCGCTCTTCTTCTGGATGGACCCAGAGGCAGAGGGTCGACATGCAGCTGAGCCGAGCTGGCAGAGTCCTGCGCCCTCCGACTAGGACTTTCCACTGCTGTCCCTGTCTCCACAATCTGCTGATGCTCACTTGTCACCTGGTGTATCACAGCTCACAACACTGCACTATCTCGCGAAGGTACCACTGAGGTGTGAGTGTCTGCGCTGGTGCTGGGTGCACTGAATTCTGCTGACGCTGCGCCCTCAGAGGTTGCTGCTTCCTCTGAGGAGTCTGGAAGCTCAGGCTGTTCCTCCTGGATAGTGGGGACGGGGGCTTTCGATGGTCCTGTGTGGGAGTAAAGGAAAGAGTCAGAGATGTGAGGCCAAGGTTACATGCACATTGAATATTGCAGATGATCAAAAGTCAATCTGTTAGAGCATCAGAATCATTATCAGTGACTCATGCAATGTCAATGAGAGAGAAGATAAACTATTCTGTCACCAGCTTGCTTTGATGCACCCGTCTGTCCATCCCCCACTTGCGCATCCTCCTCCACTCCCACTATCTCCAGGGCTGCCTCCTCCCAGGGGGTGAGCTGGGCTACTGAGGGTGGCCCTCCTCCTGTCCTCGCTCTTTCCCTCTTATTGTGAGCTCTCTTTTCCTGCAATGAAGGAGACAAGTGGAGTTTGAGTGAGATTGAAGGAGTGAGTGTAGAGAATCCATATCATTGCTGGTTAGAAGGAGACAAAGATGGAGTGTGTTGTCAGTTGTTTTCATAGCATCACAGCGATAGGGAGTGTGAGGGCTGCTTAGGTGAATGTGACCATAGAGAGAGAGGAAATGGGTAAGGGTGCAGGAATGTCAGTGTCAGGTGGGATGTGGAGGAAGAGGTTGTCAAAGCTGAGTGCTGGTGAGGAGAGGCAATGGGGATCAGATTGAGGGTGATGGGAAAGTCATACTCACTTTTCCAGTGCGCAGAAGGTCATGAAACCTCTTCCTGCACTGCAGCCAGGTTCTGCGGCACATAGACAAAGAGTTGACCTCCTGGGCCACTTGCATCTACACAGCTTTCGTCTGCTGGGGAGGCTTCTTCCTCCCTGAGGAAGGGAAGAGCACCTCCTTATTTCCTCTTGCTCCTTCCACCAGAGCTTGCAGGGCGGCGTCATCGAACCTTGGTGCAGACTTTGGCCTACTGCTGGACATATTGGCTGGAGGAATCTATCACAGCAAAGGGCATAAGATTTGCAGTCTGCAGAAGAAGCAAGGCTGCTTGCAGGCCTTAAATCCACCAGCACTGATGACGTCATCGGAGGTGACTTTCAGGATGGAAAGACTAAGTGGGCCAGGGGTTCCCACAAGCTGGAAATCAATTGCCCAATTTGGGAAAAATCGCATATTTTTCCCACGTCAAATTGGAGTCAGGTGGCTAACACGAAAAGCGGCTGACACGCCCCCAGCCCGCCCCAATAGCAAAATCGAGCCCATCGAGTACAAAAGCAAGGAAGTTATGATGAACCTTTATAAAACTGTGGCGTTGCCACATTGGGGAAACACTGTGTATGTAGATAAACCTGTATAATCCCCTTTTAACTGCTGTATTCCCCTCCCCCCGCAAGACAGTTGCAAGCTGAGAGGAATAAGGCATGTTCAGACTTGCCTGCTGCTGAGAGAAGGAAAACCAATCAGGTTCCAGCAGGTGACCAATCCGTGAGTCATCACAGGCTCGCGGGCTTTACGAATTCAGTACTGTATTGTGAGAGTTGGAGTAAAGACCTATTTCTTGTAGCTCGCTGTGTTGCCTATTTCTTTACGTGGGAGACTGTAGTCTCCCACATTGGTGACCCCGAATGTCGGCGGCCGAAGCCCCTGACTCACGTAGCCCTACAGAGGCCAGCAACGACCCGACGGCAACCAGCAGCAGCCCGATGTCGGCCGGCGCCGCGTCCTTGAAGCTCCCCACCTTCTGGGAACACCAAGCACCAGCTTGGTTCGCGCACACGGAGGCCCAATTCACCCTTCGCAGGGTTCAAGACGATGAAGAAAGGTACCTCCACGTAGTCTCAGCACTAGCAAGCTCCACCGCTGCCGAAGTTCTCGACCTGCTGGGGAACCCACCACAGACCGGCAAGTACTCAACCATTAAGGGCCGCTTGCTGCAGGCTTACGGCCTGTCCGGGGAGGAGAGGGCCCGTAGGCTTCTTTCACTACCAGGCCTCGGCGACTCTACCCCGACCCAGTTGATGAGCCGGATGCTTGCGCTCCTGGGCTCTGAACCGCAGTGCTTCTTGTTTCGGGCCCTTTTCCTCACCCTGCTTCCTCAGCAGGTACAGACTGCCCTCGCGGGGTCCCCGATCACGGACTGCGTACAACTGGCAGCCGCCGTGGACAAAGTCTTCGCCGTCGCCCAACTCGGCTGTGCAGCCGCGAGGCCCCCCGACACCACCGAGCGCGCGCCGCCACGCCAGGCCGCAGAACTATGCTACTACCACGCGCGTTTCGGCCACAAGGCCCAACGCTGCAGAGCACCCTGCTCTTTCGATCAAACCAAGATGGCCGCCCGGCCCAACGCGCCAGCCCCGCGCCGCCGTCTAGGCCCGCTCGACCGCATCCCCGCCGCCACGATGGCCATCGGCACCGCAGGTAAACTGCTGTACATAACCGACTCCCTTTCAGGGCGCAGATTCCTTTGCGATACCGGAGCCCAATGCAGCATAATTCCTGCCTCCCAGCTCGACATCCAGGCAGGCTGCAGCGGCCCACCCCTCGTGGCGGCAAATGGCGCAGCCATCGCTACTTTTGGAAAGCGACGGGCCGAGGTTTGTTTCAACGGCCAGCGATTTACGTGGGATTTCGTGACGGCCTTGGTGGCACATCCCTTGCTGGGCGCCGATTTTCTTTGCGCCCACGGACTCCTGGTCGACGTCCGCGACAGGCGCCTGATCGACGCAGCAACTTTCGCTTCACTGGCCTGCCAGCAGAGCAACAGCCCGGCCCTCGTAGGGTCCTGCTCTGCCCCGGCGGATGACGACTACGCCCGCCTACTCGCAGATTTCCCGAGGCTCACACAACCGACCTTCTCAGCCGCGGCAGCCAATCATGGTGTCGAGCACCACATCGCCACTACGGGACCACCAGTGTTCGCCCGAGCCAGACGCCTGGACCCAGCCAAGATGGCGGTGGCCAAGGAAGAATTTGCCACGATGGAGAAACTGGGCATCATCCGCCGCTCGAACAGCCCCTGGTCGTCCCCCCTCCACATTGTGCCCAAGCCGGGCGGTGGCTGGCGCCCCTGCGGCGACTACAGACGGCTCAACGACGCCACCACGCCTGATAGATACCCCATTCCGCACATCCAAGACTTTTCGGCACACCTAGCAGGAAAGTCCGTCTTTTCCAAGGTCGACCTGATTCGCGGCTACCATCAGGTCCCCGTCCACCACGCAGACGTCCAGAAGACGGTGGTCATCACCCCCTTCGGACTGTTCGAGTTCCTGCGCATGCCCTTCGGGCTCAAGAACGCCGCACAGGCCTTCCAACGGCTCATGGATTCCGTCCTACGGGACCCAAGCTTCCTGTTCGTCTATCTGGACGATATCCTCGTGGCCAGCACCAGCAAGGCCGAGTACATCGCGCATTTGCGCTCTCTTTTCCAGCGCCTCAGCCAGCACGGGCTAATCATCAACCCGGCCAAATGCCAGTTCGGAGCAGCCCAAATTCACTTTCTCGGCCACAGAATCTCGCCAAGGGGAGCCATTCCCCTACCTTCCAAGGTGCAGGCGGTGGCGAACTTTCCCCAGCCCACCTCGGTCAAGGCGCTGCAGGAATTTTTGGGGCTGGTCAATTTCTATCACCGTTTCGTGCCCAAGGCCGCCTCACTCATGCGCCCCCTCTACGAAGCCACCAGGGGCAAAACGGGCAAAGAGCAACTCACCTGGTCCAGCGAGATGGCGACAGCCTTCCACCAGACCAAAAGCGCCTTGGCCAACGCCACACTACTGGCCCACCCCATCCCGGGCGCCAAGACCGCCCTCACCACGGACGCCTTGGATTACGCCGTTGGCGCTGTCCAGCAACAGTGGGTCGAAGGCGCGTGGCAGCCACTGGCATTTTTCAGCCGACAGCTGCGCAAGAACGAGCAGGCCTACAGCACGTTCGACAGAGAGCTCCTGGCCCTGTTCCTGGCAATCCGGCACTTCCGTTTCCTCCTGGAAGGCCGGCCGTTCACCACATTCGTGGACCACAAGCCGCTCACTTTCGCCATGGCCAAAGTAACCGAACCCTGGTCCGCGCGCCAACTCAACTTCATCTCGGAGTTCACCACGGATATCCGCCACGTCGCCGGCAAGGACAATTTGGTGGCTGACTGCCTCTCAAGACCCTTGCTCCACGCAGTGCACCTGGGCGTCGACTACGCCAGCATGGCGAGAGACCAGGCCGCCGACGCGGAGATCCAGGCCCTCAGGACGTCAACCACCAGCCTCACTCTGGCCGACATCCACTTCCACGCAGCCGGCACAACCCTCCTGTGCGACGTCTCAGTCCCTTCGCCTAGGCCGGTCGTCCCATCCGCCTGGTGCAAGCGAGTTTTCGACATCATCCACGGCCTCTCACATCCAGGGATGCGTGCATCTCAGAAACTCATGTCCACCAAGTTCGTCTGGCCTGGACTCCACAAGGATGTGAGAGACTGGACCAACACATGCGTGGCGTGTCAGCGCGCTAAGGTCCAGCAGCACACCAAGGCGCCATTGGAGTGTTTCCCGGTGCCCGAGAGGCGTTTCGACCACGTCCACGTCGATCTGGTAGGCCCCTTGCCGCCGTCGCACGGTTTCACACACCTGCTCACGATCGTCGACCGCACCACCAGATGGCCCGAGGCGGTTCCCCTCGCCTCCACCACCACGACCGACGTCGCACGAGCATTCGTCTCGACATGGGTGGCCCGGTTCGGCATGCCAACCGACATATCCTCGGACAGAGGCCCCCAGTTCACCTCCCACTTGTGGAATGCCATCACCGCCGGCCTCTGCACCATGTTGCACAGGACAACAGCCTACCACCCGCAGGCCAACGGGCTCTGCGAGCGCTTTCATCGTTCCTTGAAAGCCTCCCTCCGCGCCAGCCTGGCCGACACCAGCTGGATCGACAAACTACCCTGGGTCCTCCTGGGATTGCGCACCACACCCAAAGAGGACCTCCGCGCCTCCGCGGCCGAGATGGTCTACGGCCAACCGCTCGGAGTACCAGGCGACTTCCTCCCCCTGACAACGGAGCCGTGGTCGGCCGCCAGACAGCTTTCCCTGCACCAGGATGCGGCCCAGCAATTCCGTCCAGTGCCCACTTCGCAACACGGCCCGCAGCCGTCCTATGTGCCTCGGGACTTACGCCATGCGGAGTTCGTCTTCGTGCGCCAGGACGCGCACAGAGGCCCGCTGCAGGCACCATACACCGGCCCCTTCTCCGTATTGGAGACGGGGGACAAAGCTTTTCTTTATCGACGTCGGCGGGAAGCCGGACCTTATTTCAGTAGACCGCCTCAAACCGGCGCACCTGGACCTCAGCTTCCCGGTTCGTCCGGCTCTTCCCCCCACGGCGGCCCCACAAGAGGACCAAGACATGCCAGAACCTTACTTCCCGGCCGCCGCCCCACCTTCGCCGGCAGCCAGCCCACCGGCAGACCAGCCGCCAGACCAGCCGACGAACCAACCGGCCGACCTCCCAGACAGCCCTCCTCACACGCCAGATGGCTACTACAGCCGCTACGGCCGCTTGGTCAAACCTCCGCAGAGACTGACTTTTACAGTTAACGAGGATTCTGGGGGGGCGTATGTGGCGTTGCCACATTGGGGAAACACTGTGTGTATGTAGATAAACCTGTATAATCCCCTTTTAACTGCTGTATTCCCCTCCCCCCGCAAGACAGTTGCAAGCTGAGAGGAATAAGGCATGTTCAGACTTGCCTGCTGCTGAGAGAAGGAAAACCAATCAGGTTCCAGCAGGTGACCAATCCGTGAGTCATCACAGGCTCGCGGGCTTTACGAATTCAGTACTGTATTGTGAGAGTTGGAGTAAAGACCTATTTCTTGTAGCTCGCTGTGTTGCCTATTTCTTTACGCGGGAGACTGTCGTCTCCCACAAAACACTGGTCCAACCTCAACTGAAGTATTGTGTCCAATTTTGGGCATCGCACTTTAGGAAGGATGTGAAGGCCTTAGAGAGAGTACAGAAGAGGTTTACAAGAATGGTTCCAGGGATGAGGGACTGCAGTTACGTGGATAGACTGGAGAAGCTGGGGTTGTTCTCCTTGGAGCAGAGAAGGTTGAGAGGAGATCTGATAGAGGTGTTCAAAATCATGAGGGGCCTCGACAGAGTAGATGGAGAGAAACTGTTCCCATTGGCAGAAGGGTCAGTAACCAGAGGACACAGATTGAAGGTGATTGGCAAAAGAACCAAAGGCGACATGAGGAAAAACTTTTTTATGCAGCGAGTGGTTAGGATCTGGAATGCGCTGCCTGAGAGGGCGGTGGAGGCAGATTCAATCGTGGCTTTCAAAATGGAATTGGATAAGTACCTGAAGGAAAACAATTTGCAGGGCTACGGGGAAAGGGCGGGGGAGTGGGACTAGCTGAAGTGCTCTTGCAGAGAGCTGGTACGGGCTCAATGGGCTAAACGGCCTCCTTCTGTGCTGTAACCATTCTATGATTCTAAGCTTCATGATCTCAGACCAGTGGTCAAGGTCAGTGAATGCATCTTCAAAAGCCATCTCCAGCCAACTGCACCACTAGCCTCACACACTGCTCATTGCAGAACCCAGCCCCCCCCACCCCCGCCGCCCCAAACCATCACTCATTTACCAACAAGCTCTACCAATCACGAGGCACACCTCCTAGCTTCACCTCACCTCCTTGGAGGAGACGGTGCTGGCCATTCTTGGCAGGGGCATGGTTGAGCCCTTGGCCAGTGGCGGGGCTGACAGGATACAAGATGCTGGTATCCTCATACGTTATCCACCTTCTCGCATCACCTCTTGCTTTCCCACCCTCCCCTCACCACAGCCCTACCATTGGGCCTTCCTCATTTCACACACCCAAGAAATGCAGCCTGCCCAGCCAGTGGTTGACCAAGAAGAGGGAGAAGAGAGCAAAGAAGAAGAAACACCGTCACTCGATTTCACACTCCCAGTCACCAGCTCCTCGAGATCATCCTGCAAGGCCATTTGCAGTGCCCCCACTGAAAGTCAACAGCCTTCCACCAGCTCTGCTGCAGCCACTGGGGTAGCACTGCGTGCCAGCAGTAGCATTGCAAAGTTTGCTTTGTGGTGGCCTTTATTTCAGCATTGTGGCCAAGAGGATGCTGTGATGGTCAGTAACAGAGGGAAGGTAAGATGTGGGACAAATGTTGAAAGGGGAATTGGGGTTGTGGTCACTGATACCGCAGGCGGATGATTCCATCCCGGATATCCCGGCCAGAAAAGGGCTATCTGGGTTGCATCCTTCCTTCCGCTTCCTCCTCTTCTGTGTCTTCCTCTTCCCTCTGCGTGCAGATGCTGGAAATCTGAAATAAAAGCAGAAAATGCTGGAAATACTCAGCAGGACAGGCAGCATCTCGACCTGAGACATGAACTCTATTTCTCTTTCCCTGCACTCTCTGCACACTTTAAAAAAGTTTTAACATCTATTGCACCAAGCCACTCCTTCAATAAAATATAAAAAATCTAGTCCAAAAGCATAAATCCAAACTTACCTGAAAGAGGTGTGTGTCCCTTTAAGTACTGCTGACAGTTGTACAGGGCCTTGGTGAGACCGCACCTTGAGTATTGTGTGCAGTTTTGGTCGCCTTACCTGAGGAAGGACGTTCTTGCCATGGAAGGAGTGCAGCGAAGATTCACCAGGCTGATACCTGGGATGGCAGGAATGACGTATGAGGAGAGATTGTGTCGATTGGGCTTATACTCACTGGAGTTTAGAAGATTGAGAGGGGATCTCATCGAAACCTATAAAATTCTGTCAGGCCTGGACAGACTGGATGCAGGAAGGATGTTCCCGATGGCGGGGGAGTCCAGAACCAGGGGTCATAGTCTAAGGATAAGGGGTAAGCCATTTAGGACTGAAATGAGGAGGAATTTCTTCACCCAGAGAGCGGTGAACCTGTGGAATTCTCTACCACAGAAGGCCGTTGAGGCCAATTCATTAAATATATTCAAGAAGGAGTTGGATATATTTCTTAAGGCTAAAGGGATCAAGGGATATGGGGAGAAGGCAGGGACAGGGTACTGAATTTGGATGATCAGCCATGATCTCATTAAATGGCGGAGCAGGCTCGAGGGGCCGAATGGCCGACTCTGCTCCTATCTTCTATGTTTCTATGACAGTGTCTCTGTAGGTCTGCTGCACGCTCGCTTTCCTGAGCGTGCTTAGGACCCAGCGTTAAAGTCAGCGCAAAGGTCGAAGTTTGCACGCTGACTGATGTCATGCTCTGCTGATTTGCATTTCTAGAGCTGGCGGTGTTGACAGCAGTGCTGTGGCCCTCACCATTTCTAGAGCTGGCGCTGTTGACAGCAGTGCTATGGCCCTCACCATTTCTAGAGCTGGCGCTGTTGACAGCAGTGCTATGGCCCTCACCATTTCTAGGGCTGGCGCTGTTGACAGCAGTGCTGTGGCCCTCACCATTTCTAGGGCTGGCGCTGTTGACAGCAGTGCTGTGGCCCTCACCATTTCTAGGGCTGGCGCTGTTGACAGCAGTGCTATGGCCCTCACCATTTCTAGGGCTGGCGCTGTTGACAGCAGTGCTGTGGCCCTCACCATTTCTAGAGCTGGCGCTGTTGACAGCAGTGCTATGGCCCTCACCATTTCTAGAGCTGGCGCTGTTGACAGCAGTGCTGTGGCCCTCACCATTTCTAGAGCTGGCGCTGTTGACAGCAGTGCTGTGGCCCTCACCATTTCTAGGGCTGGCGCTGTTGACAGCAGTGCTGTGGCCCTCACCATTTCTAGAGCTGGCGCTGTTGACAGCAGTGCTATGGCCCTCACCATTTCTAGGGCTGGCGCTGTTGACAGCAGTGCTATGGCCCTCACCATTTCTAGAGCTGGCGCTGTTGACAGCAGTGCTATGGCCCTCACCATTTCTAGGGCTGGCGCTGTTGACAGCAGTGCTATGGCCCTCACCATTTCTAGAGCTGGCGCTGTTGACAGCAGTGCTATGGCCCTCACCATTTCTAGGGCTGGCGCTGTTGACAGCAGTGCTATGGCCCTCACCATTTCTAGAGCTGGCGCTGTTGACAGCAGTGCTATGGCCCTCACCATTTCTAGGGCTGGCGCTGTTGACAGCAGTGCTATGGCCCTCACCATTTCTAGAGCTGGCGCTGTTGACAGCAGTGCTATGGCCCTCACCATTTCTAGAGCTGGCGCTGTTGACAGCAGTGCTATGGCCCTCACCATTTCTAGGGCTGGCGCTGTTGACAGCAGTGCTATGGCCCTCACCATTTGTTTTTCAACTAACGGGGAGCGGTAAGTCTGCAAATTTCTAGGCCCATTTCTCTGACAATCCAGGGCTTTTAGGCACACATGCTAATTCATCCTGGTCCCAGACCTTGTGTCTTTTTTTTGCTGACTGCTGCCAGGCCCCAGACTCTCCTGAGCACTGCCACACAAACTCTCCTTCCCCCTCCCCCCAGTAATGCCAATGCTCCGTGAATGATGCCACATCCCAGACTCTCCTTACATACTGTCCGAATCTCCCACACATCTCAGAAGTTGCCATTGAGCAGTTCTCCCCTCCTTACTCCTGGTCAATGCCCCAGGTCATCCATTTGCTCTCAAAGTTCCACCTGAGTTACAGACCACTCGCTCCCTCTCATGTCCATTTCGTGTGTCATTCACTGCCTCAGTCTCCACACTCTTTCCTACCCTCTCGCTCCAAAACCCCAGTTCCTGTTATCCGCACGTGCTGCACTATCTCCTAGATAGGATGTTCCATCATCGTACTCTCCTCTGACCTGGTACGTGTTGGCTGTCATCTTGCTGTGTATCTTGGGCCTTACCAAAGGTAAGATAGTAGTATAAGGAGCATGTGTGAGAAGCATTCTGAGCTATTCAGGGGAGGCAACTGGGGAAGGATACATTTACAAAAAGAGGGAGGGAATAAGCAACGCAGTGAAAGATTTGTGTATTTATAGAAGTGGGTAGTATTGTGGTGAAATAGACCCTCTTTAATTTAGTGAAAACTATTTCAACAACAAAAAAATTCAAGGATTATAATTGTTAAACAACTATTGAAATGTCTTGTGTCTCAATAATAGATCATTACGATTGTCCTCTTTGGAAGCAAAGTGATTGAAAGTACTCTCCATTTTCTCAATGATCAGATCTGCTTTTTTTTTATTTCTTTGGGTAATGTATCTGGTTGTCACCATTGTCTGTGGAAAATATTCTCAACATCTCATACATATTGAGGATTAGTCATTGATTTTTTTTATTGTGAAACACTTTGTGATATGTTGGAGGGATCATCAAACGAGGCCATATGGGTAGAATTGAAAAACAAAAAAGGGGCGATCACACTGCTGGGAGTGTACTACAGACCCCCAAACAGTGAGAGGGAGATAGAAGAACAAATATGTCGACAAATTTCTGAGAAGTGCAAAAACTATAGGGCAGTAATAGTAGGGGATTTCAACTACCCCAATATTAACTGGGATAAAATTAGTGTGAAGGGTATAGAAGGTGCGGAATTCCTAAAATGCATCCAGGAGAACACTTTTAGCCAGTATGTAGCAAGCCCAACAAGGGAGGGGGCAGTTCTGCACTTAGTTTTAGGGAATGAAGCTGGGCAGGTAGAAGGCACATCAGTGGGGGAGCATTTTGGTGCTAGTGACCATAATTCTGTTAGATTTAAGGTAGTTATGGAAAAGGACAAGGATAGACCAGGAATAAAAATTCTGAATTGGGGAAAAGCAAATTTTGCTAAGCTCAGAGGGGATTTAGCTATAGTGGACTGGAAACAGCTACTTGAAGGTAAATCAGTGTCAGAGCAGTGAAAGGTATTCAAGGAGGAGATCCAGAGGGTTCAGACCAAATATGTGCCCTTAAAGAAAAAAGATGGGACTAACAAATCTAGAGCCCCCTGGATGTCTAGGGACATACAGGGTAGGATAAAGAATACACGGGAGGTGTACGACAGATACCGAGGGCTAAATACTGCAGATTCTTTAGAGGAGTACAGAAAGTGCAGGGGTACAATTAAAAAGGATATTAGGAAAACAAAGAGAGAGCATGAAAAATTCTTGGCAAGTAAATTCAAGGATAACCCAAAGATGTTTTATAAATATATTAAGAGTAAGAGGATAACTAAAGAAAGGGTAGGGCCTATTAGAGATCATGAGGGTAATCTGTGTGTGGAGGCGGGAGACGTCGGTAGGGTTCTTAATGACTACTTTGCATCTGTTTTCACAATGGAGAGGGGCGAAGCAGATATTGCTATCGGAGGAGGTGTGTGAAATATTAGATGAAATAAACATAGTGAGAGAGGAAGTATTAAGGGGTTTAGCAGCTTTAAAAGTGGATAAATCCCCAGGCCCGGATGAAATGTATCCCAGGTTGTTAAGCGATGCAAAAGAGGAAATAGCAGAGGCCCTGACCATCATTTTTCAATCCTCTCTGGCTTCAGGTGTGGTGCTGGAGGACTGCTAATGTGGTACCCTTGTTTAAAAAGGGAGAAAAGGATAGACCGAGTAATTACAAGCCAGTCAGCCTAACCTCGGTAGTGAGAAAATTATTGGAAAGAATTCTGAAGGACAGGATAAATCTTCATTTAGAAAGACACGGATTAATCAGGGATAGTCAGCACGGATTTGTCAAGGGAAGGTCATGCCTGACAAACTTGATTGAATTTTTTGAGGAGGTAACAAGGAGGGTAGATGAGGGTAGTGCGTTTGATGTAGTGTATATGGACTTTAGCAAGGCTTTTGATAAGGTTCCACATGGCAGACTGGTCACGAAGTTAAAAGCCCATGGGATCCAAGGCAAAGTGTCAAGTTGGATTCAAAACTGGCTCGGAGACAGGAAGCAGAGGTTAATGGTTGATGGGTGTTTTTGTGACTGGAAGGCTGTTTCCAGTGGGGTTCTGCAGGGCTCAATACTAGGTCCCTTGCTTTTTGTGGTATATATCAATGATCTTGACTTGAATATAGGGGGTATGATTAAGAAGTTTGCAGACGATACTAAAATCGGCTGTGTGGTTGATATTGAAGAAGGAAGCTGTAGACTGCAGGAAGGTATCAATAAATTGGTCAGGTGGGCAGAACAGTGGCAAATGGAATTCAATCCGGAGAAGTGTGAGGTAATGCATTTGGGGAGGGCTATCAAGGAAAGGGAATACACATTAAATGGTAGGACACTGGGTAGTGTAGAGGAACAAAGGGACCTTGGAGTGCATGTCTACAGATCCCTGAAGGTAGCAGGCCAGGTAGATAAGGTGGTTAAGAAGGCATACAGAATGCTTGCCTTTATTAGCCGTGGCATAGAATACAAGAGCAGGGGGTTTATGCTTCAACTGTGTAAAACACTAGTTAGGCTGCAGCTAGAGTACTGCGTGCAGTTCTGGTCACCACATTACAGGAAAGATGTGATTGCACTAGAGAGGGTACAGAGGAGATTTACAAGGATGTTGCAGGGAGTAGAGAATCTTAGCTATGAGGAAAGACTGGATAGGCTGGGTTTATTTTCCTTGGAACAAAGGAGGCTGAGGGGAGACCTTATTGAGGTGTATAAAATTATGAGGGGCATAGATAAAGTGGATAGAAAGGACCTATTTCCCTTAGCAGAGGGGTCAAAAACCAGGGGGCACAGATTTAAAGTAACTGGGGGAAGGTTTAGAGGGGATTTGAGGGGAAATTTCTTCACCCAGAGGGTTGTGGGGATCTGGAACTCACTGCCTGAAAGGGTGGTAGAGGCAGGAACCCTAACCACATTTAAAAAGTACTTGGATGTGCCCTTGGGATGCTCTAACCTGCAGGGCTACGGACCAAGAGCTGGGAAGTGGGATTAGGCTGGATAGCTCTTTGTTGGCCGGCGCGGACACGATGGGCCAACATGGCCTCCTTCCGTGCTGTAACTTTCTATGATTCTATGTGACTTCTGTTTACTGCTTAGAATATGGTATTTTATAATGCTCCTGTTATAAAACAGTGCAATTGCTAGTTACTAAAAAAAAAAGTAGGATTAGCAGGGGCAACACATTGATGCTTCAGGATGTGCAGCAGCAAAACCCAAGCAGTAGATTGGGAGGTCACCTCGCTTTCTTTGGCAGAGCGGATGGTGCAGCAAGAAGAAGCGGAGTCGTTGAGTGGGAGCCAGGTACGTCACCCGTTTCAGGAGGGAGTGGGGGGGAGAAGAGAAGAGCCAGGGATCAGGAATGGTTGCGTGTGAGACCTCCCGAGCAAGTTGTCTGCCCAGCCACTCAATGGGTAATATGTTGGGAATGAAAATGGACTAGAAACATAACTTTAAAATAATGCAAAGAAAAAAGAAGTTGAGATAGATGTACGTACTTAAATGTGATTGCAGCTGACTGGGTCAGTTTTTATGCAAACTCTTTTTACATAGGGCTGGATTTTCATTTAGAAGTCGGGAAGGAGGCGGGACTACAACTTTCGGGTTGTAGTCCCGCCTCCATCAAGATGCAGCCAATCCACGCGATTTTCACTTGATTGACCTTGTTGAGCCCACCCAGCGGGCTCAGCAGGCCAATTAAGGGCCACCCGGCAACAGGTGATGTCACAGACTGAAATTTCATCTGTCAAGACGTGTTGACAGATGAAATATCAGTGTTTCACAGCTGTTTGAAGCTGTCAAACACTGACAGTCTGACTTCTAACCTGAGTCCTTCTACGCAGACTCAGTTAGAAATCTCGCCAGCACTGAAAGCTGCAGGCTGTCACTTTTGACAGATCGCAGCCATTCTGCTTTCTGTGCCGGCTGAATGATGGACTCCCGAAGCCTAGAGGAAGGAAGGCTGAAAAGGTAAGTACAGGTAATTTAAACTTCTTTACACACTTTAGACACACCAAACACACTTACCTTTGCACTCATGCACCCATCACCTCACCTGAACACCGACATCTCGACCCCTCCAAGTCCTTCAACCCGACGGCCCGACTCCTCTAACCTGGCGTGGTTTGGAGCCGTCGGGAATCCCACACGACAACCTTAAAAATAGGGATTAGGCTAAAAACTGCCTGTTAACTACCTGTTAACAGGCAGTTAATTGGCACTAATCCCTTCCCGCCTGGGGTCGGCGGGTCCCAGTGCGGGGCGGGTACCCGCCTCCTTTGAAACTTACATGGAGGCGGGTTTTGGACGGGATGGTGTCGGGACCCCCGAATTCGGGATTTTAGCCCCCCGCACACATAAGAACATAAGAAGTAGGAGCAGGAGTAGGCCATACGGCCCCTCGGGCCTGCTCCGCCATTCAATAGGATCATGGCTGATCCGAATCTAGACTCACATCCACTTCCCTGCCCTCTCCCCGTAACCCCTAATTCCCTTATCTGCTAGGTAACTGTCTATCTCCATTTTAAATTTATTTAATGTTGCAGCTTCCACAGCTCTCTGGGGTAGCAAATTCCATAGATTTACTACTCTGAGTGAAGAAGTTTCTCCTCATCTCAGTTTTGAAAGGGCAGCCCCTTATTCTAAGATTATGCCCCCTAGTTCTAGTCTCACCCATCAGTGGAAACATCCTCACCGCATCCACCCGATCAAGCCCCCTCACAATCTTATATGTTTCGATAAGATCGCCTCTCATTCTCCTGAACTCCAATGAGTAGAGTCCCAACCTACTCAACCTTTCCTCATACGTCAATCCCCTCATCTCCGGAATCAACTGAGTAAACCTTCTTTAAACCGCCTCGAGAGCAAGTATATCTTTTCTTAAATATGGAAACCAAAACTGCACGCAGTATTCCAGGTGTGGCCTCACCAATACCCTGTATAACTGCAGCAAGACTTCCCTGCTTTTATACTCCATCCCCCTTGCAATAAAAGCCAAGATTCCATTGGCCTTCCTGATCACCTGCTGCACCTGCATACTAACCTTCTGTGTTTCATGCACCAGGACCCCCAGATCCCTTTGTACTGTAGCACTTTGCAGTTTCTCTCCATTTAGCTAATAACTTGCTCTTTGATTTTTTCTGCCAAAGTGCATAACCTCACACTTTCCAACATTATATTGCATCTGCCAAATCTCTGCCCACTCACTTAGCCTGTCTATGTCCTTTTGCAGGTTTTTTATGTCCTCCTCACTCACTGCTTTCCCTCCCATCTTTGTATCGTCGGCAAACTTGGATATGTTGCACTCGGTCCCTTCCTCCAAATCATTAATATAGATTGTAAAGAGTTGGGGTCCCAGCACTGACCCCTGCGGAACACCACTGGTTACTGATTGCCAGCCCGAGAACGAACCATTTATCCCAACTCTTTGTTTTCTGTTAGATAGCCAATCTTCCACCCATGCCAGTATATTATCCCCAATCCTGTGATTTTTTTATCTTGATCAGTAATCTTTTGTGTGGAACCTTGTCAAATGCCTTTTGGAAGTCCAAATACACTACATCCACTGGTTCCCCTTTATCCACCCTGTATGTTACATCCTCAAAGAATTCGAGCAAATTTGTCAAACATGACTTCCCCTTCATAAAACCATGCTGACTCTGTCCTATTAAATTATGTTTATCCAAATGCTCTGTTACTGTTTCCTTAATAATGGACTCCAACATTTTGCCAACCACAGATGTTAGGCTAACTGGTCTATAGTTTCCGGCCTTTTGTCTACTTCCCTTCTTAAATAAGGGTGTTACATTAGCAGTTTTCCAATCTGCCGGGACCTTTCCTGAGTCCAGGGAGTTTTGGAAAATAATCACCAATGCATCCACAATCCCTACCGCCACTTCTCTCAAGACCCTAGGATGTAGGCCATCAGGTCCGGGGGATTTATCCGCCTTAAGTCCCATTATTTTACCGAGTACCATCTCCTTAGTGATTTTAATCGTGTTTAGCTCCTCCCCCCCCCATTGCCCCCTGTTTGTCCAGTGTTGGGATATTTTTAGTGTCCTCTACTGTAAAGACTGATACAAAATATTTGTTCAGCGTCTTTGCCATCTCCATGTTCCCCACCACTAGTTTCCCAGTCCCACCATCTAAGGGACCAACGTTCACTTTAGCCACCCTTTTTCTTTTTATATAGCTGTAGAAACTCTTGCTATCTGTTTTTATATTTTTTGCTAGTTTACTTTCATAATCTATCTTCCCTTTCTTAATTAATCTTTTAGTTATTGTTTGCTGGCTTTTAAATGCTTCCCAATCTTCTATCCTCCCACTAGATTTGGCTACTTTATATGCCCTTGTTTTCAGTCAGATACTAGCCTTTATTACTTTACTAAGCCACGGATGGCTGTCTTTTCTTTTACTCCCCTTTTTCCTCAGTGGAATATATTTATCTTGAAAGATGTGAAATATCTCCTTGAATGTAGACCACTGCTCTTGTACCGTCTTACACTTTAATCTGTTTTCCCAGTCCACTTTAGTCAATTCTACTCTCATACCTTCATAGTCTCCTTTATTTAAGCTCAGTACACTGGTTTGAGATCCAACTCTCTCACCCTCAAACTGAATTTAGAATTCAACCATATTATGGTCACTCATTCCAAGGGGATCCTTTACTAGGACATTTTTTATTAATCCTGTCTCATTACACAGGACCAGATCTAAGATTGCCTGCCCCCTGGTTGGTTCAGTTACATACTGCTCAAGGAACCCATCCCTAATACACTCTATGAACTCTTCCTCAAGGCTGCCATGCCCAATTTGATTAGTCCAGTCAATATGAAAGTTAAAATCCCCCATGATTATAGCTGTTCCCTTATTACAAGCCCCAACTATTTCCTGATTTATACTCCGACCAACAGAGTTGCAACTGTTAGGAGGCCTATAGACTACGCCCACTGTTAAGTCTGTGTGTTATATTGAGAATTACTACACAGACCACAAGAGTAAACTTTAACAGGTCTTTACTAGTTGAAGGTCAGGGCGGAACTGGCCAATAAATCATTACACAGCACTTATATACCGGTGTGGTCACCACCAGTATTACAGTATACAACAGCCAAGATAAAGTAGTGCAACTCTTAAAATAGTTCTCTTAAAGGTGGAACGGTTACATACACCACAATCCTCCCTTTTTAGCTTAACAGTATATATTCCCCATTAACATAACATAATAACATATATACACAACTTCATGTAAAAACAGTTCACAGATTCAGTCTCTCTGGAGGCTTCCTGACTCGGTCCGGATAACGCCTCGGTGGTGTAGTAGTTTTCGGTGGTGTAGTAGGTTCTTTTGGCAAGGTCGATTCGGCTTGAATGCCAGTGTCGGGTTCATCTGATTCCAGTATCACCGGATCGGAGGTAGCTCCTATGGGTATCTCTGCTTCATCATTAGGCGTATAGCGTTGTGGAGTAGGTTGTCCCTTTTCGGATGACTCTATGATCTGGTCAACATGGCGCTTTATTATGCTTTCACCAATGTCCACGGTATACATCAGCGGTCCTAGTCGTGTGCAAATAGTTCCAGGCTGCCATTTCTCGGTACGGTAGTCCCGGGCCAAAACTTGTTGACCTATCTGGAAGGTTCTAGTTGGCCTTTCATTCATGCCTTGAAATTGCCGGTTCTCTACGTCCCTTCTGATGTTTGGCTTGATCAAATCCAGCCGGCATCTTAGTCTTCTATTGAAAAACATCATGGCGGGAGTTTGGTTTGTAACCGCATGTGTTGCATTCCTGTACGCCAACAAGAAGTTATCTACCTTATGTTGTAGATTTATGTCTTCCTTACCCGTGGCCTTTATGGCCTTCTTGACGGTCTGGACAAACCTTTCAGCTAATCCATTGGTGGCGGGATGGTATGGGGCGGACGTGTAATGCTTAACCCCATTGTTTTTCAAGAACTTCCTGAATTCTTCGGACACAAATTGTGGTCCATTATCAGAACAGATCTGTTCCGGCAGCCCATTCCTGGCAAATATGGTCCTTAATACTGTGATGGTTTTTTCCGTGGTGGTGGAGGACATCTTTATTACCTCCGGCCACTTGGAGTGTGCATCCACCGCGATTAAGAACATTGAGTCCATAAATGGACCAGCAAAGTCGATATGTACCCTTTGCCATGGAGATGAGGGCCACTCCCATGGATGTAGAGGAGCTTGTGGTGGGGCGTTTTGGACCTTCTGGCATCCTGGACAGCTTTTGGTCATTTCTTCGATGTCTCCATCGATACCTGGCCACCACACAAACGCTCTGGCTAGGTTCTTCATTTTCACTCCACCCAGATGCCCCTCGTGAAGCTCCTTTAGCACTTTATGCTGGAGTTTGGGTGGAATCACCACTCTGGATCCACACATCAAAGTTCCTCGGCACACTGACAGCTGTTCTCTTCTTTGCGAAAATGCTGGCAACAGTGGTTCGCCATGTGCTGGCCATCCCTTCACCGTTAAATCGTAGACTCGTGAGAGAGTCGGGTCATTTCTTGTTTCCTTTTCGATCGTAGAATTTGTTACTGGCAGACATTCCACTATGGTTGAGTGGAACATCTCCACTGGGTCCACTGTAGGCGCCTCTTCTACCGTTGACAACAGTAGGCGCGATAAACCGTCAGCATTCCCATGCTGTTTTGATCCTTTGTATTCTATGTCATATTGGTGGGCCCCTAGGAAAAGGGACCACCTCTGTAGCCTTTGCGCTGTCATAATGGAAACGCCCTTTTTAGGGTTGAATATGGATACCAACGGCTGGTGGTCTGTCAGCAGTGTAAACTTCTGGCCCTGCAGGTAATGATGAAACTTCTTTACTCCCCACACCAGGCTGAGAGCCTCCCTATCTATCTGAGCATAGTTGCGCTCAGCGGAGGTCAATGATCTGGATGCAAATGCGACTGGCCTTTCCGAGCCATTTGGCAACTTGTGTGAGAGTACTGCTCCAATACCATAAGGAGAAGCATCACAAGCTAAACGAATAGGTAGCGTTGGGTTGAAGTGAGCCAACACTTCCTCTGAGGTGATCAATGCCTTGCTTTTGCGAAAGGCCTTCTTACAGTCCTCGCTCCACTTCCATGGTACTTCTTTCTGCAAAAGAGCATTCAGCGGGTGCAGCACCGTGGATAGATTTGGCAGAAACTTATGGTAATAGTTAATCAACCCTAGGAACGACCTCAACTGGGATACATTTTCCGGAGCGGGAGCCTTCACAACAGCTTCGATCTTGTCTGGTGACTTGTGCAGCCCCTCCTGGTCAATGACATGACCACAGTACGAGATCCGTTTCTGAAAGAACTCACATTTCTGCCGATTAACTCGAAGGCCATATTCCTTCAACCTGGTGAGCACCAGTTTCAAATTTGCAAGGTGTTCCTCATCGTCATCTCCTGTAATGAGGATATCGTCCAAGTAACATTGAGTGCTTGGAATTCCCTGTAATACCTGCTCCATGGCCCTCTGCCAAATTGCTGGAGCCGAAGCCACTCCAAAAACCAGTCTATTATATCGATACAAGCCTCTGTGCGTGTTGATTGTGAGATACTGGCGCGACTCTTCCTCAACTTCCATCTGTAAGTACGCTTGCGCCAGGTCTATCTTGGTGAAGTGTTTCCCGCCAGACAATGAAGCAAAGATATCCTCAATCCGCGGAAGCGGATATTGCACCGTGTGAAGCACCGGATTAACTGTGATCTTGAAGTCTCCACAGATGCGGACCTTCCCCGGTTCCCCTGGTTTGTTACTCGATGAACGCTTCATGACGGGAACAATGGGCGTGGCCCACTCACTCCAGTCCACCTTAGACAGCACTCCTGAACGTTCAAGCCCTTCCAGCTCAGCTTCCACAGCAGGTCGTATCGCATAAGGTACCGGTCTGGCTTTGAAAAATTTTGGGTTTGCATGTTCTGCAATCTGGATTTTTGCCTTAATTCCTCTCAGTGTTCCCAGTCCCTGTTGGAACACCTCTTTAGCTTCATCCAATATTCTGGACAATTGTTCAGGTTTGACATCTTTTTTCTTTCCGGAATCTACCGTTATTGCATTTAGGGAGTGCCAGTCCATATTTATTTTCCTGATCCACTCCCGTCCCAGAAGTGGTGGACCTCTCTCAGGTAGTACATATATGTCCATTCCTTGGTGTTCTTTGCCCTTGTGTACCACCTTGACTTTTATCTTTCCGATGGGGTATACTTTTTGCCCCGTGTATGTCTGCAATACTATCTCCGTCTCCCGTAGGGGAATATGTGTGAATAACTTTTTGTAATCTTGCTTATTCATGACCGTCAACGCCGATCCGGTGTCCAATTCCATTTTCACCTGGACTCCTGCTATCTGAAGTGTGACCCAGATAGTTTGTCAGTCAGCTTCCTTACTCACATTGTGAATTCTCAGACTACCCAGTTCCTTGCTGTTGGAGTCTGCATCCGAATTCTGTTCATCCGAACTCTTCTCAGCCACCTTATGTACCTTTCTGCACTTTTCCTGCGGTGACTTTTTGTTGCTGGTCTTCTTTCCTGACCGGCATACTTTAGCTATGTGACCAAGCTTGCCACATTTTCTACATTCCTGGTTTTTAAACCAGCATTGGTTCTGATCGTGTGTTGTCATCCCACAACGATAACATTTCGTTGTACCCAAAGCCATTTGATCTACACTGAGTACCGCTGCCTTCAGCTGCATTTCCGCAGTGCCTCTCGCTGCGGCTTCGTGCGTTGCTGTAATAGTGACAGCCTTATCAAGTGTAAGATCATTCTCTTCAAGCAGCCGCTTTTGTGTTCCTTCTTTCGACAATCCACACACGAATTTGTCTCTCAGTGCCTCTCAGACTTTCCCCAAACTGACAGTATTTCGCTAGCTTACGCAGTTCAATTAAATACTCCGCGTTGCTTTCCTCTTTCAGTTGCGTTCTCGCATAAAATTTAAATCGTTCCGCTAACATCAGCGGTGTGGGGTTCAAATGATTTTTCAGAACAGCAACAATTTTAGCGAAAGTCTGATCCGCCGGGTTAGCTGGTGATAGAAGATGCTTCAGTAGCCCGTATGTCTTTGCACCCATTGAGATTAGTAAGGTTAGTGCTTTATCTTCGTCCGATATTTTATTTGCCTTACAATATATCTCTATGCGTTCTACATACGTGGCCCAATCTTCAACATCGGGATCGAAATCGTTGATGTTACCACGCTTAGGCATCCTCGCAGTCTTCTTGAGAACAAAAAGAAATTTTTCTTTTCTTTTTTTTTAAAATGGTGGTTTCCCGCGCTTGTCTTCTTCCCCCGCCTACAAAAATGGCGGCTTCCCGCGTTTGCCTTTCTCCCCCGCTGGCTGTAATGGCGATTGCCGTATTGCTGCGTTCGCCCTCCCCAGCGGTTTTCGAATCGTGCCTCCCAGCCCCTCTTGCAGTCCGGTCCTTTCACCCGGCTGCGGCTGAGTTCTCCGCGGTTTTTTTATTTTCTCCCGCGCCTTACGCTGACCCGGTCGCTGCGCCTCGCGGCCGCGCTAGCTGCCCGGCCTTTTTCACCGGTCGCGGTCGAGCTCTCTCTCGACGCTGTTGCGTCTCCCAGCCCGCTTGCAGCCTGGTCTTTCGCACCGGCTGCGTTTACATTCACCGCGGCTCCCGTGCCTTACGCTGCCCCAATCTCAGCGCCTCTGGCCCCGACTTCTGTCCGGCTCTTTTCCCCGGCCGTGGTCGAGTTCTCCGCCCTTAACTTCTCCGTTTTTCCCTCCCCTACTTCACAGTCAACGTTGCCGACTGGCTGCTCGTCGCTGATCGGCTTACCCACCACCGTGATAGAAACATAGAAACATAGAAACATAGAGATAGGAACAGGAGTAGGCCATTCGGCCCTTCGAGCCTGCTCCGCCATTCAATGAGATCATGGCTGATCTTCGTCTGAGATCATAGCTGATCTTACCAGTTCAGTACCCCGTCCCCGCCTTTTCTCCGTAACCCTTAATCCCCTTAGCCTTCAGAAATATATCCAATTCTCTCTTGAAAATATTTATTGAATTAGCCTTCACAGCCCTCTGTGGCAGGGAATTCCACAGGCTCACCACTCTTTGAGTGAAGAAATTCTTCCTCATCTCTGTTTTAAATGATTTGCCCGCTATTTTTAGACTGTGGCCCCTGGTTCTGTGCTCCCCGGCCATTGGAAACATTCTCTCTGAATTCAGCCTGTCCAGGCCTGCCATAATTTTATATGTTTCGATGAGATCCCCTCTCAATCTTCTAAACTCCAGTGAGTACAAGCCCAAACTATTTAATCTCTCTTCGTAGGTCATTCCCGCCATTCCAGGTATCAGCCTGGTGAATCGCCGTTGCACTCTTTCCATGGCAAGAACATCCTTCCGCAGATGGGGCGACCAAAACTGTACACAATACTCCAGATGCGGTCTCACCAGCACCTTGTACAGCTGTAGTAAGGTATCCCTATTCCTATACTCGAACCCCCTTGATATGAAGGCCAACATACCATTTGCCTTCTTGATCGCCTGTTGCACCTGCATGCTCTCCTTCAGTGACTGGTGCACAAGAACACCCAGGTCCCTCTGCACCTCCCCATCTCCCAATCTATTGCCATTTAGATAATAATCTACCCTCCTGTTTTTACCCCCAAAGTGGATAACCTCGCATTTATCCACATTATAGTGCATCTGCCACGTATCTGCCCATTCCCCCAACCTGTCCAAATCGCACTGTAGCCTCCTGACATCCTCATCAGAGCCCACCCCTCCTCCTAGTTTAGTGTCGTCAGCGAATTTGGAAATATTGCATCCAATTCCCTGATCCAGATCATTTATATATATTGTGAACAGCTGGGGTCCCAGGACAGATCCTTGCGGCACCCCGCTGGTCACTGCCTGCCACTCCGAAAACGAGCCGTTTATTCCAACTCTCTGTTTTCTATCCGCCAGCCAGTTCTCTATCCACGTTAATACTTTGCCCCCAATCCCATGAGCCTTAATTTTGCATGATAATCTTTTGTGTGGAACCTTATCGAAGGCTTTCTGGAAGTCAAGGTACACCACATCCACTGGCTCTCCCCCATCTATTTTACCAGTTACTTCCTCAAAAAATTCCAGCAGATTAGTCAAACACGATTTACCCTTTGTAAATCCATGTTGACTCTGTCCGATCCTTTCCCCATTTGTCAAGTGCTCCGCTATTTTATCCTTAATAATGGACTCTAGCATTTTGCCCACAACCGATGTAAGGCTTACTGGTCTATAATTCCCTGCTTTCTCTCTACCCCCCTTTTTAAATATTGGGGTAACATTAGCTACCCTCCAATCCACGGGTACTGTTCCCGAGTCAATGGAGTTCCGGAAGATGATCCTTAGAGCATCTGCTATCTCCAGGGCCACCTCCTTAAGTACCCTAGGATGTAGTTTATCAGGCCCCGGGGATTTGTCGGCCTTCAGTCCCCTCAACTTACCCAACACCATATCCCTAGAGATACTAATTTCTGTCAGCTCCTCCCTCTCATTAGTCCCTATGTTTGCTGATATTCCTGGGAGGTTATTTGTGTCCTCCTTTGTGAATACAGAACCAAAGTATGAGTTTAATTGGTCTGCCATTTCCTTATTCTCCATTATATATTCTCCCGAATCGGACTGCAAGGGACCGACTTGGGATTTTACCAGTCTTTTCCTCCTGATATACCGATAAAAGCTTTTGCAGTCTGTCTTTATGTTTGCTGCAAGTTTACTTTCGTATTCTATTTTCCCCTTCCTGATTAATCCCTTTGTCCTCTTTTGCTGTATCTTGTACTGCCCCCAATCTTCCGGTCTGGTGCTTTTTTTTGCCAGTTGATATGCCCTTTTTTTTGATTTTATGCTGTCCCTAATTTCCCTCGTTATCCACGGTTGAGTCACCTTTTTAGGTTTATTTTTATGCCAAACCGGTATAAACATGTTCTGGAATTCTTCCATTCTATCTTTGAATGCTTGCCATTGTCTCTCCACTGTCAATCCCCCCAGAAACACCACCCAATCAATCTTACCCAATTCCCGTCTCATACCCTCGTAATTCCCTTTATTTAAGTTCTGGACCTTAGTCTCTGATTCAATTTCCTCACTCTCCATCTCGACTGAGAGCTCGATCATATTATGATCGCTCTGACCCAAGGGGCCTCGTACAAGAAGATTGCTGATAAGTCCCTTCTCATTGCACAATACCCAGTCTAAAATGGCCTGATCTCGAGTCGGCTCCTCGACATATTGGTCCAGATAACCGTCCCGAAAACATTCCAGGAATTCCTCCTCCTCAGAATTTTTAGTAATTTGGGTAGTCCAATCAATATGTAAATTAAAGTCACCCATGATGACAGCTGTGCTCTTATCGCACGCTTCTCTAATTTCCCTTTTTATGCCTTCCCTCACCTCCATATTACTATTTGGAGGCCTATATATCACACCCACTAACGTTTTCCTCCCCTTGCTATTTCTCATTTCTACCCATACAGATTCCGTTTCATCCGAGTTAATATCCTTCCTTTCCATTGCATTAATCCCCTCCTTTACCAGCAATGCTACCCCACCTCCCCTACCTTTTTGCCGATCCTTCCTAAATATTGTATATCCCTGGATGTTAAGTTCCCAGCCTTGCCCACCCTGCAGCCACGTTTCTGTAATCCCAATCAAATCATACTTGTTTACCTCTATTTCCACAACTAATTCATCCACCTTGTTCCTAATGCTTCTAGCATTAAGATACAAAGCCTTCAGGCTTGCTTTTTTCACACTCTCATTATGAATTAGTTTGGCCCTTTGTGTTTCTCTCCTTTGCTTATTGCTTCTCACCTTTCTACCATCTATTTCTGACTTCATATGACTTCCCTCTTTTCCACTACCTAGGTTCCCATCCCCCTGCCAAATTAGTTTAAATCCTCCCGAACCGCCCTAGAAAATATTACCCCGAGGACATCGGCTCCCTCACAGTTCAGGTGTAGACCGTCCCCTTGGTACAGGTCACTCCTCCCCAAGAACTGGTTCCAATGCCTCAAGAATTTAAATCCCTCTCCCTTGCACCACTGCTCAAGCCACGTATTTAGCTTATCTATCTTACTCTCTCTAAACTTATTAGCTCGTGGCACTGGTAGCAATCCAGAGATTACTACCTTTGAGGTCCTACTTTTCAATTTAGCTCCTAACTCCCTAAATTCAGCTTGTAGGACCTCCTCCCTCTTTTTACCTACATCGTTGGTACCTACATGTACCACGACAACTGGCTGATCCCCCTCCCCCTTCAGAATGCTCTGCACCCGCTCCGAGACATCCTTGACCCTTGCACCAGGGAGGCAACATACCATCTTGGAGTCTCGGTCTCGGCCACAGAAACTCCTATCTATCCCCCTTACAATTGAATCCCCTATCACTATAGCCCTATCCCTCTTTTTCCCGCCCTTCTGTGCAGCAGAGCCAGTCATGGTGCCCTGAACCTGGCTGCTGGTGCCTTCCCCTGATAAGTCATCTCCCCCAACAGTACCCAAAACGGTAAACCTGTTTTGGAGGGAGATGACCGCAGGTGACTCCTGCACTACCTTCCTGCCTTTACCCTGCCTTTTGGTCACCCATTTACTGTCTGAGCTAGCCTTTACTTGCGGTGTGACCAACTCACTGAATGTGCTATCCACAACATCCTCAGCATCGCGTATGCTCCAGAGTGAGTCCATTCGCAGCTCCAGCGCCGCCATGCGGTCCGCTAGGAGCTGCAGCTGGACACACTTCCTGCACACATAGTTGTCAGGGACAGTGTCCCTGATTTCCCACATGGCACAGGAGGAGCATGACACGGGTCTGAGCTGCCCTTCCATGACTTAACCCTTACAATACCTTTTTATTTACTACGATTTAGCTTAATTATTGAATTCTACTTAGAATAAGTTTGTGAAAGTACTCACCAACCAGTCACCTACCTGTTTTCTGGTGTTGTATTTTCACTGCCGCCTCCTGTCCTGGAACCTTTTCCACCTAGGTTAGGCTCCTGAAATAAAATAAATTGAACCTACCTTTTCAACTTCCCCTAACCCCTAAAAGGTTAGAGGAGGTGGAAGGGTGGGAGACACTACACTGTAGTGTTTCGGGTTTAGCAACAGCTCCACCTATATAAGAGTTACTGGCCTCCTGCTCTCCCGACTGCACCAGCTGCTCCCTGGTGACGTCACACACTGATTACTATTTACCCCTCTCCTCTGCTGTTGATTTGGTACGCCTCGCAACTGCCGCCGGTTTTTAAGCCGGCCTCCTCCTCGCTGCTCTCTGCTGCTCCGAGTGGTCGGGCCTCGCAACTGCCGCCGGTTTTTAAGCCGGCCTCCTCCTCGCTGCTCTCTGCAGGCCTCGGTGCTCGCGCCGATTTTTCTACCGGGCTCCTCCTCGCCTCACTGCTCCCTGGAACTGGTCGGGCCTCGGTGCTCGCGCCGGTTTTTCTACCGGGCTCCTCCTCGCCTCACTGCTCCCTGGAACTGGTCGGGCCTCGGTGCTCACGCCGGTTTTTCTACCGGGCTCCTCCTCGCCTCACTGCTCCCTGGAACTGGTCGGGCCTCGGTGCTCGCGCCGGTTTTTCTACCGGGCTCCTCCTCGCCTCACTGCTCCCTGGAACTGGTCGGGCCTCGGTGCTCGCGCCGGTTTTTCTACCGGGCTCCTCCTCGCCTCACTGCTCCCTGGAACTGGTCGGGCCTCGGTGCTCGCGCCGGTTTTTCTACCGGGCTCCTCCTCGCCTCACTGCTCCCTGGAACTGGTCGGGCCTCGGTGCTTGCGCCGGTTTTTCTACCGGGCTCCTCCTCGCCTCACTGCTCCCTGGAAGATCACTGGCTGTTGCTGATGGAAGGCTTCGTGTCAGAATTCTTCCTTTGCTCTGCAGACCCGAGTCTTCTCTCAGCAGAATGATGAGGGCGGATGCCTCCTCTCGACGCCCGTTAAACTGCCTTGGATGTATCTCTGCCGCAGGGTAAGATCGTACTCGTCGCCACTGTTAAGTCTGTGTGTTATATTGAGAATTACTACACAGACCACAAGAGTAAACTTTAACAGGTCTTTACTAGTCGAAGGTCAGGGCGGAACTGCCCAATAAATCATTACACAGCAGCCAAGATAAAGTAGTGCAACTCTTAAAATAGTTCTCTTAAAGGTGGAACGGTTACATACACCACACCCACTAGTGACTTTTTCCCCTTATTATTCCTTATCTCCACCCAAACTGTTTCACTATCCTGATCCTTTGACCCAATATCATTTCTGACTATTGCAGTGATTCCATCCTTGATTAACATAGCAACCCCACCTCCCTTTCCTTCCTGTCTGTCCTTCCTAATTGTCAAATACCCTTGTATGTTTAGTTCCCAGTCATGATCATCTTGCAGCCATGTTTCCGTAATGGCCACCAGATCATACCCATGTGTAGTTATTTGTACCGTCAACTCGTCTATTTTGTTACGAATGCTGCGTGCATTCAGATAAAGAACTTTCAAATATGTTTTCTGACAATTTATTCCTGCTTTTACCCCCTTTACTACTTTACCATTATACATTCTGTCCCTTCCTGACATGCTCTGGTTTTTAATTCCCCCACTGCTACCTTGCTCTATTGCCTTCTCCGCTGTCATTTTTATTTTTCGCTCTCTTAAAACCTCCCCCCCACTAATTAGTTTAAAGCCCTCTCTACAGCCCTAGTTATTCGATTCGCCAGGACTCTAGTCCCAGCACTGGCCAAGTGAAGTCTGTCCCAACGGAACAGCTCTCTACTGTCCCAGTACTGATGCCAGTGTCCCAAGAAGCAAAACCCATTTCTCCCACACCAGTCTTTGAGCCACGCATTTAATTCTCTAATTTTATTTACCCTAGCCAAATTTGCACGTGGCTCAGGTAATAATCCAGAGATTATTACCCTTGTGGTTCTGCTTTTTAATTTGGCCCCTAGCTGCTCAAACTCCCTCAGCAGAACCTCTTTCCTTGTCCTATCTATGTCGTTGGTACCAACATGGACCACGACAACTGGATCCTCCCCCTCCCACACCAAGTTTCTCTCCAGCCCAGAGGAGATGTCCTTAACCCTGGCACCGGGCAGGCAACACAGCCTTCGGGGACTCTCGCTCTCGGCTGCAAAGAACCCTATCTAGCCTAAAAGCCCACCTCACGGCACACTGAAAATCCAGCCCATAATATTGAATGTTTGGTAAAGCTACTCGATAAGACCATTCCACTAAACTGAAATTGAAACTGAACCAAGAACGGTGATCTCTTTCATCTGAAACGACATGTTGTTTATGTCAAAATAGTGTAGAGCTAAACTAAATACTTTTTCATTTAATGGGCTTTTGCCAGCAATCAGACCATTTTTGATATAATTTTCAAGTAAGTATTTGTTCTTTAATGACCCTCTGGGCAGTACTAGTGCTGTGCTATTCAAAGTACAATAACCTGCTGATGTTACATTAAAGAATGCAATCTGTTTACCAGTCCCATATTTTGTTATCTCTGAGAATGCAAGTAAAAGCAGAGCCCAGTGCATCTGGACAGACAAGATCCCACACTGAATGTAAAAGCAAGAGGGCGTGTCACAATGACTTTCCACTCCTGAAAACCGATGAAGTATAAGCGCAGGTATAAAAGTACCTTAAATAGCCACAATTACTTAAGCCACTCTTTTTATTCCAAAGAGCTATAGACAACCCACAAAAAAAAATCAAAAGTGAGAAAATTTGAAAAGAAGTTTAAGAGATCACACCAGATATGGTGAAGTGTTATTTGATTTGTTTCTGGGAGATATGTGAACATTGTTCTCTTATCTGCTGCAGGTAAATAAATAGCATGATTACATAAATTAATAAATCTCAACATGTATGATGGGCAGCAGTTGTTTATTTTTACTGTCCATCTGGTTAGGGTGTGGGTTTGTATAGAAAATGCCAAGAAATATATAAAGCAGCACTTGAGTGTTGCCAGAATGTTACTTAAACATACATGTTTAAATCAGTACTATTCAGAACCTCCCTCCAAACTTGAATAATGGTGCAGTCCTTTAGAACTTGCTACTTGTTTATACTACAATGCCTATTTTTTGATTTTGAGTATAAACATAAAAATGCAACTGGTATAAAAACATGCTTCGAGTTGTTCCCATTTGGTCCTTCTGCTCGGCTGTATTGTACTTGCTGACTATAGTTGCGGGAGATGAGCCAGAATATAGTTTACACATTTTTGCTTTCAAAGTTACCTCAGGAAATGTTGGAGTTCATGCTCTCCCTTGTTCTAATAGTTATACAGACCAATTCTGATTACTCCTTTTTAAAAAAAAAGTTATCCTGGTGGTTTCATTCTCAGTAATTTTGCATTGGCGGGAGCCAGTTTCTGGAAGTTATAAACACAGGTACACATAGCAGCTGGAGGCTGTTGCCCTGTTTATAGTCTTTTTTTGGCTGGGAAATTGCATGATGTAACTTTAATCATTTGCTTGTAAGTTTTGTAGATTTTCTGTTGCAAACCTTATTTC
Organism: Somniosus microcephalus; assembly: GCF_052327205.1. Classification (NCBI taxonomy): domain Eukaryota; kingdom Metazoa; phylum Chordata; class Chondrichthyes; order Squaliformes; family Somniosidae; genus Somniosus; species Somniosus microcephalus. The sequence continues at coordinate 10,125,012 of NC_141019.1, forward strand.
CATTAGTAAAACTTCAGCTCAATGGGGAACCCAAGAAGATACCTAAAGGATTTTTTAAAATATTTGGCGCGATTTTATTAGTAGCTGGCTCTGGCTGCCTGTTTTTGATTTGATTTTCCAGTAGGGTGGAACTTGCTCCTACTCTCTCTCTGTCAAGATGCAATCTTCTTACAGTAGTATGCCGGGCTCTTGGTCACAGGATTACTGTTCTGGTTCAACATTTAGCTGGGGTAAACACGCAAAGCAGAACATGCTTTAATTGCCTCCCAGTTCAGCATTACAAATGGAAGATCCTCCCAGAGGTAGTTCAGGACATTTTCAGAAATTGGGGCAGATTAGAGGCTGACCTGTTTGCCTCTGGACAACCATGAGCTCATGTATTTCTGCTATCGGACCTGGGACCTATGATATTGAAACTGGAACCTGAATACTCTCCTTGGAAACACCAGCTTCTGCATGCGTTTCTTTTGTTTCACCTGATTCCACGGGTAGTTGACTAGATCTAAGCAGACAGAGTTAAAGTCATACTATTATTAGCCCTGCAAACTGTGGTTGTTGTACATTGTGACAACGCCTAGAGGTAGGATCGCACTGCACTCAGATGAGGAACTTCCTCACACTGAGGTTTGAGGTGTCCCAGACATGGATTGACCAAGCTACAGTTTGTCTGGTGGCAATGCCTGTCTCAGTGCTGGACTGAGCTGAAGTTCACTTGGTGACGGTAATAAAATTACCTGAATATTTAGTTAATATTGTTCAATTTAGTATTAAGTTGCAAAACTGTTGGCACAGCTTTAGTTGTCTCAATCATACTGATATCTGTTGCTCGCCAGCAGAAATGGAAGTGAAAAAATGTGGCAGAATGCATTAGAGTCCAGTCTAACTTCATTCTTCAGAGGTTGCTGTTTTGTAACTGCAGACAAGCCTCATAGTGCTAGATATAGGAGGCTGCTCAACTGAGGTCACGTGGCAGGCTCAGCCCACAGGGCTTTTCAGATTTAGCTGCATCTTTTAAAAAAAAAGTATTTGGCAGCTGACTTGGAAAAGATTATTTAATGTTATGTAGTGGGGCGATGTGGGTGAGTTGCCATGTGTAACGTATACTAGAGGCGTGTTAGCATATTTTGCATAACTAGAACCAAGAACTAGAATAGCCTTTGGGTCTGCATGGGAGACATGCAATTGCAGATGGTAGTTTGTTGTAAAATACACCACCAAGAGGTGTCAAACCTGCAGAATCCGTGTATGTGCTTGTGCTCACCGAGACCTATTACAGGATCAATGCTCTGTGTGTCTTTAATTTAGAAATCCCATTAACTTTATGTTGTGTCTAACCATGAGAGATTGTTCAACTGCATAATATGCATGCACCACACTGCAGCAAAATTAAGGGGTGATAGTGAGACCCGAGGCAGTAAATGGGTAATTTTGCAAGGCCCATTGCTAGTGTGCAGCCTCGCTAGTGACGTGTGGGCCAGATAATTGGGGCTATACTATTGTAGTTCTATCTCCGACCCACCTTCCTATCTAGTGAGACTCCCTATCTAGTGAGACTCCACACCATCATCAAACCTCATAAAATCAACCATTAAATATTTGAGCAGTTCTGATGATGAAATCCGATCAATGCTCAAGTGGATAAGAATATTGTCACGATCCCAAGTTTAGTTTCTCTATTGTACCTAAGCATATTTTTTTGATCAGTCGGCATCTAGTACAGCTAGCTGCAGAGAAAAGTTTCCATTACTCTGATGCAGCCTCAGCAGAGCATGCCCATACTGCACAAGTGTGACATTTCCACCTCCTGCAGCATCTTGTGAACTCAGAGAAATTGGCCGGTTTTTAAAAAATTGAAAATCAGGCCCATGGTGTAGGTGGCAGTGCATGTCTTGGTGTGTGACTGAGCTAAGGCTTGTCTGGTGGCCGTGATTGTCTCGGTGTGTGACTGAGCTAAGGTTTGTCTGGTGGCCGTGATTGTCTCGGTGTGTGACTGAGCTAAGGTTTGTCTGGTGGCCGTGATTGTCTCGGTGTGTGACTGAGCTAAGGTTTGTCTGGTGGCCGTGATTGTCTCGGTGTGTGACTGAGCTCGGGTTTGTCTGGTGGCCGTGATTGTCTCGGTGTGTGACTGAGCTCGGGTTTGTCTGGTGGCCGTGATTGTCTCGGTGTGTGACTGAGCTCGGGTTTGTCTGGTGGCCGTGATTGTCTCGGTGTGTGACTGAGCTCGGGTTTGTCTGGTGGCCGTGATTGTCTCGGTGTGTGACTGAGCTCGGGTTTGTCTGGTGGCCGTGATTGTCTCGGTGTGTGACTGAGCTAAGGTTTGTCTGGTGGCCGTGATTGTCTCGGTGTGTGACTGAGCTAAGGTTTGTCTGGTGGCCGTGATTGTCTCGGTGTGTGACTGAGCTAAGGTTTGTCTGGTGGCCGTGATTGTCTCGGTGTGTGACTGAGCTCGGGTTTGTCTGGTGGCCGTGATTGTCTCGGTGTGTGACTGAGCTAAGGTTTGTCTGGTGGCCGTGATTGTCTCGGTGTGTGACTGAGCTCGGGTTTGTCTGGTGGCCGTGATTGTCTCGGTGTGTGACTGAGCTAAGGTTTGTCTGGTGGCCGTGATTGTCTCGGTGTGTGACTGAGCTAAGGTTTGTCTGGTGGCCGTGATTGTCTCGGTGTGTGACTGAGCTCGGGTTTGTCTGGTGGCCGTGATTGTCTCGGTGTGTGACTGAGCTCTGGTTTGTCTGGTGGCCGTGATTGTCTCGGTGTGTGACTGAGCTCGGGTTTGTCTGGTGGCCGTGATTGTCTCGGTGTGTGACTGAGCTCCGGTTTGTCTGGTGGCCGTGATTGTCTCGGTGTGTGACTGAGCTCGGGTTTGTCTGGTGGCCGTGATTGTCTCGGTGTGTGACTGAGCTCGGGTTTGTCTGGTGGCCGTGATTGTCGCGGTGTGTGACTGAGCTCGGGTTTGTCTGGTGGCCGTGATTGTCTCGGTGTGTGACTGAGCTCGGGTTTGTCTGGTGGCCGTGATTGTCTCGGTGTGTGACTGAGCTAAGGTTTGTCTGGTGGCCGTGATTGTCTCGGTGTGTGACTGAGCTCCGGTTTGTCTGGTGGCCGTGATTGTCTCGGTGTGTGACTGAGCTCGGGTTTGTCTGGTGGCCGTGATTGTCTCGGTGTGTGACTGAGCTCGGGTTTGTCTGGTGGCCGTGATTGTCTCGGTGTGTGACTGAGCTCGGGTTTGTCTGGTGGCCGTGATTGTCTCGGTGTGTGACTGAGCTAAGGTTTGTCTGGTGGCCGTGATTGTCTCGGTGTGTGACTGAGCTCGGGTTTGTCTGGTGGCCGTGATTGTCTCGGTGTGTGACTGAGCTCGGGTTTGTCTGGTGGCCGTGATTGTCTCGGTGTGTGACTGAGCTCGGGTTTGTCTGGTGGCCGTGATTGTCTCGGTGTGTGACTGAGCTAAGGTTTGTCTGGTGGCCGTGATTGTCTCGGTGTGTGACTGAGCTAAGGTTTGTCTGGTGGCCGTGATTGTCTCGGTGTGTGACTGAGCTCGGGTTTGTCTGGTGGCCGTGATTGTCTCGGTGTGTGACTGAGCTCGGGTTTGTCTGGTGGCCGTGATTGTCTCGGTGTGTGACTGAGCTAAGGTTTGTCTGGTGGCCGTGATTGTCTCGGTGTGTGACTGAGCTCGGGTTTGTCTGGTGGCCGTGATTGTCTCGGTGTGTGACTGAGCTAAGGTTTGTCTGGTGGCCGTGATTGTCTCGGTGTGTGACTGAGCTCCGGTTTGTCTGGTGGCCGTGATTGTCTCGGTGTGTGACTGAGCTCGGGTTTGTCTGGTGGCCGTGATTGTCTCGGTGTGTGACTGAGCTCGGGTTTGTCTGGTGGCCGTGATTGTCTCGGTGTGTGACTGAGCTAAGGTTTGTCTGGTGGCCGTGATTGTCTCGGTGTGTGACTGAGCTCGGGTTTGTCTGGTGGCCGTGATTGTCTCGGTGTGTGACTGAGCTCGGGTTTGTCTGGTGGCCGTGATTGTCTCGGTGTGTGACTGAGCTCGGGTTTGTCTGGTGGCCGTGATTGTCTCGGTGTGTGACTGAGCTCGGGTTTGTCTGGTGGCCGTGATTGTCTCGGTGTGTGACTGAGCTCGGGTTTGTCTGGTGGCCGTGATTGTCTCGGTGTGTGACTGAGCTCGGGTTTGTCTGGTGGCCGTGATTGTCTCGGTGTGTGACTGAGCTCGGGTTTGTCTGGTGGCCGTGATTGTCTCGGTGTGTGACTGAGCTCGGGTTTGTCTGGTGGCCGTGATTGTCTCGGTGTGTGACTGAGCTAAGGTTTGTCTGGTGGCCGTGATTGTCTCGGTGTGTGACTGAGCTCGGGTTTGTCTGGTGGCCGTGATTGTCTCGGTGTGTGACTGAGCTCGGGTTTGTCTGGTGGCCGTGATTGTCTCGGTGTGTGACTGAGCTCGGGTTTGTCTGGTGGCCGTGATTGTCTCGGTGTGTGACTGAGCTAAGGTTTGTCTGGTGGCCGTGATTGTCTCGGTGTGTGACTGAGCTCGGGTTTGTCTGGTGGCCGTGATTGTCTCGGTGTGTGACTGAGCTCGGGTTTGTCTGGTGGCCGTGATTGTCTCGGTGTGTGACTGAGCTCGGGTTTGTCTGGTGGCCGTGATTGTCTCGGTGTGTGACTGAGCTCGGGTTTGTCTGGTGGCCGTGATTGTCTCGGTGTGTGACTGAGCTCGGGTTTGTCTGGTGGCCGTGATTGTCTCGGTGTGTGACTGAGCTCGGGTTTGTCTGGTGGCCGTGATTGTCTCGGTGTGTGACTGAGCTCCGGTTTGTCTGGTGGCCGTGATTGTCTCGGTGTGTGACTGAGCTCGGGTTTGTCTGGTGGCCGTGATTGTCTCGGTGTGTGACTGAGCTCCGGTTTGTCTGGTGGCCGTGATTGTCTCGGTGTGTGACTGAGCTCCGGTTTGTCTGGTGGCCGTGATTGTCTCAGTGTGTGACTGAGCTAAGGTTTGTCTGGTGGCCGTGATTGCCTCGGTGTGTGACTGAGCTAAGGTTTGTCTGGTGGCCGTGATTGTCTCGGTGTGTGACTGAGCTCGGGTTTGTCTGGTGGCCGTGATTGCCTCGGTGTGTGACTGAGCTGAGGTTTGTCTGGTGGCCGTGATTGTCTCGGTGTGTGACTGAGCTAAGGTTTGTCTGGTGGCCGTGATTGTCTCGGTGTGTGACTGAGCTCGGGTTTGTCTGGTGGCCGTGATTGTCTCGGTGTGTGACTGAGCTAAGGTTTGTCTGGTGGCCGTGATTGTCTCGGTGTGTGACTGAGCTCGGGTTTGTCTGGTGGCCGTGATTGTCTCGGTGTGTGACTGAGCTAAGGTTTGTCTGGTGGCCGTGATTGTCTCGGTGTGTGACTGAGCTCGGGTTTGTCTGGTGGCCGTGATTGTCGCGGTGTGTGACTGAGCTCGGGTTTGTCTGGTGGCCGTGATTGTCTCGGTGTGTGACTGAGCTCGGGTTTGTCTGGTGGCCGTGATTGTCTCGGTGTGTGACTGAGCTCGGGTTTGTCTGGTGGCCGTGATTGTCTCGGTGTGTGACTGAGCTCGGGTTTGTCTGGTGGCCGTGATTGTCTCGGTGTGTGACTGAGCTCGGGTTTGTCTGGTGGCCGTGATTGTCTCGGTGTGTGACTGAGCTCGGGTTTGTCTGGTGGCCGTGATTGTCTCGGTGTGTGACTGAGCTCCGGTTTGTCTGGTGGCCGTGATTGTCTCGGTGTGTGACTGAGCTCCGGTTTGTCTGGTGGCCGTGATTGTCTCAGTGTGTGACTGAGCTAAGGTTTGTCTGGTGGCCGTGATTGCCTCGGTGTGTGACTGAGCTAAGGTTTGTCTGGTGGCCGTGATTGTCTCGGTGTGTGACTGAGCTCGGGTTTGTCTGGTGGCCGTGATTGCCTCGGTGTGTGACTGAGCTAAGGTTTGTCTGGTGGCCGTGATTGTCTCGGTGTGTGACTGAGCTAAGGTTTGTCTGGTGGCCGTGATTGTCGTCTCGGTGTGTGACTGAGCTCGGGTTTGTCTGGTGGCCGTGATTGTCTCGGTGTGTGACTGAGCTAAGGTTTGTCTGGTGGCCGTGATTGTCTCGGTGTGTGACTGAGCTCGGGTTTGTCTGGTGGCCGTGATTGTCTCGGTGTGTGACTGAGCTCGGGTTTGTCTGGTGGCCGTGATTGTCTCGGTGTGTGACTGAGCTCGGGTTTGTCTGGTGGCCGTGATTGTCTCGGTGTGTGACTGAGCTCGGGTTTGTCTGGTGGCCGTGATTGTCTCGGTGACCAGGTAAATCGGGACGTGGTGATTAGGTTATGCTAAGCGTCGGTTTTAAAAGCCTGTAGATTGTAGGGAGAAGGGAACAGTGAGTGAAGTAAGGAATTTCACTTTTGTGAGGTACTGGCAAATAATCAGTTGTGGTAGAAAAGTCTGATGAGTCTTCATCTCAACAGTGAGGGTGTAGGGAGGAGCAATACGTAGGATGGAATATTTGCAGCTTGGGAGGAACAGGAAAGGAGAGTTCAGAGTAACTCACCAGATAGAATTAAAATACAGAGATGAGGAAGGTTGCACTGGAGAGCAAGAGATTTGAGACAAGGATTAGCTCTTGGATAGCCAGCTTTTGCTTGTATCCTGTCCAGACATTTATGTTAGAAAAGCACCCCAGTGTTCAAGTCTGGCATGGACTTGGGTTTTATAGAGTTGTTGAAGGGAAACAAAAAAACACATTTTCATTAGGGATAGTTTTGTGCTGTGGACTCTCGCCCATCAGAATCTGGATTGAAACTATCCAAACACGTTCCACATAGGATCCTTACAACTGGCAGAAAGAGGAGCCTTCGATTGCATTATTCTGGACTAGAGTCTGTGCTGCACTTCAGAGGGTCACAAGTTGTTGCAGATGCAAAACATTCTTTTTATAAAAGGGGGCAGTCACTTTCTCTTTTGTGGACCTTGGGAAAGGAGCCAGGGATTTCCAACACCTGGCAAGCTTCAGAGAAACTGTTAACCACTAATTGACCTCAGCAAATGTCTATTTTAAGCAGTTAGACTTTGTGGCATTAAAGGAACAGGCAAGGTTACATATAGCTGAACTTCAGTAGCAGATTAATGTGTTGGAAGTTATAATTTAACACTCCTTTCTTTAACCTCTGACCTACCACAGCAGATTTAGTAGTTCAAGTTCCAAGCTGCCTAAAAAATACTCTCCACAGGTTGTATGAGTGGAAACTATTTTTTCATCTGGTTAATTATTTATGATTTTTAAGCTGCTCTTGCACCAGATACAATTTTCTCACCATGCAACAAGTAGACATATCTTTCATGCTATAGAATTCCTGTCAATTAAGTGAATATGGTTTCTGGTGTACACAGCTTTGGAGGACAGCAGAGGTTCAAATAGTTCGACTATTCCAACATGTAGGCATTATACAGCAGTGATGTGTACTTTTATTTAAAATATATGAAGTGTAATTGGGGAAAAAAAGACAATCTGCTATTAGAAAATGCTATAGGTAAGCATTTCTGCCATTCATTTATTTCAATTATTTAAAAAAAACTTAAATGGCCTACTCCTATTCCTATGTTCCTATAAAACACTCGAGGCTGAATTTACAGCATCTGGCTCCATGAGATAATGCAATATTGTCATATGGTAGAAATGTCTGTCTCAAGCCAGAATATTAAATGTAGGAGTGGAGGGGACAAGCCAAAAAAAGAAATACTCATCTTGGAAGAGGCCTGAAATGTCTAAATATTTGAGATACTGATTTTACAGTACTGGGGAGGGGAATGGTGGCGTGGTTAGAAGAGTTTTGCACTGGTTTAAATGATGCAATTGCTGTAAATTTTGCTTGCATGGCATTTAGAAGAGCTCATTAATTAAATGTGTGTTGGTTTAGTTGTACATACCATTCATGTTCCCAGGATCAGGGTGCTTTGTTGGCAATGGGTGCAGTGTTTGCCTACCTTATCTGGGGTATCGTGGTTGGGTCACTAATCTTGCGGCACCTGGAACAGATGGTGATTTGTTTCCATCTTTACCTTCATATCAGCCTGTCCTTGTCCATGCTGGGTGTGTTGTGAATTTGGTAAAGGAGGCTATGGTTTTGTATTTCAAATACTGAGCCCTACAACACTGGCTCTCGAGCTGTCTGTACTGCACATCAAGAAATGGCTGTAACACTAAAAGTTTAGGATGGTTACATTCTCTTCACTGAAATGTTTCCTTTTTTTCTGCCCAGTCATTTTAACAGATGAAGAAGTTCAGAGGAAAAAGGAGATGATTTTAAAACGGAAAGAAGAAGAAGCTGTAAAGGAGGCTAAGAAGCCAAAGTTATCAGATGAACAAGAAAAACTGATTGCCTTATTGGTTGACGCACACCATAAAACATACGATTCAACGTATTCAGACTTCACCCAATTCAGAGTATGTATCGTCTGTACGATCTGGGCCAAGAGCAGGCACTCCACAAAAATTCTGATTTCTCACAGTGTAAAAATATTTTTTGATAAATATAGGGAAAGTTAGTGCTAATAATACAGATAAAAGGCAAAGTCTGTCGGGACTCGGTATCGAACTGTATATTTCCACACTCGAGCCTTGCACACTGACCTGGAGGGTGGGGGGGGAGGGGGAGGGAGGTGAGTTTGGAGGAGGCACGACTTGAAATTTTGTTGGAAATCAGTTTTGCACGAAGACTTGGTAAGTTTTTCAAATCAGTACGCTTTAAAAAAATAGTTGTAAAGCATTTTGAATTTCTTTTCAATATTAAAAACACTGTTCAATAAGTAGTGAGTGATATGGAGTGAGCTCGCTGGGAGGAGTTAACGCTGCGAAACTAAATTTGCACATACTATTCCTATTTCTAGATCTCACGGCCCTGTCTTTGGACTTGATAACAGCTCAGCCACTTCTTTTGATTGAGACCCTACTCGAGAAAAATTCAAGTTTTCAAAATAATTAAATACAGTAAATATATAATTTTTCTCCTGTTAAAAAGTGTCAGAACTTATAATAAAAAGTACTTCTCCCCCAACCTCCCCCCCCCCCACCTCCAAACTTCCCTCTCCTTTATAATTGAACAGAATTTCTCTGTATTTGCTTATTTTTTTTAGCAGCAGTCCTGGTTTAAATGGTGTCTATGGGTTTTTTTTAAGGAAGGAATGTGGGTGGTGGAGAAGGTGCCACATTAGTTCTTGTTTACCAGTCTGTGAAGTTACCCATGTGGGTGAAAAATTAAAGAAAGAACTTGCATTTATGCAGCACCTTACACAACCTCAGGACATGCCAAGTGCTATCCAGCTACTGTTAAAGTGTAGTCACTGTTGTAATGTAGGAAACGCGGCAGCCAATTTGGACACACCAACGTCCCACAAACCGCAATGTGATCACGACCTGATAATCTGTTTTAATGATGTTGGTTTGAAAACACAAAAAGGAAAATGCAGTTACTTTAATTACGTTAACTTCAGGAAGATTTGTGTAAATGGGAGAATTTTCCAGCCCTCTTTCCTCAAACCCCCCCCCCCCCCATATCTTCATGCATAACAAGCCATATAAACTACAAATTGCTATACAACAAGTTAACAGCACATAGGAAGCCAGTTTAAGAAAGAGAGAAGAGGACAAGCCCTCGTGGTATCTGCCCAAAAGTCACAAGATTGGGTGATTTAATCCCCCTTCCCCAAGAACTGGATATGGGGAGTATACTGAAAAAACTGGAAGTCATTGGAGTAGGTCTATTTTATCCAGGGTGTATAGTCTAGCTCCATGTTCACTGTAAAAGTAGATGGGAAGGTTCGCTAAGCATATCTCACCTATCTCCTTCATCAATAATTTGTTGGATGGCATTATATGGTACAGTCTTACTTCCACCATCTTTCAAAGATGAACTGATCTTGACCTCTCTGTCCTTTCAAACTACCGCCCCATCTGCAATCTCCCTTTCCTCTCCAAAATCCTTCGATGTTTTGTCACCTCCCAAATGCGTGCCCATCTTTGCCGCAACTCCATGTTTGAATCTCTCCAATCAGTTTCCCCCCCCGGCCACAGTACGGAAACGGCCCTTATCCAAGTCACAAATTATATCCACTGTGACCGTGGTAAACTATCCCTCCTCATCCTTCTCGACCTGCCTGCAGCCTTTGACCTGGTTGACCACACCATCCTCCTCTAACAAATCTCCTTTGTCGTCCAGCTGGGTGGGACTGCCCTCGCCTGGTTCCATTCTTATCTATCCAGTCATAGCCACAGAATCGCCTGCAATCACTGGCTTCTCTTCCTGCTCCCGCAACATTACCTCTGGATTCCCCCAAGGATCTATCCTTGGCCCCCTTCTATTTCTCATCTACATGCTGCCTCTTGGCAACATCATCCGAGAACACGACGTCAGGTTCCACACGTACGCTGACAACACCCAGCTCTACCTCACCACCACCTCTCTCGATTGTCAGATTGTCTCTAAATTTTCAGACTGCTTGTCCGACATCCAGTACTGGATGAGCAGAAATTTCCTCCAACTAAATATTGGGAAGACCGAAGCCAGTGTCTTTGGTCCCCGCCACAAACTCCATCCCTCTCCCTGGCAACTGTCTGAGGCTGAACAAGACCGTTCGCAACCTTGGTGTCGTATTTCACCCTGAGATGAGCTTCTGAACCCATATTCTCTCCATCATCAAGATCACCTACATCCACCTCCTGTAACATCGCCTGTCCCCGCCCTTGCTTCAGCTCATCTGCTGCTGAAACCCTCATCCGTGCCTTTCTTACCTCTAGACCTGACTGTTCCAATGTTCTCCTGGTCGTCCTCCCATCTTCCACCCTACATAAACTTGAGGTCATCTAAAACTCCGCTGCCCGTGTCCTAACTCACACCAAGTCCCGTTCCCCCATCACCCCTCTGCTCGCTGACCTACATTGGCTCCTGGTCTGGCAACGCCTCAGTTTTAAAATTCTCATCCCTATCTTCAAATCCCTCTATGGCCTCAACCCTCCCTATCTCTGTAAACTCCTCCAGCCCTACAATCATTCGAGATATCTGCGCTCCTCCAATTCTGGCCTCTTGCACATCCCTGATTTGAATCGCTCCACCATTGGTGGCCGTGCCTTCAGCTGCCTAGGCCCAAAGCTCTGGAATTCCCTCCCTAAACCTCTCCGCCTCTCTACCGCTCTCTCCTCCTTTAAACCTAACTCATTCTGTCCATAATCTCCTTATATGGTTCAGTGTCAAAATTTGTTTGATAACGCTCCTGTGAAGCGTCTTGGGACCAATGTTCCCTATAATTTTTTTTTGGGCCGCGCGGCCAATTCAAAATTCCGCGTTGGTTGTTTTTTTCAATTTAAAAGCCGGCTCTCCGGCAGCGCGGGTGCCTTAGAGCTACGTTAAAGGTGCTGTATAAATGCAAGTTGTTGTTGGACTCTCCTCAGGGTTATTGTGCTTTGCCTGCCAGCTTAAACAATGGGCTAACTGAAAGGCTACAGTTGTGAGTGCCCCAAGTGCTGTAATTTGACGCGAGATAATCTCCATGATATTGATTGAAGGAGCATCTGACCTAATTGTAGATTTTTACTGAAATTCTGATGGATGCCAACTTTAACTTGTACACAGCTCTTTGGAATCATGTGAAAAAAGGGCAAAGTGTGGTCTTTCTTTTCAGTAACAGTAAAATCCCAATGCAGGTGATATGGAACATATGCTCAAACAGTTCTGTGATGGTCCTTTGGCCCATGTGAGATACAGGAATGGTTACTGCTCTGGTTAATATAATTGAGGTCCATAAAACGGGGCAACATGTGAGGACTAGAAAATAGTTTGAGTTATAGACCAGCTTGCCAACATCATCACCTGAAATATTCTTCAGTGTTTTTGTTATCCAATTTCTTTTTTATTTAAGGAGCATATGGGCCATTTAAAACATAGCCAAGCAAAATTCTACCCTTGCCTGACATCCATATGTGCACTTCCAACAGGAGTCACAGTGATCAGAGGCAGAAACTGTGGACATTGCTTTTTTAACCCCTTCGCCATCCTAACTTGGAGCCCGTGAGTCCAGTTGTAGCACTGCTGCTGTAGTCCTGCATGAGACCAGATAACTCGATATGTGACCTGGGACTAACTGAACCACTGGGGGAAGCTTGATGGTGGTGTGCTAATGAAAGTGAATGACATATAATTAATTAGATTAGTTAATTGGACTGAAAATTGGTATGGCAAAGAAAGTAGAAGTTGGAGACTAATGGATAAAGCTCTGTCTGGAAGGGTGACAACTGCAATTCCTCAAGGATTTACTGCTATGTTATCCATAAACTATGGAAGAGGAGACCTCTGCTAATGCTATCCGATTTACAAGTTACATTGAGCTGTGGTGCTAGGTGACTAATGAAGGGCATATTGATTACATTCAAAGGCACAGTTAACATGAAGCTTGTGTCTGCAAAAGATAGTTGTTCTGGTTGTTCATTGGCAAAGGAGAAAGTTTTGTGTGCAGTTTATTGATTACTTACCGAAAGCATCCAGTCAACATTAGGCTATTAACGGGGTTAATCAGTTTGAATGAGTCTTTAGGGGATTTGATTATGAATTTAAAAATGGTTATTTTTCATCTTTATAACTCGCTGAGGAGGCAACATTTAAAATATCTTGTGGAGTTTCACGCCCTATCTTAAAAATGACATGGGATTCAAAAGAGTTCAAAAAGCTGTGGCCAACATGATTTCATAGAATCATTGAAATTTATGGCCTAGAAGGAAGGAGGTCATTCAGCCCATCGTGTCTGTGCCGGTCGTAAAAGAGCTCTCCAGCCTAATCCCACTTTCCAGCTCTTGGTCCGGAGCCCTGTAGGTTACAGCACTTCAAGTGCATATCCAAGTACTTTTTAAAGGTGATGAGATTTTGGCCTCTACCACCCTTTCAGGCAGTGAGTTTCAGACCTTCGCCACCCTCTGGATGAAAAAGCTTCTCCTCAACTAATGGGACTAAAAGCCGACAAATCCCCTGGAACTGATGGCCTATATCCTAGGGTTCTAAACGAGGTGGCTGCAGAGATAGTGGATGCATTGATTTTGATTGTCCAGAACTCCAGATTCAGGAAAGGTCCCAGCAGATTGGATGGTAGCAAATGTAACCCTGCTATTCAAGAAAGGAGGGAGAGAGAAAACAGGGAACTACAGGCCAGTTAGCCTGACACCGGTTGTCGGGAAAATGCTGGAATCCATTGTTAAGGAAGTGGTAACAGGGTACTTAGAAAATCATAACATGATTGGGCAGAGCCAACACGGTTTTATGAAATGTAAATCGTGTTTGACAAATTTATTAGATTTTTTTGAGGATGTAACTAGCAGGGTAGATAAAGGGGAACCAGTGGATGTAGTATATTTGGATTTCCAAAAGGCATTCGATAAGGTGCCACATAAAAGGTTGTTAAGCAAGATAAGGGCTCATGGGGTTGGGGGTAATCTAGTAGCATGGATAGAGGATTGGTTAACAGACAGAAAAGAGTAGGGATAAACGGATCTTTTTCAGGTTGGCAGGCTGTAACCAGTGGGGTGCCGCAAGGATCAGTGTTGGGGCCTCAGCTATTTACAATCTATATTAATGACCTAGATGAAGGGACCAAGTGTAATGTATCCAAGTTTACTGATGATACAAAGCTAGGTGGGACAGTAAGCTGTGAGGAGAACACAGAGTCTGCAAAGGGATATAGATAGACTGAGTGAGTGGGCAGTAAGGTGGCAAATGGAGTATAATGTAGGGAAATGTGAGGTTATTCACTGTGGTAGGAAGAATAGAAAAACAGAATATTTTTTTAAATGGTAAGAAATTTAAATGTTGGTGTTCAGAGAGATTTGGGTGTTCCCGTGCAAGAAACACAGAAAGCTAGCATGCAGGTACAGCAAGCAATAAGGAAGGCAAATGGCATGTTGGTCTTTATTGCAAGGGGGTTGGAGTATAAGAGTAAGGAAGTCTTGCTACAATTGTACAGGGTCTTGGTGAGACCACACCTGGAGTACTGTGCACAGTATTGGTCTCCTTATCTAAGGAAGGATATACTTGCCTTGGAGGCGGTGCAACGAAGGTTCACTAGATTGATTCCTGGGATGAGAGGGTTGTCCTAATGAGGAGAGATTGAGTAGAATGGACCTTTAATCGCTGGAGTTTAGAAGAACGAGAGGTGATCTCATTGAAGCGTATAATATTCTGAGGGGCTTGACAGGGTAGATGCCGAGAGATTTTTTCTCCTGGCTGGAATGTCTAGAACTAGGGGGCATAGTCTCAGGATAAGGGGTCGGCCATTTAAGACTGAGATGAGGAGGAATTTCTTCACTCGGAGGGTTGTGAATCTTTGAAATTCTCTGCCTCAAAGTTCTGTGGATGCTAAGTCTTTGAGTATATTCAAGGCTGAGATAGATAGATTTTTGGACTCCAGTGGAATTAAGGGGTATGGGGGTATAGGGCAGGAATGTGGAGTTGAGGTTGAAGATCAGCCATGATCTTATTGAATGGCGGAGCACACCCGAGGGGCCGTATGGCCTACTCCTGCTCCTATTTCTTATGTTCAACTCCCCTCTAATCCTTCTACCAGTTACTTTAAATCTCTGTCCCCTGGTTATTGGCCTCTCTGCTAAGGGAAGTAGGTCCTTCCTATCCACTCTATCTAGGCCCCTCAATTTTTTACACCTCAATCAAGTCTCCTCTCCGCCTCCTCTGTTCCAAAGAAAATAACCCCAGCCTATTCAATTGGGAATGTAAACTGTGCCACGGGGAGATTAACAAATCTGACATTATTATAATTTAGTAAAAGATTTGGGAGCTGTGACCCAAGTCTTTAAGATGTGAAATGGCATAGATAATGTGGGTGTAAGCAGGTTACCTGACTTGAACTACCCGACAGGAATACAAAGTTGGCATGCCTCAAGCAAGGTTAAAGATTAAGCATTCCTTTCCCCTGTCCCCAAACACACAGTAACAGATATGTTCAATAGGCTCCCAGCAAAAACAGTTAATGCTTATTGATTAACTTCTTTAAAGAAAAGCTGATCAGCTATCTGGTTAGGAACAGCATTGAAAGTTGTACGGTTAAATATAGACAATGCAGAGCTGCAGGTTGTAATAATAGGTTGATATCCTGGAGGTTTGTTTGATTACCTCTGGATCAGAAAGAAATGTGACAGAGCTTTACATTTTTGGAAGCTTCACCTGTGGTTAGTCAGCTGCCTGGGGAGATTAAATGTGTTGGGAAGAGTCCATGACGGTCCAAATTATGCCTGGTGTGTTGGAAAGAGCAGACTTGAAGGGCATAATAGCCTTTTGTCCTGTGCCCACGATTGCCCTACATGTCAAGTTTTAATTTTGGAGGTGCTGGATGGAGAATAGATACCTCCCCCAAGGGAAAGGAGGATAAATCAGCAAGCTGATCACCCTAGGTCACCTTTGTATACCTCCCAGTGGGGGAGGTCTGGGAACAGATTGCCTGTCAGTTGTCTTGTCTAGGAAATGGTGTGTTACTCAGGGAGACCTAAAGAGAGGGGGAAGGCAAAAAAATGTTCACAGTAATGAGAGAAAGAATAAAGGTAGATATTTTCCCGTTTGTGACAACAACAACAACAACTACTTGTATTTATATAGCACCTTTAACGTAGTAAAACGCCCCAAGATGCTTCACAGGAGCGTTATCAAACAAAGTTTGACACCGAGCCACATAAGGAGATATTAAGCTTGGTCAAAGAGGTAGGTTTTAAGGAGCATCTTAAAGGAGGAAAGAGAGGCGGATAGTTTTAGGGAGGGAATTCCAGAGCTTAGGGCCTTGGCAGCTGAAGGCACGGCCACCGATGGTGGAGCGATTAAAATCGGGGGTTTACCCAAGAGGCCAGAATTGGAGCAGCGTAGTTTTCTCGGAGGGTTGTAGGGCTGGAGGAGATTACAGAGATAGGAAGGGGCAAGGCCATGGAGGGATTTGAAAACAAGGATGAGAATTTTAAAAGCACAGGGGTGATGGGTGAACGGGACTTGGTGCGAGTTAGGACACGGGCAGCAGAGTATTGGATGAGCTGAAGTTTACGGAGGGTAGAACGTGGGAGGCCAGCCAGGAGTGCGTTGGAATGGTCAAGTCTAGAGGTAACGAAGGCATGGATGAGGGTTTCAGCAGCTGATGAGCTGAGACGGGGCAGAGTCGGGCGATGTTACGGAGGTGGAAATAGGTGGTCTTAGTGATGGTGCAGATATGTGGTCGGAAGCGCCTCTTGGGGTCAGATATGACACCAAGGTTGCGAACAGTGTGGCTCAGCCTCAGACAGATGTTAGGGAGAGGGATGGAGTCAGTGGCTCGGGAACGGAGTTTGTGGCGGGGACCATAAACAATGGCTACCTACCAATTTAAGAGAAAGATTTCTTCTAAGGACTAGATGTAGTGAAATTGTAAACCTGTTCATAAAGAATATAGCGCAGAGAGGAAATCTTTGTCAGTGATTTTTATCTTGTCCTTCCCTTTTCAAGGGCTTTTTGCTTACAGCACTCAATATATTCTGTTTTAGAGTCAAGAGAAGTCTGGTGATTGGTTTCTGTGCAATAAGATGTGTTGTAGTGGTGATATTTTTAATGAAAAAGGTTAATTTATGGTTAAGCTTTGCTCAGTTGGTAACACTGTCACCTCTCGGAAGGTTGTGGGTTTGTTCCATTTCCAGACCTAGGCTTAGGGAGTGCTACATTGTCAGAGCTGCCGTTTTTCAGATGAGACATTAAACTGAAGCCCTATCTGCCTGTACCGAATGTAGAGACCCCATGGTACAATTCAAAGAGGAACAGGGGCATTCTCCCAGTGTCCTGGCCAATATTCATCCCTCAAGCAGCACCACCAAAAACAGATTCATTGATCATTTATCTCATTGCTGTTTGTGGGCTCTTACTGTGCAGAAACTAACTGCTTAAAAAACACTTCAAAAGTACTTCACTCATTGTGAAGCGATTTGGGGAGCCACGAGAGCGTGAAAGGCGGTATATAAATGCAAGTTTGTTGATCTTTAATTGTTCTTGACACAGCAGGCAAATGGAAAAACGTATATCTCTCTTTCCCGTACCCATATACCGTGGGTGACTGACCTTGGATATAACATTTTATGTCTTTTTTTTCTGTTTTAGCCACCGATACGGGATGAATCTGAAATGGAAGAATCTGGGCAATCCTCTTCTATTGATTCATCACAGAATCTCTGCTCAGCAGATTCTTTTGGTTCCTTCTATCCATCCTCCTCAGAATATGGCAGCCCATCCATAGGTATGTTATATTTACAAAGTATTTACAGCACAGAAACAGGCCATTCGTCCAACTGGTCCATGCTGGTGTTTCTGCTCCACCACGAGCCTCCTCCCACCCCTCTTCATCTCACCCCATCAACATAACCGTCTATTCCTTTCTCCCTCGTGTTTATCTAGCTTTCCCTTGAATGCATCTATGCTATTCACCTCAAACACTCCCTGTGGTAGCGAGTTCCACATTATAACCACTCTCTGGGTAAAGACGTTTCTCCTTGATTCCCTCTTGGACTTATTAGTGACTATCTTATATTTCTGGTCTCGCCCGCAAGTGGAAACATCTTCTTTATGTCTACCGTATGAAACCCTTTCATAATCAAGGCCTCTGTCAGGTCACTCCTTTGTCTTCTCTTTTCTAGAGAAACGAGCCCCAGCCTAATCAATCCTTCCTGATAGGTATAACTTCTCAGTTCTGGAATCATCCTAGTAAATCTTTGTTGCATCTTCTCTAGTACCTCTATATCCTTTTTATAATATGGAGATCAGAACTGTTCAGAGTACTCCAAGTGTGGTCTAACCAAGGCTCTATATAAGTTTAATATAACTTCTCTGATTTTCAATTCTATCCCTCTAGAAATGAACCGCAGTGCTTGGTTTGCCTTTTTATGGCCTTATTAACCTGCATCGCTACTTTTAGTGATTTGTGTATCTGTACCCCTAGATCCCTCTGTTCCTCTACCCCATTTAGACACTTGGGCGAATTTCCCAGCCCCCAGGAGGCAGGACAGTTGGCAAAATGGCAAAAACTCAGGGCGGGTTCTGAACCCGCCTCCGCGCAATTTTGCCAGAGGCGGGTTTGATGGGTGCGATTCGGTCCCGCCTCCATCAGTCAGGAGAGATGGTTAAGACCCTTAAATAGTAGTTAAGGGCCTCTCAATCCTATTTTGACAGGCCTTCGTTATTTTACCACATTTTCAGCTTGTTGCACGACCCTCCTAAACCACGCCAGCTAATCCTGGCGGGTTGACAAGTGGGTGGCCTCTTCACATCTGCAGCTCCACCATTAAAATGGAACTTTCATCAGGGAGCAGTTGCAGGTGGCAGAACTTTTGTTCCAAAGGTCTTTCAACACTTTTAGCAGGCCTACCGAAATCGGAGGTTCTGCAGCTACTATCTCTCAACTGTGGGACCTCCTTGGAAGACCCTCTTCCCACTTGGACTGAGCGCTTCCCCAATGGAGGCATCTATCCTGCAGCATGGGAACCATTTATTTCCTTTCACCATGGACCTCAGATTCGGATGAGGAGCAGCCACAGCAGCAGCAAAACCAGGCAACTCAGCAGCAACAGCAGCAGGAGCCCCAACCTACTGCTCACCCACCTGATGCTGCACAGGGCAGAAGGCGCCAGCGCATGGAAGCACGTCGTGCAAGGAATGCACTCGTCGTGCAAGGAATGCACTCATCCTGGCCAGATTTGCATAGGTTGCCCATTGTGGCACATGTGCTTGGCTCCTTCTTAACACATGATAGACAATGGACATGACTCTCTGGCCTCCTTTCACTCTGACCACGCAAGTGTCGCGGAGCCTGCAATGTGGAGCTGCCTAAGCTGAAATAACAGATGCCATCACGCCAACAGTTTGCCATCACCTAATTTTAATACATTCCCACAGGGATGACATTTCATCAATAAACAGAAACAATCACCCAACCTGCACACAGATCTAGAGGTCATATCCCTTGCCAGCTGGACCCACACAGCCTTGATTTCTTTGGGAGGCCTCTTCCTCCCAGATGAAGGGAAGAGCACCTCCCTGCTAGCTCTCGCCCCCTCAACCAGCATACCCAGCACCTCATCCGAGAACCTCGGGGAGGCCCTTGCCTTGGAGCTGGCCATTCTTCAAGGAGATAACAGCTTGGAGGTGGTGCAACATCGACCAAAAACCAGTGGAATGAGCCAAGGCAGCAAACAGCCCTTAAATGAAGCTGGATAAGTGATGTCAGCAGAGGCTAGTTTCAGTCCCAAAAGACTAATTGGCCCAGGGGAACCCACACCTCTGAAATCAACTGGCCAATTAGGGGAAAATCGCAAATTTTTCCCACCTCTCAGTGGAGGCGGGTTTGGAACCCACCCAAACAAAAACCTGCCTCCGTTGGGAAAATCGCACCCTTATTTTCCATGGAGTATGTGGCCTCCTTATTCTTCCTACCAAAATGTACTACCTTACTATTTCTTTATATATGCCTTGATAACTTAATTTCGTAGTTTCTCTTTGCCTTCCTAATTTTTTTAACTTATTTCCTAGCCTTTTCGTATTCCCTTTTGTCATCCTCTCCTTTGTTGTCTATGTACTTAATGTATGCCTTTTTCTTTCGTTTCAATTTTTCCCTTATTTCTTTATTCATCCATGGTGTGTCATTACTGGCTAGTTTGTTCTTGCTTTTTAGTGGGATATATTTCTCCCGGACTCTATTGATCACCGTTTAAATGTTACCCACTGCTTTTCTATTGGTTTGTCAGTAAATTTTCCAGTTTATTTTCCCTAGTTCCATTCTCATCCCCTTAAAATCAGCTTTTTTCCAATGTATTACTTTGGTCTTTGTCTTACTGATGTCCTTCTCAATCTTTATCTGAAACCTTATTATGTTGTGATCACTATTGCCTAGATGTTCCCCTATGCTTACTTTTCTTATCTGTTCTGGTTCATTCCCCATTACTAGATCCAGCAGTGCTCATTTTTACATAATGGGTAAGAAAGAAGTCCTGCACACATTGTAAAAACTCCATTCCCTTTCACTACCTCTTCTTGCCAGTTTATTTAAGGGTAGTTAAAATCTCCCATAATTATTATTCTATGTCCTTTACTCATTTCACATATTTGTTTAAATATTTCTTCCTCCACTTTCTTCCCACGATTAGGTGGCCTGTAGTATAGCGTGATCCATCCCTTCTTATCTTTTATTTCAGTCCATACGGATTCTGTTTCTAACCTTGTTCGTTATGTCTTTTTTTTACTGCCATTATGTTATCTCTAATTAGTACAGCTACGCACCCCCTTTTTCCTTCCTTCCTTTCTGATTATGTTGTAACCTGCAATTTTTTAGTTGTCAGTCCTGTTCTTTATGTAGCCATGTTTGTTATTCCTACTACATCTGGTTCCTCTCTCTGGATTATTGCCTCCAGTTTCCCTGTTTTATTTTGGATGCTTTGTACGTTGCTGTACAGGCAGTTTATTTGCAACAGGCTTTGGATTTGTTGGTAAATCAAGGTTTCCCACTTAGTGATTCCCTGATCTCAGCTGTCCGGGTGGAGCAGGGGAAAAACCAGCAAAGGCCAAATGCTTCTCTGCAGAGCAGAAGAGAAAAATCTGAGGGTCAGGAATCTGGCCCGTCACACTCATTCCATCTAGATGCTGCCTTGAGAATGCTATTCAAAGAGGCTTCAGGATAGGTTATATTGAAACATATAAGATTCTGAGGGGGACTGACAGGGTAGATGTTGAGAGATTGTTTCCCCTGGCTGGAGAGTCTAGAACTATGGGGGCATAGTCTCAGGATAAGGGGTTGGCCATTTAAGACTGAGATGAGGAGAAATTTCTTCACTCAGAGTTGTGAATCTTTGGAATTCTCTACCCCAAAGGGCTGTGGATGCTGAGTCGTTGAGTATATTCAAGGCTGAGATAGATTTTTGAACTCTAGGGGAATCAAGGGATATGGAGATCATGCGGGAAAGTGGAGTTGAGGTCGAAGATCAGCCGTAATCTTATTGAATGTTGGAGCAGGCTCGAGGGGCAGTATGGCCAACTTCTTATGTTAATTGTCTGCTGCTTTTCCCGATGAGTGGCGCATGCAGAACCATCAATATTGTTGGGATTTTAGGAATTACATTTATGATTGGTACGAGACCGATTGCAATTTCTAAATAAATAAACAAACAGCTCCACACATTTGAGTAACGTACTTCAGAATAGATTGAATTTTAAGCCAAAATGAATCGGTGTGATTGACACGCCAAAGAGGAGGCTAAAAAGGAGGAAAAAATAAATTAAATCTGCAAGATGATTGCCTGTTGTCGCACTTGGGGAGCAGCCCCTCGCCAGTAGTGCGCAAGGCCTGCGGAATCTGGCTTGTAGGCCCAGGCGCACTCGATGTTCAACTCCACAGAAGTAGTTTTTCAAGTTTGAAGCCATGCTACACACCCCATTAAAAAATTATGTAAGCTATAATGGGCATCATGATGAATTCCGTGTGATGTTCTGCAGTGCAGCTCCTTATTCACTGAGCATCTGTATAGAACAGTGACTGGGCCAAGCCAATTGATGCACAGCTCCTTCACTTAAAGCTAGTGGCCTGATTGTTGAGGCTTGCATTTTTTTTTTGCTGTTTTTGATTTGCTCAACAGAACTTTGTGCATTTATTCATTTCTGCTGCTTGCTGCTGTTTTTCTGCAATTCAGCACTCCTTTGGTGTACAGGTCCCACAGCAGCATTCTTGCTGCCACCAGTTGGCCCCTGCAGCTGCAAAAACAGTGCCTAGCGTAGACCTTCCATTGGGCCTATCCATGGCTGTCCTGAATTTGGAGAAAGAGGAGTTCCTGTGGAGAGAGGAAAGGCAGGTGTGCTTGCACTTCAGGTACCTGGCATCCGCCTGCAGGCAGCCCAGGAATGTAAACTAACCTAGGCACAATTACTTGGATATGTCAGAAAGGACCTACCCTTTCCACCTACGCCTCAGCGGAGAGGCAGTCACCGAGTTGTGCTGAATCCTGGAGATGCGGAAGCGGGGATTCTGCTGTACTAGGGGTGAAGTTACGGTGGCAGTGTGGGAGCACCTCCGAGAAAAGTCCCTGCCTTGGATTTATAGAATGCTTTATCACATCTCTGAACTGTCGCAAAGGCTTTTTACATGCAATGAATGAACTTGAAGTGCAGTGATTGTAATGTGGGCAAATGTGACGGACATTTCACATGCAGTAAGTTCCCACAAGTAACCAGTTAATCTGTTGTTTTGTGGTGTTGGTTAAAAGAAGAATGTTAACCATGACACAAGGGAAATACACTGCTCTTCAAATAGTTCCATGGGATCTTTGACATCCACCTGACGGAGAAGGGAACTTAGTTTAACATCTCATATGAAGCTTGGCACCTTCCCCATCATGTCTGCTTTCAAATTTGACTTGGCATGAATTATGTCCTCCCTTTCCAAATCCTTTAATTACCACTGCTTGTTTAGATGTAGGGATTAATATTTCTTATTTCCTTAATTTGTAAGCCTTTTTAAATAGATCCTAAGACTATCTGTGTACTAATTTTAACAGCACCTACTTAGTGGGAAATGATGCAATTTCACTCCAACTCCTGCCTCCTGTGATCTTTTCCCCGATCCCACCTTTTCTGAAGATGCTGCGTTCTGCTATGGAAGAATTGCAGAAATGACCTTCAAGTGCAAGCCTAGACAGCAAGCATTGATGGGTTATTCTACCCTGACCAATATCACAGCTCAGGATGTCGGGAGAAATATCTTCACCCAGTGGGCTATTAGAATATGAATTCTTTACCACAAGTAGCTATTGAGGCAAAGACTATAACATCATTTAAAAGCAAAGTATATGAAGAGGAAAAATGTAAAAGGATGGGTGGGGAAGGGTAGGGAACTGGGATTCGAGTAGATCGCCTCAATTGGAAAGACACACATCCTGTAGACTTGAATAGCCACCTCCTGTGCTGTCATTTTTTATGGTCTTGTCCTCACCTTATAAGTCCATATTTGCATTTCCAGCAAGGATCACTGGGTCGTGAGGGGGAGCCCAATCTGCATCCTTTTTTTTTTACATATGGGCAGCAGAGTTTTGGATGAGCACAAGTTTATGTAGGGTGGAAGATGGGAGGGCGGCCAGGAGAGCGTTGGAGTAGTCGAGTCTAGAGGTAACAAAGGCATTGATGAGGGTTTCAGCAGCAGATGAGCTGAAGCAGGGCCGGAGACAAGCGATGTTACAGAGGTGATGGAGCGGATATGTGGTCGGAAGCTCATCTCGGGGTTAAACACAGCACCAAGGTTGCGAACGGTCTGGTTCAGCCTTGGATAGTTGCCTGGGATGGAAATGGTGGTCAGGAAACGGAGTTTGTGGCAGGGACCAAAGACAATGGGCTCAATTTTAAGTCAGCCGTCAGGCAGGCTTTGAGGCGTGTGGGGGGTTAAAATTGCAAAACCTGGGGGTCGGGACCCCCCCTCGCCTGGTTCCCGACACCTAGCCATTTTAACCCAGGTGTGTCTGATGGTCCCGAATCAGTCCCGCCTGTTGGCCCTTAAACAGCACTCATTGGCCTTTATAATCCCATTTTAACAGGCCCTTGCCTTTTTAACCCTTTTCCCATGTAAAACACGCCTGGTGGGGATCAGGGGATCACCCCTGTGAAACCTGACGTGATCACTATTGGCTTTTGCTGACTATCAGCTGCAGGTCAATCATTAAAGAGGAGATTTGATCAATCATCATTTGCAGGTGGCAGGACTTTGTTGTCTCAGGCCTGGGGCAACTTTTACCAGGCTTAACCACACCTGTGGAAGGTTGGAGCCTCACACACTTCTCCAGTGTGACCTCCTGCAAAACCCCTCTCGCCACCTTCACTCAGCGCTTCCTCAACTGAGGCATCTACCAGAAGCATGGGAGGCCTTTTTTTCCTTCCCTTCTTGGCATTAGAGGACCTCCAGCCCCATTCACGAAATGACACGCGCCAGAACTGCAGCAGTTGCCATCAGAATTTTTATGCAAAACAAACAACTGATGGCATTTTTACAAAATACACAACATTTCACCCAAGTGACTACCCTTGTGACTATTTGTGCTTTATTTTCCTCTTATGCGTGCTCCTACGTAGTGGTTCCCCTGTGGCTTCAGCAGATGTGGAGGCCCCTTGCTCACTTTCCTGCTGCTCCTGTCTCAACACCTTTGGTGGGCGTCCTCTGGGGTGGCGAGCCTTTGAGGGCTCGTCAGCAGTCTGCTGCTCCTGCGGCTGTGCAGGAGTTGAGACGTCTATCTCAGTTGGGTGTGGACTCCGGCGGGGCTCTGAACGAGGGCTCTGCCGTGGCATGGAAGTGTGAGCGCTTGGAGAGGAGCCCCCACTTCCTTGAGGTCTGCCACCAACCTCCCTCTCATGGGTCAGGTCCCCCTCAGTGCCTGCAAGTGGCTTGAGAGCACCTTGCTGCACATCAGGGGGTGCCATGGGGACCCGTATCTGCAATGGCAGTCCTACTCAGGACTTCCATGAAGGTCTGGTTTCTCTGTTCAATAGATGCCCATCGCTCCTCAAGAGATGTCATTCTATTCTGAACACTCACCATGTTTTCCATACCCTGGCAACTAACCTCCTCCATGGCCGTAGCCATCCTCTCCTCTACCGTAGCCACCCTCTCCTCTACGGTAGCCAGCCTTACCATGGAGGCAGCAATCATTTCCACGGAGGTAGCCATCCTTTCCGTGTTGATGCGTTCATGCGCCACTGACTCCACAAAGGCTCTGCTCATGTTCGCTATGGACTCCTCCATTCGCTCCACACTCGCAGCGACCCTGGAGACAAAACCTGCCAGAGACTCCTGCATCTGTGCATGGATTTCCATCACCTCCGATCTTACGGATGGACCCAGAGGCAGAGGGTCGACATGCAGCTGAGCCGAGCTGGCAGAGTCCTGCGCCCTCCGACGAGGACTCTCCACTGCTGTCCCTGTCTCCACATTCTGCTGATGCTCACTTGTGAGCTGTGATACACCAGGTGACAACTCTACTCTATGTCCCGAAGGTCCCACCGAGGTGTGAGTGTCTGCGCTGGTGCTGGGTGCGCTTATTTCTGCTGACGCTGCGCCCTCGGAGGTTGCAGATTCCTCTGAGGAGTCTTGCATCTCGGGCTCTTCCTCCTGCACACTGGGGACGGGGGCTCTCGATGGTCCTGTGGGGGAGTCAAGGAAAAAGTTAGAGATGTGATGCCAAGGTTACATGCACATTGCATTCTGCAGATGATCATAAGTCCATATGATGTAGCTTCAGAATCATTATCAGCGACTCATGCAATGCCAATGAGAGAGATGGAAAACTATTCTGTCACAAGCTTGCGGGGATGCACCTGTCTGTCCTTCCCCAACCTCCGCATCTCTGTCAGCCCCGGCAATCTCCAGGACGCCTTCCTCCCAGGGGGTGAGCTGGGCTAATGAGGGCAGCCCTCCTCTTGTCCTGGCTCGCTCTCTCCTGTTGAGCTCTTTTCCTGCAATGAGGGAGACAAGTGGAGGTTGAGTGAGAATGAAGGAGTGAGTGCAGAGATTGCAAAGCATAGATACTTAGAAGGAGACAAAGATGGAGTGAGGTTGCAAGACCAAGGGCCCTCCCTGTGTGTTGTCAGTTGTGTTCAAAGCATCAGAGTGAGAGGGAGTGTGAGGGCTGCATGGTGGAATAGTTATGTGAATGTGAGCATAGAGAGAGAGGGAATGGGTAAGGGCGCATGGATGTGAGTGTCTAGTGGGATGTGGAGGAAGAGATTGCTAAAGCTGAGTGCTGGTGAGGAAAGGCAATGGGGATCAGATTGAGGGTGATGGAAACTTCATACAGTACTTACTTTTCCAGTGCGATGAAGGTCATGGAATCTTTTCCTGCACTGCATCCAGGTGTGCCGTGTGAGCCCCAAGGAGTTGACTTCACCAGCCACCTGTAGCCACACAGCCTTGGTCTGACTGGGAGGCCTCTTCCTCCCTGAAGAAGGGAACAGGACCTCCCTGTGGGCCTTAGCACCATCCAGCAATGCCTGGAGTGAAGCCTCTTCAAATTTGGGGGCCGCTCTTGCCCTCCCGCTGGCCATTGCTCCTGCAGGCTCCTGTGCCATCTTAATGGTGAAGTTAGGAAGCCTGCAGAGGAAGCAAGGCTTGCTGTGGACCTTAAAAGCAGCAGCAATGATGACGTCATATTCTGCGACTTTCTGACTGGAAATACTCGATTGCCAAGGCTTCCCACACGTTGGAAATCAATTGGCCAATTGAGTGAAAATTGCATCAATCTCACAGACCCATTTAGATTTGTGTGGGAAACACTAAATTCGGGGAACCCGACAATTCCCCGCACCGGAGTTAAAATCGAGCCCAATGTCTTCAGACAATTCAGACAACACATTTAGCTCTCCTACACTCTTGTAGCAGAACTTTCATCATTAATTGCTATCAACTATGCATTTTATATCACAAGAATATGTTTATTTTTGGAGTAGTTGAAAGGTAACGGTGAATGCAACATTTCCTTTGTTTCTGTGAGGTTATTTAATGTCCTAATAACGTGCCATGGCTTTGACATGTTTTTCAACCATGAAAATATAGTGGAAGCACTCAACCTTTTTTAAGTGGGCTGTTAACTGTATTTAAAACCGATATCAGGGCTGTTGCAATGGATTAGTAAGGATAATGATCACGTTGTATTTTACCCTCCAATTTGCACAGAGATGTCTGAGTTAACAAAGTCACATTTCTCCAACATCTTCGGGATGCATCAGGATGACAGTGAAAGTTCCAAGGAGTCTGCAGATTTCACCATGCTGCCTCATTTGGCTGACCTAGTCAGTTACAGCATACAGAAAGTCATCGGCTTTGCAAAGACCATCCCTGGATTCAGGTATGGTTTTTTTTCCTAAGAGGTTCCATGTGATCGTTACTACTGTAAACTGTGAATGCTAGATCTGAAGGGAAGGGACCAAGGAGAGCTATCTGTAGCAAATTTCTAGTTCAGAATGTTTAATGTTGCTTGCCAGGTTGGGCCAGGCAGCCATGCCGTTATTATAGGAAAGCTAATAACAAGACACCATATTCTCACTACCCTCTCTGAAATCCTACATTGGACCAGTTTATTGACACAGGCCACAAGTTCTGTGACAAATCCAAGCCGTGGATTCTGAACATAAACAGAAAAAAATGGAAATTACCTATATTCGGTCTTTTTTATTTTCACTAATTAGGGTCATGTTTGCTCCGTGTACAGGTTTGGATACTGATTCATTTCTCTGTCACTAAATTACTGTTGGGAGCATCTTGCTAATTCTGTAAAGTTTTTCTCCGTAGTTGTAATATGCTAAAGATGCAGTATTTTCTTCAATGTAAGTGTATAATAGTTTTATATAAAGTTTTCTAGTTTTTCATGCTCTACTATGTTTTACAGATATTTTAAGTTGGAGATTAGAGAGGCTTGTAGTAAAGCAGAGTTGTTTCAATGGGAGACTTTAATTCTCATAAAAATTGGGAAGAGCAGAGTAGCACAAGTCAGAAAGGTAGTGAATTTCTTGAGTGCATTTAAGGTGGTTTTCTGGAGCAATATGTTCTAGAACCAACAAGAGGGTAGACCATACTGGATTTAGTAATGAGTCAGACTTTGTTAGTAATCTAACGGTAAGGCAGTATTTATTTAACAGTGATCATAATATGATTGAATTCAATGTTAGGTTTAAAAAGGAGAAGCATAATACAGTTACTAAGGGTGTGATTTTCCCATTGGAGGCGGGTTTCAGTTTGGGTGGGTTCCAAACCCGCCTCCACTGTCAAGAAAAATTTGCGATTTTCCCCTAATTGGCCAGTTACTTTCAGAGGTGTGGGTTCCCCTGGGCCAATTAGTCTTTTGGGACTGAAACTCGCCTCTGCTGACGTCACTTATCCAGCTTCATTTAAGGGCTGCTTGTTGCCCTGGCTCATTCCACTGGTTTTTGGTCGATGCTGCACCACCTCCAAACTTTTATCTCCTTGAAGAATGGCCAGCTCCAAGGCAAGGGCCTCCCCAAGGTTCTCGGATGAGGCGCTGGGTATGCTGGTTGAGGGGGCGAGAGCTAGCAGGGAGGTGCTCTTCCACTCATCTGGGAGGAAGAGGCCTCCCAAAGAAACCAAGGCTGTGTGGGTCCAGCTGGCAGGGGATATAACCTCCAGATCTGTGTGCAGATTGGGTGATTGTTTCTGTTTATTGATGAAATGTCATCCCTGTGTGAATGTATCAAAATTAGGTGATGGCAAACTGTTGGCGTGATGCCATCTGTTATTTCGGCTTAGGCAGCTCCACATTGCAGGCTCCGCGACACTTGCATGGTCAGAGTGAAAGGAGGCCAGAGAGCCATGTCCATTGTCTATCATGTGTTAAGGAGCTAAGCGCATGTGCCACAATGGGCAACCTATGCAAATCTGGCCAGGATGAGTGCATCACGGGCAGCCATATGCTCGCGTGCTGCTGCTGGTCGATACGCCGCCACATGGTCCTCCTCCTCCTCCTCATCTGAGGAGGCTATGAACTGAGCCACTTGCTCATTAGGAAGAAGCTGCAAGCCACGATGCTGTGCCATGTTGTGCAGTGCACAGCAGACCATGACCATTCTGGAGACCCTGGCTGCTGAATATTGCAGGGCTCCACCTGATCTGTCAAGTCATCGGAATCGCATCTTCAGCAAGCCAATGGTTTATTCGATGATGGACCTGGTCGAAATGTGGCTGGCGTTGTAGCGCTCTTCAGCCTCGTTAGCTGGCCTCCTGATCGGCGTCATTAGCCACTTCGTTAAGTTGGTTTGGTGGATTGAAGAGCGGAGGAACACTAGAGTTCCGCAGGATGAAAGAGTCATGGCAACTACCACAGAACTTGGCGCAAACATGCAAAATCGCCTTCTTGTGGTTACACACCAGCTGTACGTTGAGGGAGTGGAGGCCCTTGTGGTTGACAAAGATAGCTGGGTTTTGATGGGGTGCCCTAAGGGCCTCACGTGTGCAGTCTGACGCCCTGCACCATTTGACAAGCCTGCCATATTTGCAAAGCCAACTGAACGCGCGGTTACACTTGATTGTTCCCTTGAGAAGTGGATGTAATTGTGGGCCTTGGCAAAAGGGGCATTGGTAACCTGCGTGATGCAACTGTGAGTGGCCGACTGGGAGATGCCGCTGATGTCTGCTGATGATCCCTGGAAGGGGCCTGAGGCAAAAAAGTTGAGTGCGGTGGTGACTTTGACAGCCACTGGTAAGGGGTGTCCACCCGTTCCTCTGGCTCCAGGTGTTGCTGCAGCATTGCGCAGATGTCTCCGACAACCTGTCGCGAAACTATCAGCCTCCTTTGGCACTGCTGCTCAGTCGTGTTGAGGTAGCTCATCCTCTGTCTGTAAACCCTGTGTTGGGGGTATCTCCTGCAGCGATGTGCTTCCATGCGCTGGCACCTTCTGCCCTGTGCAGCATCAGGTGGGTGAGCAAGAAGATGGCGCTCCTGCTGCTGTTGCTGCTGAGCTGCCTGGTTCTGCTGCTGCCGTGGCTGCTCCTCATCCGAATCTGAGGTCCATGGTCAAAGAAAATGAATGGTTCCCATGCTGCTGGCAGATACCTCCGTTGGGGAAGCGTTCAGTCCAAGCGGGGAGAGGGTCTTCCAAGGAAGTCCCACAGTTGAGCGATAGAAGCTGCAGCACCTCCGACTTCGGTAGGCCTGCTAAAAGATCTTTCGCACAAAAGTTCTGCCACCTGCAACTGCTCCCTGATGAAAGCTCCGTTTTAATGCTGGAGCTGCAGCTGTGAGGAGGCCACCCATTTGTCAACCCGCCAGGATCAGCTGGCGTGGCTTAGGAGGGTCGTGCAACAAGCTGAAAATGTGGTAAAATAACGAAGGCGTGTCAAAATAGGATTAGAGAGGCCCTTAACTACTATTTAAGGGTCTTAACCACCTCTCCCGACTGATGGAGGCGGGACCGAATCGCACCCATCAAACCCGCCTCCGGCAAAATTGCTTGGAGGCAGGTTCCGAACCCGCCCTCACTTTTTGTGATTTTTGCCAACTGTCCCGCCTCCAAACCCGCCTCCTCGGGGCTGGGAAAATCACCCCCCAAGATTCTAGATTTTGGTAAGGCTAACTTTAACGGGATGAGACAGACTGTCGACAGCAAACTGGCCAAGACTGTTATTGAGTAAAACTACAGATGAACTGTGGGAGGTGTTCAAAAAAGAATTTTGCTTAATACAGGACCAGGGTATACCCCTAAAGGGCAGGAGCTCGACTTGCCAAATAAAACAGCCATGGTCGACAAAAAAGGTGAAAGATAACATCAAACTACAGGAAAAAGCATACAAAAGAACAAAGAATAGTGTAGATCCAGTGGACTGGGAGAGATATAACAAACAGCAAAAGAAGACAAAAAAATACAGTAAGAGCTGCAAAAAGGAATATGAAAATAAACTTGAGGGATATCAAGATTAACACACAAGGGCCTAGAAATTGGGTATCGCCCCGCTTGAGGCGTTAGAACTGGCGCTGCACAAAGTTTATAGCCAGACGAAACCTATCGCTGCCTGGCGTGATATTGGGTTGCATCGCCCCCAAAGGGGATTGAGGCGCGAATTCAGATGTTGCATGGGCCTCCTGAGGCGCAAAACTTCCGGCGCTACCCAATATCGGCGCGGACGGGCGCAGCGCAGGTGATCTCAATTACCGATAACCACGAGACTTCCAGGCGCCGGCCGGCTCTTAAAGGGGTGGGTCAGTCAGCCTCAGCTTCCACACTCAACGCCCTGTAGGCCTCAGAATCGGCGCTCTTCCTTCTCTGGCGCAAAAAACTTGGTCAGGATGGAGAAGGTGAGACAGAGAGCAGAGCGCTTCAGCACTGAGGCTCTGGAGGAGTTGGTGTCCGCAGTGGAGCGCCGTCGAGATGTTCCGTATCCTGACAATGGCAGGAGGCCGAATCAAAAGGATTACCGGCGATCTTGGAGGGATGTTTCTCAGAGGGTCAACTCCAGCAGCATGGCGACCAGGAGCCCTGTTCAGTGCAGGAAGAAATTCAATGACCTCACTCGGGTCGTTAGGGTGAGTGTTTATGCAAACTTCTGATTCCCTCCATCTGCACCTGACTTCGAGCACCCTGTTGCCATGATGCCCCAATGGCCATCTGTCAGCAAGCACCCATGGCCCTTTCTGGGCACACACATGCACATTTCACTCAAGGCATCATGTAAGGGCCCTTGCAACATGGGGGGCATGAGATGATCTCTCAAGGCATCATGTAAGGGCTCTTGCACCATGGAGGGCATGAGATGATCTCTCAAGGCATCATGTAAGGGCTCTTGCACCATGGGGGGCATGAGATGATCTCTCAAGGCATCATGTAAGGGCTCTTGCACCATGGGGGGCATGAGATGATCTCTCAAGGCATCATGTAAGGGCTCTTGCACCATGGGGGGCATGAGATGATCTCAAGGCATCATGTAACAGAGCTTCCTCTTCTTTCCCCTGCAGTCCAAGCTGGCGATGATCCGAAAGGAGCAGCGTCGAACTGGTGGCGGACCTCCACAAGTGGTCACTCTCACGGATCTCAAGGAGAGAGTGCACCAGATTCTTGGAGGACGTCTGAGTGGTCCTGTTACCACTGCAGCTGCCGACCCCCTTCTCGACAGCGAGGGTAAGTCTCTCACCTTTTTCAGCTGTCTCCTTCCACTTGGTCCCCCCGCCAGCATGCTTTCTCAGTGTGCAGCCATGTCAGAGCCTTGCCGTAATCTGGCATGCCTTGCCGCCAACCTGACCTTTTGCTAAAGCTACTCTTCCACCTCCCTGCTTTCAGATGATGCATCACCAACTCGGGATCTGCCAGTGCCAGTGCCTCCGGAGGCGAGGATCAGGAGGAAGCCGGAGCATCCGTTCCAACTTCAGGGGAGCGTACACATCTGCAGACTGGGGATAGTAGTTCCCTGGAGGGGAGTGGGGGGGGCTCTGCTGATGAGCCAGTTGCCGGAACAAGCGGCATGCAGCAGCGCGGGGGGGTAGGCAAGTTCGGCCACCGGCTCCCCGGAGGGCAAGGCAGGGAGTGATGACTGCTGAAATGAGCACCCAGGCCCGGCTCAGGCACACTGAGCTGATGGCTGCAGTGGGGAGGATGCCTCAGTTGATAGAAACACTGGCAAAGAGTGTGTTGGACTTTGGAGCAGCAATGGAGAAGACTGTCCAGGGCTTCGGGGCAGCAATGGAGAGGACTGTCCAGGGCTTCGAGGCTGCTATGGAGAGGACTGTCCAGGGCTTCGAGGCTGCAATGGAAAGGACTGTTCAGGGCTTGTCCGAGGCAGTGGAACGGACTGCTCCGGCCTTGTCTGAAGCAATGGAAAGAACTGTCCAGGGCTTCTCCGAAGCACTGGCACCTGCCACACAGGTCCTCACTGCTGCCATGCAGTCACTTGCTGGCCTCGTCCACACCCAGATTGAGGCATCGTGAACTCTCACTGCAGCCACCCTATCTGCATCAGCTAGGATCACCCCGGGCCCTTCCAGTACCATACAAGGCCAGGAGTCAGTGAAGCAGGCGATTGTGGCGGTTGAGCCGAACCGGTCCCCTCAGAGAGCCAGTGTGTCGTCCGACCATGGTGCAGGTGTCCTCTCTCGGCAGGTGACCATTGCTCATGCCACCGCTGGTACGTCTGCAGTGCAGCTGCCACCACCTGCAGGGCACACTGCTTCCAGCCATGCTCAGATCAAGCAGCCTGCGTCCGCACCCTCCAAGACCAGAGGTCGGCCAGGCCGTCCCTTAGTGGCTTCTGCGCTTCCACACAGTCAGCAGGCGTCCCCCAGCCTTGACTCCGCCACTGGGGTTCAATTACGTAGGAGCAGCAGGGAGGGAAGGGGCCGACCGCGAAAGAGAAGTCGTTCTCCATCAAGGGGCCAGCAGTAGAGGGAGGTGCAGAGACGTTTCTTTGGCCAAATTCAAGGACTCCCTCACCTGTTGTAATTGTTGGAAATGGTTTGTTTAGTTTTGCGGCTTTGCCGAAGAGTTAACTGTTATTTTGTTAGTTATGGTTTCTGTTGACATGACGTTGTTATGCTGGAAGGAAGGACTTTTGTGACAATAAAGAAAAGTTTTAATTTGCAATGGTACACGTAACTATTTACAGTCATGCTGGCCTTCAGAGCCTTTCAAAGATCCGAAGTGCGCAGGACGAATGACACCCATCATTCCGCCAGAGGGGCCTGGAACCGAGTCCTGATGAGCCTCTGACGGATGGCCCTTCCACTTTCAGGAGCCCTCCCATCTTCCTCCTCCTCCTCGTCCGCATGCTCCTCCTCCTCGTCCGCCTGCTCGTCCTCCTCCTCCTCGTCCGCCTGCTCTGCTGGACCTTGAGGGACAGCTGGCATTGGCTGGGTGCGTCGAATCGCCAAGTTGTGGAGCATGCAGCAGACGACGACGATGTGACCCACTTGCTCCGGCGAGTACTGCAGGGCTCCCCCCGAATGGTCCAGACAGCGGAAACGCTGTTTGAGCACACCAATATTGTGCTCTACAATGTTCCTGGTCGCCTGATGGCTGCTGTTGTACAGCTCTTCTGCTGGGGTGGCGGACACACGGAGTGGTGTCATCAGCCATGGGCAGAGAGGATAGCCCTTGTCCCCAAGAAGCCAGCCTCGTGGGTGAGCCGGCCCCTCAAAAAGGTCACAAACTGAGGTCTGCCGCAGGATGAAGGCATCGTGGCTGCTCCCTGGGAATTGGGCGTTGACTGCCATGATCATTTGGCTGTGGTCACAGACCAGCTGCACATTGAGGGAGTGGAACCCCTTGCGGTTGCGGAAGTCCTCAGGATTGAGCAATGGCGCCCGCAAAGCCACGTGTGTGCAATCATTCGCCCCCCTGCACCATGGGGAAGTCCACAATAGCAGCGAAGCCCTGCGCGCGCTCCGCCTGCTTCTCCAGGCTCAGAGGGAAGTTGATGAATTGACGCCTTCGTCTATAAAGGGCAGCTGTAACTTGCCGGATGCAACAATGGACTGCAAACTGAGAGATATTCGCAATGTCCCCAATGGCTGCCTGAAAGGATCTGGTGGCATAGAAATTGAGGGCAACAGTCACTTTACCGGACACCGACAGAGAGGTCCTGCACCGTAGACACGGCTGCAGATCCTGAGCAAGCAGGTGGCACAGCTCAGTTACAACCTCCTTCCCGAATCGGAGCCTTCGCACACACTGCTCCTCCGACATTGCAAGGTACGAGACCTGCTGCCTGAATACCCTCGCAGCGTACCCTCGGATTGGCCAACCTCCATTGCCCCTCCTCCTTCTGGCCAATCCCGGCCCTCTCTCCCGCCGTCTCTCTGCCCCTTCACAGTGTCCGGCCATGAGGACGTTGCCATCCAAAGCAGCTCCCATTCCGATGCCAGTCGGTCAAAACGCTGTTAGGTGTAGCGCTCCAACTGCTCCGGACAGGTTTGAAGGTCCCAAGTATTCTAAGACTAAATTCCAAAAAATCTGCTCCACAGTAGCTCACCAACTCTCTCCAGCAATGATCACAATGAACAGGCCAAGTGGCTGCAGCTTTTATACTAGAGCTGTCCCCTTTAAATAGCGCCCCCCGACTACGAGAAGGGCCTGGTAGCGTTCCATCGAACTGTCACTTAACAGCGCTAGGCGCAAAGGTTCCGGGCGCCACCAAATATCCGGTCCGGGGCGCCAAAAAGGCGTTGCACACTGAAATGACGTCATGATCTGCCTGCGCCCGCGGGCGCGCGCAAAGAGTTAGCGCCGGCGCTAAAAAATACTCAATATGGGAGGTGGCGCTATATTCACTGCGCCCGCCCGAACATTGGGTAACGCCCCAATTCTCGGGCTCTTTAGGCGCTAATCGCTGGCGCTACCAACCGAATTTCTAGGCCAAGGTTTTTACAATTATATTAGAAGAAAAAGGGTGGTCAAGGGTAATGTGGGCCCTTTACATACAGATGGGGATAATACTGCAAATGAAAATAAGGAAATGGCAGACTTGTTGAATAATTACCTTGTGTCAATCTTCACAGTATAGGAAGAGGATAATATAGCTGACATTCCAGGGAACTAATAATGAATCAAGGACTGGAACTCACTAAAGTTAACAGTTTTAGAAGAAGTGGCAATAACGGTTGACAAATCCCCAGGGCCTGATGGTTTCCACCCCAGGGATTTAAAGGAAGTCGGTGAGGAAATTGCAGATGCTTTCACCATAATCTTCCAAAGCACTCTCGAGTCATTGTCTCTTCAGATTGGAAAATTGCAAATACAATTAAGAAAGGTGAGAGAGAGAGAAACCAGGACATTATAGACCTGTTAGTCTAACATCTGTTGTGGGAAGTTATTGAAATCTATATTTAAGGACAGAGGCCTAGAAATTCAGTCGCGTTTGCGCCCACTTAGGGGCGAAAGAGTGGGTTGCGCCGGAAGTTTTTTAGTGCCCGAAATTAAGTTGGTCCCTAACAGCGGCGTTAGCCGGTAGCGCGGCGCCGGCACCGATGACGTCATCGGTGTGCGCAGCGCCCCGGTTCCAACGCGATTCCGTGCCGAAGGCCAAATTCAGTTGCGGCCGCCTCGCCCGCAGCGGCCGCAAACAACGTTTGAAAAACGGGGCCTTGCAGCTCCGAGAGGCCGGCGCATAAAGGTGGAGGGGCGGCCGGCCGCTTTCCCGGCGGCCGCATGGCCGCACCTCACTCCCCCGGACTCCTGCACCACCCCCCCGCTGCATTGCTGTCTGTCTCCCGCGAGCCCGGCACTTCTCCGTGGTGCCGGGCTCATTTGCCGGGGGAATCCAGCGGCGATCTCACGGCTGCAGGCAGCTCCTCCTTAAGAGAAGGAGGAGGCCTGCAGTACCCCAGCCTGCCGCACCGCATCGGGTGGCGCAGCGGCAGCTGGACGCCTGAAATAGACTTTCATCGCCCCAAGCGAGGCGGCCAAACCCTGCAATAGCGCCCGCCTCCGTCTTGGCCCGTCGCAACTGAATTTCAGGCGGGCGCTACGGGAATCCGGGCGAGCGCTAAATTTCGGGCGCTAAAGACCTGGCGGGGCCTTACTGAATTTCTAGGCCAGAGTGCCTGAGCACTTAGAGAAATTTGAGCTGATTAGAGAGACCCAACATGGATTTGTAACGGGTAGGTTATGTCTAATGAACCTAATGGAATTTTTTGAGGAAGTAAGTAGAATAGTAGACAGAAAATGTCTATGGATGTACTTTATGTGGACCTCCAGAAAGCATTCAATAAGGTTCCACATGAGAGATGTTAGCTAAAACTAAAGCTCATGGAATTGAAGGCAAATTATTGACCAGGTTAGGAGATTGGTTAGGCGGTAGAAGATGGAGAGTAGTGATAATTGGTATGTACTCGAATTGGAAGGAAGTGACTAGTGGTGCTCCATAAGAATCTGTGCTGGGGCCTCAACTATTCACTATGGCCCAGATATTCCAACTGCAGGCCTCCCGCGGGCGGAGGACTGCGATCTGGAAAAATCTGCGCCCTTACCTGAGGGTTCCTGGGACGCACACAATTCCGATGCTGGGCCTCTCCAAACTGCAGGTGCGCAGGGCCCTCGTATCCCAGAGGCGCAGGTAGTTCGCAGCGTCCCTGTGATCACGTGGGCCATGGGGAGCCAATCACAGAAGGGAATCTCCCTTCAGGAAGACCTGTCAAATATATGAATGGAGATCACCCCCAAAACATAGTAAAACTTTCAATACATTTTTTAAACATCACATTTTTAAAATGACTTGAAATTAAAATAAATTTAAATTTTTGAAAAAAATAAAGTTTTTTATGGGGCTAAAAATAAACTTACCTTTTTTAAAGTGTTTTAAAATGATAAATCAGTGGGAAAATTTTTTTTTTTTTTTACTTCTTTTCAACTGTTATCCTGGTAAAAGCAGGCCTTACGCCGCTTTTCCCAGGCGCAAGAATTGTCAGGGTTTTCTGCGGGCAGAGGGTCTCCAAAAAGCGGAACTATCCGCCCGCAGAGGCCCTTCTCCCAGGCAGCTGGAGGATCTGTCAAGAGCTTTCTTGACAGATCGGAAATGCCGGTTCCCAGCGCATGCGCAGTGCATACCTGAAACCGGCATTTCTGGTGTCCCTACGGGTGGGAATATCCGGGCCAATATTTATTCATGACTTGGATAACACAATAGAGAGCCATATATCCAAGTTTGCAGATGATGCAAAGATTGGTGGCATAGTAAGTAGTGTAGACAGGAGCATAAAAATACAAAGAGACACTGATGGATTAAGTGAGTGGGCAAAACTGTGGCAGATGGATTTCAACACAGGTAAGTGTGAGGTCATCTATTTTGGACCAAAAAAGGATTGATTCGAGTATTTTTTAAATGGTGAAAATCTAGGAACAGTGGAGGTCCAAAAAGATTTAGGGGTCCATGTACACAGATTACTAAAATGTAGTAGTCAGGTACAAAAAATAATCCAATTGGCCAATGGAACATAAGCCTTTATATCTAGAGGGTTAGAATATAAAGGGGAGAAAGTTTTGCTACAGCTATACAAAGCCCTGGTTAGACCACACCTGGAGTACTGTGCACAGTTCTGGGCACCACACCTTAGAAAGGACATATTGGCCTTGGAATGAGTGCAGCGCAGATTCGCCAGAATGTTACCAGGGCTGCAAAGGTTAAATTATGAGGAGAGATTACATAAACTAGGCTTGTATTACCTGGCATATATAGGGTTAAAGGGTGATTTGATTGAGGTTTTTAGGATTTTGAAAGGAATTGATCGGGTAGAAAGAGAGAAACTTTTTCCACTAGTGGAGGAGTCTAGGACAAGGGGACTGGGCCCAGAATTTGCGGTCTTGATGACTGCAAACTGGCAGTGTTCGCCGTCATTTTGCCTTTGAAACTGACCGCAACTTCAGGATTTAGCACATACGGAAATCCTGAAGTTACGGTCCATCATTCACTGCTCCTCCTCGGGCTGTGCTGTGCTCCCCACCCCCCCAGAGCCGGCAATCGGTGAAATCTCTCAAATCAGCTAAACTGACCAAAACTTCACTCTTCCGCAGTAAGTACACTGTTAAATACCCCATTAAAAGTTAGATCCAAAGGATTAGGTGTAACTGGGGTTTTAACAGCTTATTGACTGCTAAACAAAAGGTTATGGTCCTGAAAAACCAGTTTTAATTTTGTGCAGTGTCAAAGTTTATCCATTTTAATTTTTAAAAATGTTTTTAAGAAAGTTTGTTTATTTCAGGTTTGCCTTTTCCCCAGGAGAGCCCCAATCTTTGATTTGCTGCCTCTAACATTTAAAAAAAGTTAGAATTTTAAGAACTTACCCACATCCTTGTTCGCTGTCTGTGAGAATTCTGTGTTTTGATTGGCTGCTTAAACAGCTTGTTGACATCACAGCAGCTCTTCACTGGGAATCCCCATTAACTTCCGTTGATTTCAATTACGCATCGGAAAAGCCGAAATTCTCGACACCAAGATCGTGAGCTATTTGTGTGAAGCCTTTGCTTCGCCGCTGACTGCAAATTCCGGACAACAACCTTAAAATCAGAGCCAGGCCATTCAGGAGAGAAGTTAGGAGCACTTCTTCACACAAAGGGTGGTAGAAGTGTGGAACTCTCTCCCACAAAACGCAGTAGATGCTAGCTCAATTAATCATTTTAAATCTGAGATTGATAGATTTTTGCTAGCCAAGAGTATTAAGGGCCCTGGAGCCAAGGCGAGCAAATGGAGTTTGGTCACAGATCAGTCATGATCTCAGTGAATGGCAGAACGGGCTCGAGGGGCTGAATGGCCTACTCCTGTTCCTGTGTTCCTACAGGATAGTTTTCACAAACGAGCCTAGCATAGGGAGAGTATAAATAACTCCAACTCTGCCCATTTGTATGATTGAAAAGCTTGTTTTACTACCGATTTCCACTCCTCACCCAATAGAAATGTAACATTTCAGGTCTCTGTTCTCACCAGGGAGCTGCTAGTATGATATGTTAATTGTATTTGGGAGTGACTTTGTATATCATCGTGTATGTCAATGCTTCATAGAGGTTTGACTGCAGATCCAGCAGCACCTGAATTTGGTACAGTTGTGTGCACAGCACTACTCGACTAGTATTGACTGTTTTTGGCTCAGGTGCCTCCAAATTAACATCCAGATCAGTCCCAAGTCTGAGTTCCAAGTTTCTCAAAGTGCTTTTACATTGATGCTTAATTTGGATTGTGGGAGAGAAGTGCCGGCTCCCCACATGTACTCAGCTACATCTGGCACTCTTATGTCAGGGGCAGAATCTTGGATTCATGAGACAGTGCGATAAGGAAACCAGATTTAACAGTGAAAAGGCAGGGCCTTGACACACTGGGATTGCACCTTCAGTGGTGCTGCTCCTGCACACATCAATCAGCACCTGCTGGAGCAAGAGGAGATCTAAGTAGAAGATCTCCAGGAAGCAAAATTCAATCATTCTTTTTAAAGCCCCTGTAAGGTAGGAGACTTTCACTTGCGTTTTTAAAATGCTATAGCTATGGATTATACCAAAACAATTCCTCTCCTGAAGGCGGTGGCTTACACTGGGGTATGGTTCCACAGGTGCTCTGTTTCTTCTTATGTGAACCTAGACAGTGAGTATCAACAAACTATTAGACTGTGATTGGGTGGGAACAGAATCAGGATCAGCATTATAGACAAATACATAGATACATAGATACATAGAAGATAGGAGCAGGAGTAGGCCATTCGGCCCTTCGTGCCTGCTCCGCCATTTAATGAGATCATGGCTGATCCTTTAATTCAGTATCCCGTCCCCGCCTTCTCTCCGTAACCCTTAACCCCTTTTGCCCGTAGAAATATATCTAATTCCCTCTTAAATATATTTAATGAGCTGGCGTACACTGCCCTCTGTGGCAATGAGTTCCACAGGTTCACCACTCTCTGAGTGAAGAAATTCCCCCTCATCTCTGTCCTAAATGGTTTAGCCCTTATCCTTAAATTATGTCCTCTAGTTCTGTTCTCACCCGCCAAGGGAAACATTCCTTCTGCATCCAGTCTGTCTAGACCTGTCAGAATTTTATACACTTCTATGAGGTCCCCTCTCAATCTTCTAAACTCCAGTGTGTACATCCCTAAACTACATAGTCTCTCCTCATAGGTCATTCCCGCCATTCCTGGTATCAGCCTGGTGAATCGCCGCTGCACCCCCTCCATGGCAAGAACATCCTTCCTCAGATGAGGCGACCAAAACTGTACACAGTACTCGAGGTGTGGTCTCACCAGTGCCCTGTACAGCTGCAGCAAGGTATCCCTGTTCCTGTATTCTAACCCTTTTGCTATGAAGGCCAGCATACCGTTTGCCTTCTTGACCGCCTGTTGCACCTGCATGCTCGCCTTCAGTGACTGGTGTACAAGAACACCCAGGTCTCTCTGTACTTCCCCCTCTCCCAATCTATTGCCATTTAAATAATAATTTGCCCTCCCGTTCCTGCACCCAAGGTGGATAACTTC
The DNA here is from genome assembly GCF_052327205.1 of Somniosus microcephalus. NCBI lineage: Eukaryota > Metazoa > Chordata > Chondrichthyes > Squaliformes > Somniosidae > Somniosus > Somniosus microcephalus. The sequence continues at coordinate 10,165,478 of NC_141019.1, forward strand.
GCACTTGTCCACATTATAGTGCAAATGCACACACCCTTTCCAGCAGGGTTACTGGGTAACGACCAGGAGTTGGAGACCTGGCTATTTTTTATTCTTCCCCTTCCCTCCACGCTCCATCATTCATTTTTCTTATCTAGCACCAGGACCTCAAAGATTCGATTGGAGAAGTGATGGAAACTATTGTGTTTGTTATAATTTAAGTCCATTATTAATGAGCATGGGTGATAGATAGATTTGGGCACTATATCGGTCAACAACCTCAACCTCCCTCAGAGATAATTCCATCAAGGAAGATTAAGGATTTCTCTCCAAGGTTTGGTCTCTCTTTTGCCCCCTGGAATACCAACTCTTTAGGCAGTATGAGCCTGGGATCAGACTTTCCCTTTCCCTGGAAAGGATCCATGTCATTGCCCAACAAGAAACCTGTGGAATGGTCAGTGACCCTATCTAAGGTTCCATGGTTACTAAGTAGTTGAAGACCCCTTGGAATGATATACAAACAGGGCTTGGGGCACAGCTCTGATCATTGACCGGTGAAAATATTTGCATTGGAAACTGGGGTGTGCTCGGCTAACATGTCTTGTGCGATCCATTGCACATTCATCAGAAGCTGCGTGGTGCTGAGCGTTGGTGGATCCTCAAGGCTGTAAATATATCTGTGGATGCCCTCACACTAGTAACTCCTTGAGGATTACTGGAATCAGTCCGTCCTGGAGCTTCAGTGGTGGTGCAATTCCCTCTGGCAGTGGTTCTCTCTGAATTCTTTCCAAGGTTCACCAGTTTAATAGCTTTGGCAAGGGGTTGAGAGGGCCACAGTAATCAATTTCTGTAGTTGCGAGTAATTTGACACAATCATTGCTCTCTAGTTATATTATTTGATATTGTTGGAAAACTTCAAACCAATGGCCAGCTACCACCTTCGTCAAGAGGGAAGCTCTCGATCAAACATGACTTCCAATTTGGAGTGGCTGATGACTTCTATGTTGCAAGTGATTGAGCCAAGATACTCAGCTATAAGCCGAATCATGACGCTGGTTCTGTCTGACTGCTTGTCTGACTGCAGCTGAAATCATAAACAAGCTGCAGTGACCTCCTGTTAGCCGCACATCCACTAAATAGGGTTATGTTACAATAGCTTCAAAGGGAAAGAGAGCTTTTCGGAGAAAGAGCAGGGCCTTTAAAATCATACTTCAAGCCTCTTCGGAGCACGCGAGCTGCTACAAAGGAGGATTATGATGCAGCATGTCACGAGCCAGGAGGATCACTGGGGAGGTAAAATGGGATCAGTGGGTTGCGTTCCTCTGTGAGGGCATGCAATTACGCAAAAATTAGTTTGTCTTTTTTCCATTGGTTAAAGTCTGTCATCATTCGAGGTTCCTCTGGGTTAGTGCCAATGACTGCCGAGTTTCAACAAATCTGTGAGGCCATCCTCGGGGTCTGGTGAGAGCACTATAGCGAGTTGACTTTAGACAGACTGTAGTAAGGATGCATCTGCATGGACGTTTGAAAAGCCGATGGAATGTGCTGTGCAGCTAAAAGGCCTTAATGAACCACTTTACTGGGCAGAAGTGGACTCCACATTGCATCTCTTAGCTAATGGTGAGCCAGTAGACATGGACAGTATTCATTTCAAATTCTTAAGAGCTGCTCTAGGTCATAGAGTCATAACAGCACAGAAGGAGGCCATTCGGCCCATCGAGTCCATGCCAGCTCTCTGTAGAGCAATCCAGTCAGTCCCATTCCCCCGCTCTATCCCCGTAGCCCTGCAAGTTTATTTCCCTCAAGTGCCTATCCAGTCTCCCCTTGAAAACATTGAGTGTCTCCGCTTCCACCACTTCCGTCAGCAGCGAATTCCATGTCATCACCACTCGCTGCGTAAAAAAGTTTTTCCTCACGTCCCCCCGTATCTCTTGCCCAATACCTTAAATCTGTGTCCCCTAGTCCTTGTACCATCAACTAGTCTAGCCTATCCAAACCCGTCATAATCTTATACACCTCTATCAAATCACTCCGCAACCTCCTTTGCTCTAATGAAAACAAATCCAGCTTCTCCAACCTGTCCTTGTAGCTAAGATCCCCCATCCCCGGAACCATTCTGGTAAATCTACTCTGCACCCTCTCAAGGGCCTTCACATCCTTCCTAAAGTGTAGTGACCAGAACTGGACGCAATACTCCAGTTGTGGCCTAACCAGCGCTTTATAAAGGTTCAGCATAACTTCTCTACTTTTGTACTCAATACCTCTATTTATGAAGCCCAAGAAACCATATGCTTTGTTAACCACTCTCTCAATATGTCCTGCCACCTTCAGGGACCTATGCACATTAACTCCCAGGTCCCTCTGTCCCTGCACACTCTTTAAAACTGTGCCATTAAGTGTATATTGCCTCTCCCTGTTCCTTCTGCCAAAATACATCACCTCACACTTCTCTGTATTAAATTCCATCTGCCACTTGTCTGCCCATTCTGCTAGCCTTTCTATGTCCTGTTGCAGTCGATTGATGATATCACAGTTTGTCACATCCCTAAGTTTGGTATCATCAGCAAATTTAGAAATTCTACTCTGTATTCCAATATCCAGGTCATTTATTTATATATATATATATATATATCAAAAAAAAGCAGTGGCCCCAGCACTGACCCTTGAGGAGCACCACTGTCCGCCATCCTCCAGTCTGAAAAACAGCCATTTACCACAACTCGCTGTTTTCTGTCCTTAAGCCAATTCCTTATCCAAGCTGCCACTGGCCCGCCTATTCCATGAGCCTCAATTTTGTTAACCAGCCTTCTATGTGGTACTTTGTCAAACGCCTTCCGAAATCCATGTAGACAACATCCATTGCATTCCCTTCATCGATCCTCTGTTACTTCATCAAAAAATTCAATTAGGTTAGTCAAACACGAGATCTGCCTTTTACAAACCCGTGTTGGCTCTCCTTGATTAGCTTAAACCTCTCCAAATGCCCGTTAATTTTTTCCTTGATTATTGTTTCTAAAACTTTACCCACCACTGATGTTAAACTGATCAACCTGTAGTTACTAGGATTGTCCTTACACCCGTTCTTGAACAATGGTGTCACATTTGCCATTTTCCAATCCTCAGGCACCTCCCCTGCATCTAGGGAATATTGGAAAATGATGGCAAGCCCTTCCGCTATCTCCTTCCCCAATTCCCTTAGCAACCTGGGATGCAAGCCATCTGGACCAGGCGACTTGTCTACTCCTAAGCATACCCAGCCTTTCTAGTACATCCTGTCTATCAATTTTCACCCCTTCCATTGCTTCTACCTTTTCCACTTCTACCGATATTTTGTCAGCATCCACCTCCTCAGTAAACACCGATACAAAGTACTCACTGAGTATTCTAGCCTTGCCCTGCGCCTCTAAGCATATATCACCTTCTTTGTCTCTAATGGGCCCCACCCCGCCTCTTACTACCCACTTACTGTTTACATGTCGGTAGAAGATTTTTGGGTTCCCTTTTATGTTAACCGCCATTCTACTCTCATATTCTCTCTTTGCCAATCTTATTTTCATCTTCACTTCCCCTCTCAACTTATTGTATTTGGTCTGGTTCTCCCTTGAAGAATTCACCTGACATTCATCATACACCCTTTTTTTTTGTTTCATCATTTTCTCTATCTCCCTCGTCATCCAAGGAGCACTTGCTTTGGTTCCCTTACCCTTCCCTCTTGTTGGAATGTACCTAGCCTGTACTTGGAACATCTCCTCCTTAAAGATCACCCATTGTTCCATTACAGTTTTTCCTGTCAGTCTTTGGTTCCATATTACCCTGGCTCGATCCTTTTGCATCCCATTGAAGTTAGCCCTATTCCAGTTTAGAAGTTCCACTCTAGATTGTTCCTTGTTCCTCTCCATTGCTAATCTAAATCTTATGATACCTCGTACCCAAGTGTTCTCCCACAGACACTTGGTCGACCTGGCCCACCCCATTCCCCAGCAGCAGATCCAGCAATGCCTCCTTCCTAGTTGGGCCAAGAACATACTGGTCATGGAAATTCTCCTGAACACATTCCAGAAATTCCTCCCGATTCTTTCCCATTACCCTAGCATTATCCCAGTCGATATTTGGGTAATTAAAGTCCCCCAATATCACCACTCTATAGCTCTTGCATATCTCTGCGATTTCCCTGCAGATTTCCTCCTCTACCTCCCTCTCACTATTTGGAGGCCTGTGGAATAGCTCCAATAGTGTGATTATACCCTTTTTGCTCCTCAACTCTAACCAAATGGATTCTGTCCTTGTCCTCTCAAGAACATCCTCCCTTTCCAACACTACAGATGAGTTATGGCAGTGGTCATGAGCACAGTGCCAGGAAACCACAAACTCATCATGGAGTTGCGCTTCAGAGGCTGATGAATAGGATTCTGTTTGCGGCACAGCTACTTTGGTGTTCCTGAGCATAGTTGTGACCTCTGTCCACAAGAAGAGGTATCCTCATAAGGCAGAAAACTACTGGGGAATCTCGCTGATATAACTGGCTCAAAAGGGGTATCTGTGGTTGCTGTGGCATAAATATCTAATGCTTTAGAGGCCCATGGAGTAATTAGAAAGCTGTAGTTCATGCTTCTGAGCAACGTGCAGGGTAGATTGTTCCTTAATATAAGATTGTAAATTGTTGAGACTTGAGGGAGGGGACCCACTTTCATTGTTTTAATCAATTTCTTTAAGGCTTTGACTAGTGCCTAATGCAACTCTTTTGAAGAAGTTAGAAACTGAGATACATGGCCAAATCTTGAATTTTATGTGGGTTACTCCAACTCCAAGATCTGTCTAAGAATTGATAGAAGACTTTCTGAACCTATGTACTGTATATTGTATAGTACACACACACACACACTAGAAATCCTTCCATTTAGGTTCTCGAAAGGAAAACAATAAAAGGTTGCAATCTTAATGCTAAGCTATTGTTTTGTAAATAATTTTATATATGCAGTGTTTCTTTTCTTCTATTTCTTACCACTGCAGGAGGTCTGCTAGTCTGAACTATAATTCTTGAAGTTCCAAAGTAACTTTCTGTGATTCGATCAGCTCCTTAAATATCCTTGAAAAGTTACCGGGACACTCTGGATTTGAATAATTGTCGGCCACTTTTGAGAATAACTGGCCGTCATATACATGACTGAACAAATCACAATCTGTGTTTGTTCAAAGTGATGTAGTTCCTCCCTCAAGCATTGAAATGAAACTTGAAACATTTGTATCAAGTTGAGTTTGGGCAAGATTATGACTGCAGCTGGCCCTTAAACTTGGCCCGGAATTTGCGGTTGGGATGGTTCGCCGTCATTCCGCCTTTGAAACTGACCACAATGTCGGGATTTGGCGCAGGCGCATGGGGAAATCCCGAAGTTGCGGTCTGTCAAAGACAGCTCCGAAACTGGCTGTGCTGTGCATCGCCCGCCCCCCGCCCCAACACAGAGCTGGCAATCTATGTAATAAGCCAAATCATTGAAACTGACAAAATCTTCGGCTCTTCCGCAGTAAGTACGCTGTTAAATACCCCATTAACATTTAGATCCAAAGGATTAGGTGTAACTGGGGTTTTAACAGCGTATTGACTGCTAAACAAATGTTAAGGGCCTGGAAAAGTGATTTTTAATTTTGTGCAGTGTAAAATTTGTCCATTTTAATAAAAATTAAAATTTTTAAGAAACTTTTCAAAGAATCATTTTAATTTTTTTTTTACGTTTGTCCATCTTTATTTCAGGTTTGCCTTTTCCCCATGTGAGAACCTCAGTCTTTGCTTTGCTCTCTCGAACTACTTAAAAAGTTAGAATGTTAAGAGCTTACTCACTTCCTTGTATGCTGTCCGTGAGAATTCTGCGTTTGGATTGGCTGCTTAGACAGCCTGTTGACATCACAGCAGTTCGAACAAGGAGATTCCCATTAAGTTCCGCGAAATCAAATTCAAGGTCGGAAAACCCGACGTTCTTGACACACAGATTGCGAGATCCTTGTGTGGGGCGTACTTCTGGGCCAGCAGCGAACGCCTTTGTTTCGCCGCTGACGGCAAATTCCGGGCCCTTTTGGCTAGCGACCAAATTAAAAGAACCTCTACAAAGCTAAAACAAGGCAGAACTGTTTAATTTTTGTCTCACCAATACCTGCCTCAGTCAGGGTTGCAGTGCTCTAGGGCACTGTTGTTGGTTGTCCAGGCAGCCTGGCTCATTAATGGAGGGGTGGGGGTGTGGAAGGTGCAATTCTCCCCCCCCCTTGACTCCAGCAACTCTGCAAGCTAACACTCTAATGGGTAAGGTGGTCCTAGCGGGACAGGAAGCTTACAGGTACTCTGTTCTGATAATCTGTGCCGTTCTATCTTGCGTTCCAGGTGTATCGCTATACACCCCTGCGGGGAGGGTGGCAGGGGGGCGGTGGTCTTTAAACCTTGGATCTTGCCAATCTGCACCTAAGCACTCTCGACTTGGGTTAAGTAGGTTGTGTCCCTACAAGGAGAGCGTGTGCACTCCATATTGGGCAAACAGAAACTCCACAGATGTATGTAAAACCCAGAGATGTAGCAAAGGGCTGGAGAAGCATGGGAAATCTGGCAAAGAAGCCGGCTTCCTTCCCTAAAAAAGGGCATTAGTGAACCAGTTGGGTTTTTCAGACAATTCGACAGCTTCGTGATAACTTTTACTGATCCCAGCTTTTTATTTCCAGATTTTTTTTTAACACTGAAATTAAATTCTCCAATTGCTATGGTAGGGTTTAAACTGTTCTGTGGATCATTAGTCCCAGCCTCTGGATTACTAGTCCAGTAACATAACCTACTGTACCTTGTAGACAAGGTTATTTGCGCTGCTGATCATGCCACTGGGAGGAGTTATGAAAAAACATCGTCAGAAGGCTCCAAATGTCTGGCAGACTTAATAATCTGACACCTGAACCAGGTAGGCCCACAGATTGACCTAGAAATGTTGCTCATTAATAGGACCTCTAGCAATAGACCTGTTACTGGGGACTAAGATTGTTCCCACTCAGCTCCAGAGAACTCTGCAAGCCAAAGTCCAACAGGTAGAGTAGTCCTAGCAGAACAAGTAGTGGAAACCTTACCATTGCTGTGTGCTGAAAAGTTGCATGGTCCAGCAATGCCCCTGTACATACTCAGGGGTTACGAAGCTTCAGCTCTTGAGCCTCTCTCTATGCGGAAGAATGTGTTCATTCCATATCAGGCAGACTGAAGCTCTACCTATGAGAGTTTCTCAGTAGTTTGATTTGGAGATGCTGAATTATGGTGATGGGTTTCTGTACATGTCGAACACCACCATATTGTCATCTTGCTGAATTATTTCAAAAGGCTTTGTTGAAATATAATAAACTGCCGGGGAGTTGCGGGGAAAGAATTGATTGGCACGTTGGATCAGCACACACTCTCTTCCCATCTCCTTTTCTTGAGCGTCAGTTTGGCTGAGTTAGCAGCATTCTTGCCTTAGAGTCAGAAGTTGTGGGTCCAAGCCCCACTCAGGACTTGAGCACGTAACCTAGTCTGATCCTTCTTTGCAGTACTAAGGGAGTGCTGCGTTGTCAGAGGTACAATCTTTTGGATGAAACATTAAACTCTGGCCCTGTTTGCATGTTCAGGTGGGCATAAAAGATATCCTGGCACTATTGAAAGAAGAACTGGAAATTCTCCTATGTCCTGGTCAACATTCCTCCCTCAACCAACACCATCAAAATCAGATTAATTGGTCATTCATCTCATTTGGTATTTTTGGGACCTTCCTGTGTGCAAATTGGCTGCCACATTTGCCTACATAACAACATTGTCTGTACTTCATTGGCGGTGAAGCACTTTGGAAAGTCAAAAGGTGCTATATAACTACAAGCTATTTATTTCTTCCAATCTGGGACTTGGTTCAACTCCAACTTTGATCAATGGGGTGAAGCTCTCCTCTCTACTAGTTGCCTTACTACTTGTTACCTTACTACTCTGGGATTAACGGCCTCTATTCTGTCGCCTGTCCATCCTCATCTCTAATGTCAACTGTGAGGAGCTCATTGATTTCTTTTGTCTTCAAAATCTTCCTCCCATTCTGCCTAGCCCTGAACCCTGTAGGTTCTCCCCATCTTCCCCAGCTCTCATCTTCTCCATGACATCCAGCTCCTGCTCCCTTGATTCCTTACCAATCCAACCCTTGATCACTCAGTTACTTCTCCTTGACCACATGATTGCTGACATTATAGGTGGCTCTCTTCTCTTTCCATGTGCATTGAATGCCCCCCTTTCAAAATTGCCTTTATAACCCCTCCTTAAAAAGCCCACCTCGACTCCTCCACCCTCTCCAACTACTGCCCTAACCCTAACCCGCTTTTCCTCTTTAAGGTCCTCAAATATTGTAACCTAGCTCTGTTCTCACCTGTCCTATCACTGCCTGTTACAATTCCTGCAGTCTAGTTTCAGTTCCACCCACCGCACCAAGACCGCTCTGGACAGTCACCAGTGACATACTCTTTGACAACAACCTCAGTGCATTATTTCTTCTTCTTTTCCCCAACTTCTCCACAGCCTTCAACATGTTATGATGTGGAGATGCCGGTGTTGGACTGGGGTGGACAAATGTGAGAAGTCACAACACCAGGTTATAGTCCAACAGCTTTATTTGAAATCACAAGCTTTTGGAGCGCTGCTCCTTCGTCAGGTGAAGTGAAGAGATGCATATAGGCACAGCATATATAGTCAGAGAACACTGCCAGATGATTACAGGTAATCTTTCTAACTGCCCTTTATCCCACCTCGGCAGAGAGATAATCACAGCAATCAAAGGTGTGGATGGTGTCCAAACAGGTCAGTCAGGAAAACATTACATCAAAGAACAATGAGGTGGGGTCACCAGGGGTCAAATATTGCAGATGCTGGGGTCTGTATGAAAAACAAAAAACAAACAAACAACAATAATAAAAATATAAAAATAAAAAAAATTTTTTGCTGGAAATCACAGCAGGTCCGGCCGCATCTGTGTAGAGAGAACAAACCAACGACGACTTGAGTCTGGATGACTCTACGTCAGGTGGGGTTACATGTAGCGTGACATGAACCCAAGATCCCGGTTGAGGCCGTCCTCATGAGTGCGGAACTTGGCTATCAGTTTCTGCTCGACGATTTTGCGTTGTCGTGTGTCTCGAAGGCCGCCTTGGAGAATGCTTACCCGAAGATCGGAGGCTGAATGTCCTTGACTGCTGAAGTGTTCCCCGACTGGGAGGGAACACTCCTGCCTGGCGATTGTTGTGCGGTGTCCGTTCATCCGTTGTCGCGGTGTCTGCATGGTCTCGCCGATGTACCATGTTCCGGGGCATCCTTGCCTGCAACGTATGAGGTAGACAATGTTGGCCGAGTCACATGAGTATTAACCATGTACCTGGTATGTGGTGTCCTCACGTGTGATGATGGTATCTGTGTTGATGATCTGGCATGTCTTGCAGAGGTTGCCGTGGCAGGGTTGTGTGGCGTGATTTCTTTTTTTTATTGTACTTTGTTTTTTGTTTTTCATACAGACCCCAGCATCTGCAACATTTGACCCCTGGTGACCCCACCTCATTGTTCTTTGATGTAATGTTTTCCTGACTGACCTGTTTGGACACCATCCACACCTTTGATTGCTGTGATTATCTCTCTGACGAGGTGGGATAAAGGGCAGTTAGAAAGATTACCTGTAATCATCTGGCAGTGTTCTCTGACTATATATGCTGTGCCTATATTCATCTCTTCACTTCACCTGACGAAGGAGCAGCGCTCCGAAAGCTTGTGATTTCAGATAAAGCTGTTGGACTATAACCTGGTGTTGTGTGACTTCTCACATTCAACATGTTAGACCACTCAACCCTCTTTTACCCTCTCTCCTCTACCCAATCCTATCTCTATAACCTCCTACAGCCCTAAATCCCAGCTCAGATTTCCCACTCTGGTCTACTGTGCATTACCACTCTTCACAGCACTACCAGTACCAGAGCAACTCATCCTGCCACTTTCGAAAGTCTCCTTAAAATCTATTATTTAAACCAAACCATAGGTCATCTCTCCTAACTTGCACTCAGTGTCCATTCTTTCACCTTTTGGTATGTGTCTTTGGATGCTTTGCTGCATTAAAGGCACTATACAAGTGTAAATTGTTGTAGGTTGCATGAGCCCTACATGAAATGAGTGTGGCCAGTCTCGGCCCAGTTCCTACTGGGTACTGGTCTGTACGCAAAACTGCCTGCAATTCAGCATTAACAGCCCTCCAGAGTGGCTGATGTGATTACATGGGATATATGGCACAGAAACAGGCCATTCGGCCCAACCAGTCCACACGAGCCTCCTCCCGTCTTTCCTCCTCTAAATCTGTCAGCTTAACTCTCTATTCCCTTCTCCCTCATATGCTTGTCTAGCCTCCCCTTAAATGCATCTATACTGTTCGTTTCAACCACTCCCTGTGGTAGCGAGTTCCACATTCTCGCCACTCTCTGTCTAAAGAAGTTTCTTCTGAATTCCCTATTGGATTTCTTGGTGACTATCTTATATTGATGGCCTCCAGTTATGCTCTTCCCCACAAGTGGAAACATTGGGCCCGATTTTTGGCTTGTGTGGGAAATGGTCGGGTTTCCCCGAATGTGCGGTTTCTGACACACAAAAAAATGTGTCAGCCAGCTCCATGCAATTTTCCCTCAAGTGGCCAATTAATTCCCAGCATGTGTCCATTTCTAGTCAGAAAGCCGCACAGTATGATGTCATCATTCGTGGTGCTTTCAAGGTCCATAGTAAGCACTGCATCCTCTGAAGGCTTCCAAACGAACCATACAGGATGGCAGAGGAGCCTGCAGCAGCTGTGGCCAGTGCCACAGCTGCCTCCAAATTCGACGAGGCTTCACTGCAGGCATTATTGGATGGGGTTAGGGCCCACAGAGAGGTCCTCTTCCCTAGGTCAGGGAGGAAGAGGCCTCCCACTGAGACCAATGCTGCATGGATGCAGGTGTCAGCAGATGCCAACTCGCTGGGAGTCACCAGAAGAACCTTGGCATTACATCTCTAACTCCTTCCTTTACTCCCCCACAGTACCATCCAGAGCCCCCGTCCTCACTGTGGAGGAGGCAGAGGCTGTGCAGCCAGACTCCTCAGAGGAAGCTCCAACCTCTGAGGGCGCAGCGTCAGCAGAAGTAAGCGCACCCAGCACCAGCGCAGACACTCACACCTCGGGGGGGACCTTCGGGACATAGAGTAGTGTTGTCACCTGGTGTTTCACAGCTCACAAGTGAGCCTCAGCAGATTCTGGAGACAGGGACAGCAGTGGAGAGTCCTCGTCGGAGGGCGTAGGACTCTGCCAGCTCAGCTCAGCTGCGCTGCATGTCGACCCTCTGCCTCTGGGTCCATCCGCAAGAGAAGAGGTGATGGATCTCCATGCACAGATGCAGGAGTCTCTGGCAGGTTTTGTCTCCAGGGTCGCTGCGAGTGTGGAGCGAATGGAGGAGTCCATAGCGACCATGAGCAGAGCCTTTGTGGAGTCATTGGCGCATGAACGCATCACCATGGAAAGGTTGGCAACCTCCATGGAGGAGATAACTCGCCAGGGTATGGAAAACATGGTGAGTGCTCATAAGAGAATGACATCGCTTGAGGAGCGTTGGCCATCTGTTGAACAGAGAAACCAGATCTTCATGGAAGTCCTTCTGAGTAGGACTGCCAGTGCAGATACGGGTCCCCATGGCCCCCTAAAGCGCAGCAAGGTGCTCTCAAGCCACTTCCAAGCGCTGGCCCCTTCTGGCCTGTGCAGCTTCAGGTGAGTGAGCAGCAGCCTGGTGCTCCTGGTGCTCATCCTGCTGTTCCTGGTTCTGCTTCTGCTGCTGGAGATCCTCTAATGGCAAGAAGGGAAGGAAAAAAAGGCGTCCCATGCTTCTCGTAGATGCCTCCGCTGAGGAAGCGCTGAGTGAGGGTGGCGAGAGGGGCTTCCCAGGAGATCACATTGGAGAAGTTTGTGAGGCTCCAACCTTCCACAGCTGTGCCTAAGCCTTGAAGAAGTAGCCCCAAACCTGCAACAACAAGGTCCTTCAACATACAAGTGCTGGCCCTTTAAATCGCAGCTTCTCCGATTGCCCTGCAGCTGAGAGCAAGCAAGCCGGCAAGCTTCACGCCAGGTCTCATCAGCGGGGTTCCCCGCAGGCGTGTTTCACGTGGGGAAAGCCCCAACTTCGCAACGGCCCCTTAAAATCTACTTAAACAAGGTAATAATTGGTGATTTGTGTTCCGACGGCCAGTCCCGCCAGCGGCGGCCAGGACTGAAGCGGGTCGCGGAGAAACGGCGGTCCGAAAGTCGGACGGGGCGGGGAATCAGGCGGGGGGGGGGGGTCGCGACCCGCTTTTTCAGCGATTTTCGGCCCCCGGCCGCCTGGAAAGCCGCCCGACGGCTGGCAGAAAATCGGGGCCATTCTCTCTGTATCCACTCTATCAACATTTTTCATAATTTTAAAGACCTCTATTAGGTCACCCCTCAGCCTTTTTTCAAGAGAAAAGAGACCCAGCCTGTTCATCCTTTCCTGATATGTATACCCTCGCATTTCTGGTATCATCCTTGTAAATCTTCTCTGCACCCTCTCCAGTGCCTCTATATCCTTTTTATAATATGGCGACCAGAACTGTGCACAGTGCTCCAAGTGTGGTCTAACCAAGGTTCGATACAGGTTTAGCATAACTTCCCTACTTTTCAATTCTATCCCTCTGTCAGCTGTGGCTCAGTTGGTAGCACACTCGCCTCTGAGTCAGAAGGTTGTGGGTTCAAGTCCCACTCCAGGGACTTGAGCACATAAAGCTAGGCTGACACTCCAGTGCAGTGCTGAGGGAGCGCCGCACTGTTGGACATTAAACCGAAGCCCCGTCTGCTCTCTCAGGTGGACGTAAAAAGATCCCATGGCACTATTTCGAAGAGTTAGCCCTGGTGTCCTGGCCAATATTTATCCCTCAACCAACATAACAAAAACAGATTATCTGGTCATTATCACATTGCTGTTTGTGGGAGCTTGCTGTGTGCAAATTGGCTGCCGCGTTTCCCACATTACAGCAGTGACTACACTTCAAAAAGTACTTAATTGGCTGTAAAGCGCTTTGAGACGTCTGGTGGTTGTGAAAGGCACTATAGAAATGCAAGTCTTTCTTTCTAGAAATAAACCTTAGTGCTTGGTTTGCTTTTTTTATGGCCTTGCTAACCTGTGTCGCAACTTTTAGTGATTTGTGTATTTGTACTCCGAGATCCCTTTATTCCTCTACCCCACCTAGACTCGCACCCTCCAAGTGATAAGTGACCTCCATATTCTTCCTACCAGAGAAATAGAAAACACTACCTCATTGCAGTAAAGTGTACTGTTCTGATGTTGATAGGACACTGCAAAATAGAGGTAGCTGACTGTGTTTGAATTGGCAATGAAATGAGAGGGGGATCTATTGATGAGTCCCCCACCTCAATGAGGAAAATAATCCCCCCCCCTTTTTAAAAAAAAAACCCCACCAGCATTGGTCATATATGTACGTTAACAGATTACAATCTATTCACTGGATGCAATCACATTTTGCAAATGATCATAACTTGCTCAATCTTTTAGAGTTATACCTGGCATATAGCATCATATGCGCGCAAGAATTGGCTGCTATTTGCTGCATAAGTGATGACTGCAAGAAAGCTAACTTAAAATCCACATTTTTTCTGAATTTGCAAAAGCTGACCGCAAAACCCCCGACTTCTAATTTTGCTTTGCTGCCACTGTAAATTATAATGACTGTGAAAGAGCGGTCAAAAAAATAATAATCACCAGCTGACATGTCCTGTCCAGCTCGAGCTCTCCTTTTCCCTTCTCTTACATAATTTAAATGGTTTTATGAGCACTGACTGGGGCACTTTTATAACTCTGTAAAACTGAGCAAATAGTTTTTTTTTTCAATTTGCTTCCCTCCTCTCCGAAAGGCAGCGACTTTTACTGGGGTACAGTTCTGCTGCCAATGGCAGCCCTTCAGCTCCTCGCCCACTTGACCATTCATCATGTGTGAGCCTAGACACTGACGTATCGCCAAATTAATTGGCTGTGGCAACATCCCAACCAAGCCCAATCCTGTCCTCGCCTGCTATTCCCACATACTTTCCAGCTGAGGAACTCGGACCGATTTTCTCCTCCCTAGCCCATGGGCACTGAGGCTAATCATAGCACCCCTACTGCTGCCCCAGCTGAGATGAGCTAGCTCAGCACAGGATCAGACCTGGGACCTTGCTGGGCTGTATGGCTCCGTGCCATACCACAAGTGCATTTAACTTGGTATTTTTGTATCCATGTTTCTGATTAGCAAATCATTGTTGCAGAATGAAATATGATGAGAAAAGAGGTGGTGTTGTGGTAATGCCACACACTGGGGCAGTAACCCGCACCAGCAAAAGTCAGAAAGTTTCAGGTTTGCTTGCCCCTCACTCTACTCCGTTCCAGCCCTGAGCTGTGCCAGGTAGAGACCAACCATTTCTCTGAAAGGGGGAGGTGGACGCAGAAAATCAAATGGGGGTTGGCCAGTCAAGGAGGACATCGGCCGAGGCCAGGAAACGGAATGGCCACCTGTCCTGAGTGACAGAGATGTGGGACCTAATAATGGAGAGATAAACTGAGGGTGTATGCCCATCACTGGAGAAATATCAATAAAATTTAATTTACAACAAAAGTGCTGATGCGTAAATACTTACTAAGGAGAGAACTTCTTCAATCTGCAGGGAGTTGTCTGCGGATGACCAAATTTCCCTCCTGAAGTCAAGTGCAATTGAAATTATTATGCTGCGATCAAACCAGTCCTTCACATTGGAGGATATGTCCTGGAGCTGTGGAAATGATGAATTCAAATATAATATAAGTGACGTCACCAAAGGTAAGCAATAAAAGAAAACAAAACCATATTCATTCTACATCCTCCACATACGAGTGCAATCTAGCTTGATAGGTTCTGGGAAGTCCACATGCTGAGCACTCGCAATGACATTGTAGATACGCAGTGCCATCCATGGTCTCCTCCCATATTGTGTAAAGGCCGAAGAGGCGAGGACCTGCACTTGTTGCTGTGCTAGTTCACTCCTCCCCAGCTAATGTTTATGTGCTACTGGCGCTAAACCTCTTGTTGCCAGAATTCTAATACAAAGTCTCCAGTCTTACAGGAGTAGGTTAGATTAATCAAACAGAAAATTAAATATTCTGTTAATTTAATCTGGCATATCTCGTTTTTTCTGTCGCTCTTTCAGATTTCCCAGGAGTCAGTTGGCACAAGGTAACGAACCTTCAGAAAATTAGTTGCTGGTCTGTCCTTATTAAAACAAGTACGCAAAAGTTATGGGGCTTGATTTCCAGCGGTAATGGCTACTGGCTGTGAAAGCCTTCAGCCCCAATCCTCCTACACTTGCACTTACAGCAGAAGGTACTTATCTTCTCTGTGGCTCCAACGGGTAGCACCCAGGCCCTACTCGGATCATCCAATCTGAGCGGGATAGACGCAAGGCCTAAGGCACACTTCTGGGTGCTACTCTAAATGGGCAACCATTCCGCCCCCCCCCCCGCATTTCTGTGGGATGGATCTTACTTATGCCTGATATGAGCACATAACCGTTTCCCCCCACTCCCCCCAACGATCTCCCAAGAAATTCCTGTGCAATGCAAAGGGATGGAAACCTGACCTAACGGGCTAGGCCCTTCTTTCTGAGTGTTCCCTGGACATGCAGCAGAGGAAAATCAGCCACGTGCTCTTTAGGGCACATGGTAATACCGATGACCAATCCTGTGGTTCGTGTGGGGAAGGTTTCCTCTGATCATTACTTGTAGCGAGATCATAAATCTGTTCTAAAAGAATGAGTCTCTGATTTCACTAAAAGTAGCAATAGAAGGAAGCCTTCCCCCACAGAGAACAAATATAACTGGCAAAAAAAATGCTAGTGTTAGCATAAAATGGCTACGCACAAATGAGAATGTTACACTCTGTAGATTTTGCCCCAGCTGCACTGTGGGGGCTGTATGGTACACCCTTTAGCATTGACCCATGCAATACGTTGCCTGCAAAGTAAAAGCCGCTATAGTTGGGTCAGCATGTCTGCTGAAGGCTTTAAATACTGTGCAAAATGCAATAGCAAATTCATGAAGCTTTACATCATGTCGTCAATGCTTGTCCCCTAAATGCAATATCACAACTTGCCAATTTGTCTTGGGTTCATAAAAGGTGCTTATATGGAATGAATACAGTTTGCTGCATTATTCAGTAAACCTAAGAAATCCAGCCATGCTGAGCTGGCCATTGCTGAATGCTCATTACATCAAGCATAGATTACACCAATCTTTTCAAGTAACATGGAAGTAAGCTAAGTAATACCACCACCCCCACCCCTGCCTTAGGCAAGCACTGCTCATCTTGGATATCTTAGCTCCACCTGGGACAGTACTTCTAAGGCAATCCAATTATACTGGTCAGCACTGGGTACACTGCATGATAATCAAACAAAGCTTTAATATCGCCCTGAGGGAAAATTGGGAGGTCTCCCAAACCATAATCAAAGAAAGTATCTTAAAATTAGCCTGGCTTTGTGGGTAACCCATTCTACATGAATGGGTATGACTGCACCCGTGCCATTTTCATTGGGAGGTCCTGCTTCTGGGATATCCACAGACTCCTATCGAGAAGGGTATTTGAGAAAACCAAGGTAAATCTGGCACACTGCATGCTGATTTCAGAACCATGATCCAACCACAGGAGCAGATGAGCCACCCAGCCAACTTGGGACATTCCTGTCTGTCTACAGGCAATTGGCAACAGGACTCTCCTGAGGATAGTGACTAATTGCTTAAAGGTTCATTTTTAGGCTAAAGCTGCAAATGCGCAAAAGCTTAATCAAAAGTTGCTCAAACCCTCAGATATTGGCACCAGAGGTCCCTAGCACCAGAGTGGAACCCTTTCTCCAGATATTGCTTCGAACATAGCATTACTGTTCATGAGATTTCTCATGGCTGCATCCCTCTGTTTATCCCAGTTGTGGGGTAGACAATACAGCAGCAGATGCTCTCGGTTGCCTCACTGTTCCTCCTCATGAGTGAAAAATCTACCAAGAGATTTTTCAGGCATTGGGGCATCTCTAGACACACTGTTTGCCTTGACAGACAACAACTAGCTCCTGTGTTTCTGCTATAAGATGCTGGCTGTGTGAGACTGGAAGCTGGACAATCTTTCCTTTACCTAGACACAAAGGTTTCAGTATTCATTTTATCTTATTTCCCCTATACCCACAGGTAGTTAAAAGGTACAAGGATTCCTTTATTAGCCCTGCAAACTGTGGATCTCAAAATCATGGAATTAAGTAGAGGAAGCATCCCAATGCCTTGCAAGAGGTATCTCCTCTCTGTTGAATCTGATCCCAGAGCCTTTCCAATTCATGGACTGGTTATTGAAAGATGACAAACATTAGATCAGATCACCTGCTCTTGATTAGTTCCTCCAGGCCACCCACTAACATTGGAAAATGTGCAGTGGTCTTCTACTAAGTCGGTCAGTTCTATCTCATGCGATGTCCCACATATTCTACAGTATCTGATTTCGAAAATTATAGTTCAATTGGCTTCCTGTTGCGGCTGTTGAGTTTTTCATGACCTGTTTGAGTTTGGTTCATTAGAGGGTCAAGATTTGGTATCCTGCTTTAAGCAACCTATTTGGCATTGTCACTAGTTCCCAATTTGTACCTTAATTTAGTACTTTACAAGTCAATGTTGCCAATGTTCAGACGTGCGAGGCTGAGGCCTAGACTTTCGAGCCCTGACCCACTGGTTTTTGCAGCAGATCTTACAGGGTTAGTGAACTGAAAGCCTTTATAGGTTGTTATTGA
Organism: Somniosus microcephalus; assembly: GCF_052327205.1. Lineage (NCBI taxonomy): Eukaryota > Metazoa > Chordata > Chondrichthyes > Squaliformes > Somniosidae > Somniosus > Somniosus microcephalus. The sequence continues at coordinate 10,183,342 of NC_141019.1, forward strand.
TTTGATAATCTCACTCGGAAACCCTTAGGATTCACGAAGTGTTCCTACCGAAAGTTGCTCTCACACCAGAAGAGAGATTTTGCGTTCACTGTGTGCCATATGAAGCAATTTCAGAAGTCTTGAGTTTGTTTACTGTGGTTTGAAGACTGAAGGCAAACCAGTGGCCTAGTATTGGATAGCTAAGTGGGTGGTAATTTGTATTCTATACTGCTGCCATATTGTAGGGAAGAAGCCTAGAGGTCATTTCCACCCATTTTAAGATGGCTTCCTAGGCACTATTTGCAAGGCTGCCATGTGGCGTAATCTTCACACATTTACTAAGTGTTACTCTCTGGATTTGACTGCTGTGTGCAAACATTACTTTGGCAGGTCTGTCTGCCTCCTCTGCAGGTGTCCTTCTGAATTGCCACAGCTTTGGTATACTCTACTCCTATGATGTGTGGAGAAACTTAAATGAAAAAAAGGTGGATTACCCACTTTCTAGGGCATCCTCATTCTTTGAATGATTTGCATCCTCCACACACAATTCCCTTCCACCCCTCAGGCCTGCAGGGGTGTAGGTTTGAGATTAGGAGTTTGATGCTTGGGGGGGGGTCATTTTAACCCCCCTTCACCACCCCCCCGCCCCCATTGACTGACAGGAGAGTGTCCGGGAGAGGGGGAGTTATATTGGTAAAAATGTGAAACGCGACCCTACCCCACCGCAAATGAGCCTGCTTCCGATTTAACCGCAGCGGGTTTGGTGTTGTCCAAGTAACCCGCTCTGGAGAGGCGTGTCAGTGATTATAAATATTTAAATGAGTCTCCGTTCCTCCGACTTTGCGAGTCATTTGAATTTAATGGCTGTGCGCCGGGTTTCCCAGGGCTCGGGAACCTGGCAGCTGAAGGGAGACGGGAGGTGCGTTTCCAGCACTACTTGTGGGTCAGGAGTAGGAGTGCTTCCCCCTGGCACCTCAAGCAAACCTTCTGCAGCGTTCTCTCCTCCCCATGATCTTCAGTGTCGTTTTCCATTCCCCCCCCAACTCCAACCCCCGATCTTCTCCGGTTGCCGGGTATGGTCCTCAGCGGTCCCTGGCTGCGGCCTTCCACCTCAGTCTTACCTGTCGGCAGCTGGCCAGCCTCTCAATCTAGTTAGCTGCTGGGTGGGAAACGGAGTAAAATAATTCTAATGAGATCCTGCCATTAAATTCGGCAGGCTCTCCGCATTTCCGGGTTTCCCGGCCGCAGACGCGCTTCCGCTCCTTCCCTGTCAATATTGGGGCCTTAGTTTCACTTCATCTCAGGTCAAAACAAGCTGGTGCAATGGGTTTTCGTGGGACATTGGAGTAGAGGATCATGCATAGCAATGCTAATCTACATCATCATGACGCCTTTTTGTGTGCATACTCAGTACGTGAATCTATCAAGCCAGGCTTTACTCTTATGGCATCTGCAGGAACAAAAAATGATTACAACTCCTTTTATGATCATTTATCTTTAGGGTTATTTGAGTCTTCTAACCTAAAGTCAAAAGAATGAAGGAGAAAGAAACATGATGTGCAAATTGACCGTTTACTTGTAACATTGTTTTTTTGATTTCCACCCAATAAATTTAACTTTCAGATTTTCGCCTGGAATTTTGTTTTAAATAAAGAATATTTTAAAATGCATAGAGAGATTTTCACTTTCCTCTTGTATCCTTTCTAGCTGGTCATTCCCTGGAGTTGCTGGAGCCACTGATAAAATTTCAGATTGGCCTGAAGAATCTGAATTTGCACGAAGCAGAACATGTTCTTCTGATGGCCATCTGCCTCCTCTCACCTGGTAAGGACAGCAGCGATGCTTCAACAAAAAAACAAAAATGGCACTATGAATGTAAAATGTGGGAATAGTATGGAAAGCAGGGCCAACCTCCCCTGATGGCTCAGTGATCCATACAGACCATTTGTGCTGATCCCCAGTCTGTACTGAATTTTCTGAACTCAGCTGGGGGTTGCAGTATGGCTGCAGCATTTGCCCCTGGCTAAGTGGGGTAGGGGGCGGGGATGGTGTCAGCCAGGGTTCCAGCTCCTGTCCTTACCCAGTGACCCATATGTGGAATGGATTAGGCAGTAAACTGTCATCTTGGCTCTGTTGGGTCTTGCCTCTGAGCCAGAAGATTGTAGAACTTGAGCCCATAATCTAGGCTGACACTCGAGTGCAGTACAAGTGTCTCATTGTCGGAGGTGCTATCTTATAATTGGATTAAATATTAAACTGAGACCCCGTCTGCTTCTTCCAATACTTGCTTCCATCAATGCCTTGTCTTCATGTAATAAAAGAGAATGAACATGCCATGTGTCTAACTTCACTGGGTTGTCTTGCATGATTTAAAGCTAATTTTCTAATTCCTCTCTTGTATCCCATTTTTTTTTATTCATGGGATGTGGGCATCGCTGGCAAGGCCAGCATTTATTGCCCATCCCTAATTGCCCTGGAGAAGGTGATGTTGAGCCGTCTTCTTGAACCGCTGCAGTCCGTGTGGTGAAGGTTTTTTTGTTTTTCCTCACGGTTTCAGAGGACATTTAAGAGTGAACCACATTGCTGTGTAAGAAGTCACACAACACCAGGTTATAGTCCAACAGTTTTATTTGAAATCACAAGCTTTCGGAGCGTTGCTCCTTCATCAGGTGAAGTTTCAAATAAAGCTGTTGGACTATAACCTGGTGTTGTGTGACTTCTTACATTTGTCCACCCCAGTCCAACACCGGCATCTCCACACCACATTGCTGTGGGTCTGGAGTCACGTATAGGCCGGACCAGGTAAGGACGGCCGATTTCCTTCCCTAAAGTACATTAGTGAACCAGATGGGTTTTTACGACAATCCGGTAGTTTCATGGTCACCATTACTGATACTAGCTTTTTTAAATTCCAGAATTTAAATTCCCCAGCTGCCGTGGTGAGATTTGAACTCACGGCCAGGATTTTACTTACCTGGGTGGGTCCAGTGCAGGCAATGTCGGTGGCGGGTCGCCGCCCCGCTGCTGGCTCCATTCAGCTGTCCAAGATGAACTTACGTTAATAGGGCTTGTTAAGCCCGCCCAGCTCATTTCTCGGCCCAATTAGAGGAAGCAGGTCTGGTGACGTCATTCATGATGCATCATCAGCCGGATTTCTTTAAGGGACAATGGCCATCTTACTTTTGATGTTTGTGCTGTCCGTGTTCTACAGCATTGAAGTGCTGCAAACACTGACGATGACTGCACAGAGGCAGAGGGCTGCACCCAGGCTCTCCCATGACTCCCTCCATATGCTTATGGAGGGAGTCAGAGCACGCAGCGAGGTCCTCCTCCCTTCTGATGGGCGGAAGAGACCTCCCCAGGAGACCAAAACAGCCTGGTTAGAGATTGCAGAGGAGGTCACAAGCAGGGATGTCGTCGGGGGGACCTGGATGCAGTGGCGCAAAACTTTCAATGAACTCATTAGATCACGAAATATTCATACAAAGCCACACTCAACCTCAACCTACTGTGTCTCTCATCACATCCCCATCACTCTGCCTTCCCTATCCTACTCCTGCACATCCTTACCCACACCAACTTGTCTTGCACCTCCACCCATCCCTCTCTATCTACATTATCACATCCCCATCTCACTAGCCATCCCTCACACTCACCCTCATTCTAGTGCAATCATACCAACTAGCAACACACAAGGGTAGCCACTTGGGTGTTTTATCCAATGTTTATGTAAAGTTTGTATTAATGTGCTGTCAAACATTGAAATCTTTATTTTCAACACTTAGACAGATTTGTGTGCACCTTTGGAAGTGGCTTAGTGAGCTGCAGTGAATGGTGAGACATAACGGTACCCCCCTCCACTCCGCCTGCCACCCCCCCCCCCCGGCAACGGTGATGAGTGTGAAAAGAATGGCTTGGTCATTGTAGCGATGCTTTATGGTGTTGGTGTGGGGTGGTGCCAACCTGGCACACTAAAAATTGTGACACAGGTTAGCAAGGCATTAAAAAAAGCAAACCAAGCACTAGGGTTTATTTCTAGAGGGATAGAATTGAAAAGTAGGGAAGTTATGCTAAACCTGTATCGAACCTTGGTTAGATCACACTTAGAGTACTGCGTACAGTTCTGGTCGCCATATTATAAAAAGGATATAGAGGCACTGGAGAGGGTGCAGAGAAGATTTACAAGGATGATACCAGAAATGTGAGGGTATACATATCAGGAAAGGATGAACAGGCTGGGGCTCTTTTCTCTTGAAAAAAGAAGGCTGAGGGGTGACCTAATAGAGGTCTTTAAAATTATGAAAGGTTATGAACATAACAAGAGGCCATCAATATATGATAGTCACTACCACAGGGAGTGGTTGAAGCGAATGGTATAGATGCATTTAAGGGGAGGCTAGATAAGCATATGAGGGAGAAGGGAATAGAGGGTTATGCTGATAGATTTAGATGAGGAAAGACTGGAGGAGGCTCGAGTGGAGCATAAACACCAGCATGGACTGGCTGGGCCCGTTTCTGTGCCGTATATCCTATGTATTCATGTGGCAGCCAGTGTGTACAGCGTAAAGTTAAGTAAATCTGGCCACGATGAGGCCATCCCTGGCCTCCCGGGCAACAATGTGCTCAGGTGCTGATGCCCTGTGTCCTGTGCAGCCTCAGGTGATTGCGGAGAAGGTTGGTGGTGTTGTTGGTGCTGCTGGTGTTTGGGCTCATCGTGGTCTGATTCTGGATCATTAGTCCAGGACTCTGGATTACTAGTCAGTAACATAACCACTATGGTACCGTTCCTTATTGCAGCTATTTGCTGGCTGACTGCCTCCTAGGTTTCCCAGCTCTCTTTTTTTTCTTAAAAGCCTGACTCCAGTGTCAGCTTTTAGTCAAGCTAAATACCCTCTGAGAGCAGAATTCAGCCTAACTTGCTGAGTTCAAATGAATATAGTTGACGCAGCAGCAATTAGTGTGAATGATCACTGCAATATCAAATTATCATTCATTGTCTACAACAGGCTGGTTCACACCTGAAAGCCAAGCTGCCCTATGAATTTAGCCCCTTGAGAACTAAATTTAGCTCAGTTGTAGCATTTTTAACACATTACACCCAGGTCCTCCCATAATAGAATGGTCTGAAATCCCTGAACGTGACGGGGACAATAGGGTTTCTATTCTGGAAGGATGACACTGAACAGCTGCCTTCATCCTGCTCACACAAAGCTGTTTTCTAGTGCGGGAAGAATGAAAGAATGATTTGTATTTACGCCTTCCACCACCTCAGGACGTCCCAAAGTGCTTCACAGCCAATGAAGTACTTTTAAAGTGTAGTCGTTGTTGTAAAATAGGAAACATGGCAGCCAATTTGTTCTCGACAAGGTCCTATAAACAGCAATGAGATAAATGACCAGATAATCAACCAACATCAACAAAAAACGAAATAGACGGAGACTGCAGATCAACAATCAACAGGTGTTTACTGGATGAGGGTAGTCTAAAAACTAACAGTACAGATGCCTGCTCAGGGCTTATATACAGGTGTGGTCACTGCCGGTACTACAGTATACAGGAGCTGTAAAAGTAGTTCTCTCTTAAAGGTACATACACTACACTTCTGTTTCAAGGCTGACACAGTAAGCTTCTCCATGCTTTTGGTTGTTTATGCTGCTGTGAGATCTCTTTTCATGAGTTTTTGTTTCTGCATACATTTTCAGATCGTCCCGGAGTACAGGACCGTGCTCAAGTGGAGCGTATTCAAGATGGGTTATCGGAGACTTTGCAGTTGTACATCCGAGTCAAACATCCTCCTCCAGGTAATCGGTTGCTGTATCCGAAGATGATCCAGAAGTTGACAGACCTCCGGAGCCTGAGCGAGGAGCATTCCAAACAGTACCAGTCTCTGTCCTGTAATCCCGAACATACCATGAAGCTCACACCACTTGTGCTTGAGGTCTTTGGCAATGATTCAGATCAGTGAATCACTTTCTTTTGTTTCAAACTTGTTGGGTTCACACAGGGTAGCAGGCTTGATGGTGCACACACAGCATTTCCTTTGAAAATTAGGTTTCCAATGATCAAATGTGGTGCTGGTGGAGCAACTCTGAATGATTGGACCACTGATTTAAAGAGAGAAGGGGCGGGGTGGTCATTTCAGCGTTCCTGACAAGGTTTCCACCTGCACAGGTGCTGTACAATGTCGAGGCAACAATGGAAAGTGGAAGTGGTCGTTTTCCCCTTCGCAGATACTGCACTTGTCCCTGTAACATGGGGACACGAGGGCAGTGAGGGACAATATCTTGAGTAATGAATGTATTATTAGATGTATATAAACTACATACATCTGATATATTCATTAGACACTCAAAATAATGTGATGTCACCCATCATTGCCCTCAAGTCCCCATGTTACAGGTACAAGTACAGTAGCTTTATTTTCATTCATGGGGTGTGGGCGTCACCAGCAAGGCCAGCATTTATTGCCCATCCCTAATTGCCCTCGAGAAGGTGGTGTCTTTAAATACGCTCCACTTGAGCATTCTTGAATACAACTGAGTTGCTTGCTAGGCCATTTCAGAGGGCAGTTAAGAGACAACCACATTGCTGTGGGTCTGGAGTCGTATATATAAGGACGGCAGACATTAGTGAACGAGATGGGTTTTTACAACAACCCGGTAGTTTCATGGTCACCATTACTGATACTAGCTTTTTATTCCAGATTTATTTAATTGAATTTAAATTCCCCAGCTGCTGTGGTGGGATTTGAACTCACGTCTTCAGATCATTAATCCAGGTCTCTGGATTACTCGTCCAGTTACTACTATACTACCGTACCCATATGGTACGGCTGCAAGGGAGAAAATGACCACTTTCTTGGCTTTGTTTGCCTGTACATTTTAGAGGGGAAAGAATTGTTTTTACAGTAATTTTCTTAATATTTATGAAATTATTTTAAATAATCCAAAAACAAAATTGGGATGCAGCAGGAGCAATGATCACACGTTGTCAATGGCAATACAGCCAGCAATGTCCATCCCTAATGGCAGGTACTAAACTACCACAAGCATCAAGTGCAGCTTTGGAAGCCTTCATCCGTTGGTGCCCTACTTCCTCCTGCCCAGAAAAAAAATATTTACTGCTTGGCCTGCGAGTATCCAGGACGTGTTGATCAGTAGAGCTGATTGACAGGGGACTGATGGATTATGGAGTGTCCTCCTCAAATTCAGCTGCCCTCAAAAATTTGTCACCATCCTCCGCCTGCTTCATGATGACATGCAAGCTGTGATCCTGACCAACGGATCCACCACAGATCCAATTCATGTACGGACCGGGATCAAGCAAGGCCGTGCCATCGCACCAACGCTCTTCTTGATCTTCCTGGCTGCAATGCTCCATCTTGCCATCAGTAAGCTCCCCGCTGGAGTGGAGCTAATCTACAGAACAAACGGGAAACTGTTCAACCTTCGTCGCCTCCAGTCCAGATCCAAGGTCGTCCCATCCTCTGTCATCGAATTACAGCATGCAGACGACGCCTGCGTCTGCGCACACTCTGAGGCCGAACTCCAAACCATCGTCAACACCTTCACCGAAGCGCACGAGAGCATGGGCCTTACACTAAACATCCATAAGACAAAGGTCCTCTACCAACCTGCCCCTGCCACACAGTACTGCCCCCCGATTATCAAAATCCATGATGAGGCCTTGGACAACGTGAACCACTTTCTATACCTCGGGAGCCTACTGTCAACAAGGGCAGACGTCGATGACAAAGTCCAACACCACCTTCAGTGTGCCAGTGCAGCCTTCGGTCGCCTGAGGAAGAGTGTGTTTGAAGACCAGGACCTCAAACCCGGCACCAAGCCCATGGTCTACAGGGCAGCAGTGATACCCGCCCTGCTGTATGCTTCAGAGACATGGACCATGTACAGCAGGCACCTCAAAGCACTGGAGAGGTACCACCAACGCTGCCTCCGCAAGATCCTGCAAATCCATTGGCAGGATAGGCGCACCAACGTCGGTGTTCTCATTCAGGCCAACATCCCCAGCATCGAAGCTTTGACCACGCTCGATCAGCTCCGATGGACAGGCCACATCGTCCACATGCCCGATACGAGACTCCCAAAGCAAGCACTCTACTCGGAGCTCTGACACGGCAAGAGAGCCCCAGGTGGGCAGAGGAAACGCTTCAAGGACACCCTCAAAGCTTCCCTGAAAAAGTGCAACATCCCCACCGACACCTGGGAATCCCTGACCCAAGACCGCACAAAGTGGAGGAGAAGCATCTGGGAAGGCGCCGAACACCTCGAGTCTCTTAGCCGGGAGCAAGCGGAAGCCAAGCGCAAACAGCGGAAGGAGCGCACGTCAACCCAAGAACCCCACCCACCCGCCCCTTCAACCACCGTCTGCCCCACCTGTGACAGAGACTAGGTCCCGCATTGGACTAATCAGTCACCTGAGAACTCATTCTTAATGTGGAAGCAAGTCATCCTCGGTTCCAAGGGATTGCCTAAGAAGACTGCTGAAGACCAAATTAAAATTTGATTGATGGTACATAATCGGGAAATTGCAGCTGAAAGCTTGGGAGGTTCTTGGTGTCGCCACCACTCCCCAGTGTTTGCACATGCGCTTGGGAAGAAGGGACAGTTTTCAAAGGTCCTTTCACAAAACTATATATAAGCATGTAGTACCTATTTATTTCTTGAGCTTTTATTAAATTGGTTCAGGTTCCAAAACTGTGCAGCGATGTCAGTTGCATTTGGAGCTCTTCACCAGCACCGTTCACATTGAGCCAGTGAAAACTTGGGGTTGTAGATGCCGAGAGTTAAAATTACTTAAATTACTAATAATTCGGATGGTCATCAAATCTGAATTACACGCCACACCTGTGTCCAGTCATTCTTTTATTTTTATGGTTCCTATTTGAAAATGACAAGTTCGAGCTTCCTGATGGTTCAGGAATTGATCCAGTGAATGGTTGATTCACAGGCCAGGAAGGTTTCTGGTTCCATCACCGGTCTGTGCCGAGTTAGTTGATCTCAGCCAGGGTAGATGTACGGGTGCTGCATTTGGTCTTGGCACTCCTGGGTAAAGGAGGGGAAAATCAGCATAGGTGCCTGCTCCTTCCTGATCACTGTACACTCCTGCTGGAAGAACACATTTGTTTGTTGGGTGAAGACTCAATTTGGCTTGGCTGTGATACCCTCTTGGTAGAATTCCCTGTAGACACTCACTATCTAGGCTCCGACATGAAGAATGGTCACTTGAGTGAAGTAGTAGAGGACGACGGGTGCCTGTGAAACTGTATCCCAATACAAGTTACCACCTTCAGAAGAGGGGTGCAAATTGTTGGAAAAGGAAGAAAAATACAAGTTGCACCACTTTCCTATATTTGGAGAGCCCATTGGTATTAAGGTGATTCTCTCTTACACTAAATTCTAAAATGTGTTGGAAATGCTGCAGTGACATCAGCCTGACCTGGAGAACAGATTGTGACCTTATTTTCTGTATATTGCACAGTATGCACTCGCTCAATCTATACACCAAACCGTTGTAATACCTAGATCTGTTTGTGAGTAATTCGCTGTCTATCCCATCCTGTTATTCAGCCAGAATTCCTGCACAACAGCAGCCATTTTATGCACTTATTCTTTGGAAGCAAATAACATTGTTTCATACTCAGGAAATCCGCATTCCCTTCAGGGTTTAAAGAAGTAGAAATGTTTAAAAGTATCTGCTTTGACCGGTGTGGCTGTATTAACATATACCCCAGTACTGTGCTGAATCCAGACCTGGGCAGATTGAAAATGTACTTCTTTGACGCCAATGGTGTCATTTACAAACAGATCCGCTGGAGATCTGAATCTTACTGATTGCAAAAGACAATCCTTCCCACCTAGTGTCGCTAACTGGCTGTGGGTGTCCTGCACGTGCCCTAAACTTTATTTTTTGAAATGAATTATAAATGATTGAAGTGATGATTCTTACTGCCTTAAATGTATGCAATAGATGGAAAAAAGGTAAAATAGAAAATTGAGTAGCATGTGTAAATGACATCAAGACAATGCATTTTCTTGCATAAATGAACGAGCAGCACTTATGGGGATATAGGCAAATTTTTTAAAGCATTATTGAGACACAAGATTTTGAGTTGTGTAAATGATTCAAATGTGTGTAATGTAACCCTGGAGAAGTGATGATACATAGTCAGGTAAAAGCAGATACTGGTACAGGGTATGTACATCACATTGAAGCTGTATGTCATTTATACAAAAGTATACTGTGTTTGGACAGGATGTGTGCCTTTTACATGGTTTGTGTACCTGTCTGAGTTGTCAGACATGAGCACTGGCTCTTTTATCACTAATGCAGCTTGCCCAGTTGTAAGTTATAATGCACATTACATTTACCCAGATTGCAGCACATGAGTGAACAGGGAGACCTACGTGAGCCATCCAGTACTAGCTGAGAGTGTGTGGTTACCTTTTTACCTTGGACCTGGAAATTCTGGGATGGGAAAATCAAATTTACCAAATGGAAATAAGGAAGACAAATTTATATTTTGTAAATGTACAGTTTTAGCCTATTATACAAATAGAAGGTATATTTTGCAGAGGATTGTGAATTATTATTGAAAAATTTGATTGTGTTATTTTGGTGACTGCAGAATAATGAATTATATCCCCCACTTCCAAAAAATACAGTGGCTTTGTGTTTGTGAGCTCAGTTCTGTGGGTGTAAAAAATAAGATAATATTGTTATTGGTGTTGTAGAAGAGGCTTGTTCTCGGTGTGTGTGAATGGCATCCTGCTGCGTTGTACAAGGCTTACTTGAGCACAAGGTCCATTAGTTTATGCTGAGGATGGGCAACGCCGTGCAGTTAATTGTAGTGCCGTGTTGCTTTTACTTTAATGTCCCAATCATCATCATGTGTATATAAGGCTGTTCCTAATGGGCTAACTGTAATCTGTCCCTTGTACGTATCTTTCCCCATCCCTCCCCCAAAAGTTCCACAATTTTTTTTTCTTTAAAAAAAAATAGAGAGTTTATACACCATTTATAAGCCATGCACTGCGTAAGTTCCTGTCATTGTGGGCTATGTCTTATCTCAGTTTAGACCTTAGAGTAGGGATTTTAAAATGACTCGTCTGCAAATTGCTCTGTGGGTGTTCCAGTTATCTTGTCCTGGTCAGGCCTTTGGTCTTTCAAGTCTGACTTATTGCAATGCATCACATTTTCAGTGTCAGTTCTTTGAGGAATACCTGTATTGCTTCATTCCATATCCTCCACACACTATGAATATAGCCCAGCTCAATGGATTCTAGGGAAACTTATGTGCTGAGCACATGCATAAAAATGACGCTGCAGATGGACGGTATCACAAGTGGTTTCCTACTTTAAATTAAACTGTGAGAGTAGGACAAGGGGACATGGGTTGAAACGAGTAAAGGATAAATTTAGGACTGATACCAGAGTGTTCAATGTGGGAAATAGATTTCCTGACAGTCGTGGAGGCTGAAACCCTGAAATCATTTAAGAAACAGTTACATTCTGCATTGGGGATGACTTTAGGTCTTAAGATGGGCCAAATGGCCTTCCTCATCTCTAATTATCTTGGGATTTTGTATAAAGCTGCAGGATCTCTTCCATTGCACCAGTTCATTTTTCCCCAGCTACAGTTACCTTGTTCCTCACATTGGCCGTCTTGTCCAAAATTTGGAACAACGTCTCCACCCTCTCTCAAGGAATAATTTAGCGACGAGCAAAGAATCCGATATTCTGCTAATTTAATTTGCCTTGTCCTGGCTTTTTATTCTTTTTCAGGTTTCCTAATGTGTCGATAAACCTCCAGAAATATCTTACCAGTCTGTTCTTTCAGGGCAAGCATACAAAATCCTGATGATGAACATTGGGGCTCACTGGGAGCTTTTACCTAAAGCTATCTCCCAGTCTATGAGTGGAAAAACTTGTCTCATTTTATCCACTGCCACACAAGCCAGATCTAGAATGTCACTTTCACTATGTAGATGCCCTCAAAGTCCTGAGTTCTTGGGCTGGATTTTGTGAATGGAGGTGAGTTGGAGGCGGGACTGCTGCTTGTCGTGTCAATGTCCCGCCTCCATCCTCGCCTGACCAACCAGAGGGATTTTCCCCTGATTGACCTTGTTAAGCCCGACCTGCGGGTTCAGCAGGCCAATTAGGGAGGAAGTCACTGACAGAGCACGTTAACATCAGGCTATCTGTCAAGACTTCTTCAAAGAAGAAATGTCAGCGTTTGACAGCTCTGTAAAGCTGTCAAACACTGACATTCTCTTTAGTTTGATGAGGCCTTGTGTTCAGGACTCATCAAACATTTCAAATTTGTAAATTTCACATGGCTGTTGCTTTGGAGGTTCCAACAGCCAGTCTGTGAAATTGACAAGGAGGATATCGGCTCTCCCGATCCACCACAGCTGAAGGCTGTAGAAAGAAAACAAGGTAAGTGGACACTTTTTAAAACTTATCACTCACCTTGCATACTTACTACTCCACACTTGCACCCATCACTCACCTCTACATCTTACTTCCAGGTGCCTCCGACCGCCGCAGACCTCCTCCAACCCGGCGGGGTTCTCCGAGGTCGGGAAGCCTTCGCCTGTGAAGGTGAAATGGTACAAATCCTTTTTTCTACCTGTTAACTACCTGTTAACAGGTAGTTAAAAGGATTAAACGCCTTTTCCGCCTCCAGGAGACGGGACCCGAAGCTGCACATCTTCCCGCCTCCTGGCAAAAGGGCACGGAGGCAGGATGAGGGTGGGTTCGCTATCCGCCTGCCCCCCCCCCCCTTTCTCCGAATTTACCGGCTGTCCCACCTCCATGCCCGCCTCCTCGGGGCTTGGAAAATCCAGCCCCTTGTGTCTCTTGCACAGAGCGATGTAGGAACATAGGAACAGGAGGAGGCTATTCAGCCCTTCGAGCCTGTTCCGCCATTCATTGAGATCATGGCTGATCTGCGACCTAACTCCATATACCCGCCTTTACCCTATATCCTTTAATACGTTTGGTTAACAAAAAATCTATCAATCTCAGATTTAAAACTAAGGGGAAGTGCAATGAGACCTGGGTGTCCTTGTGCACCAGTCGCTGAAGGTAAGCATGCAGGTGCAGCAGGCAGTTAAGGCGGCAAATGGTATGTTGGCCTTCATAGCAAGAGGGTTCGAGTACAGGAGCAAGGCTGTCTTGGAGTTGTACAGGGCCTTGGCGAGACCACACCTTGAGTATTGTGTGTAGTTTTGGTCACCATATCTGAGGAAGGATGTTCTTGCCATGGAGAGAGTGCAGCGAAGATTCACCAGACTGATATCTGGGATGGCAGGAATGACGTATGAGGAGAGATTGGGTCGATTAGGCTTATATTCGCTAGAGTTTAGACAAATGAGAGGGGATCTCATTGAAACTTATAAAATTCTAACAGGACTAGACAGACTAGATGCAGGATGGATGTTCCTGATGGCCGGGGAGTCCAGAACCAGGGGTCACAGTCTAAGGATAAGGGGTAAGCCATTTAGGACTGAGATGAGGAGGAATTTCTTCACCCAGAGAGTGGTGAACCTGTGGAATTCTCTACCAAGGAAGGCAGTAGAGGCCAATTCATTAAATATATTCAAGAAGGAGTTAGATATATTTTTTAAGGCTAAAGGGATCAAGGGGTATGGGGAGAAAGCAGGGACAGGGTACTGAATTTGGATGATCAGCCATGATCTCATTAAATGATGGAGCAGGCTCGAGGGGCCAAATGGCCTACTCCTGCTCCTATCTTCTGTTACTATGTTAAAATGAACAATTGACCCCCGAGCAACAATTGCTGTTTGTGGAAGAGAGTTCCAAACTTCTACCACCCTTTGTGTGTCGAAGTGTTTCCTAACTTCACTCCTGAAAGTTCTGGCTCTAATTTTTAGACTCTGCCCCCTAGTCCTAGACTCCCCAACCAGCGGAAATAGTTTCTCTCTATCTACTCTATCTGTTCCCCTTAATATCTTGAAAACTTCGATCAAATCACCCCTTAACCTTCTAAATTCCAGGGAATACAACCCTAATTTGTGTAATCTCTACTTGTAACTTAACCCTTGAAGTCCAGGTATCATTCTGGTAAACCTGCGCTGCACTCCCTCCAAGGCCAATATATCCTTCCTACGGTGTGGTGCCCAGAACTGCTCAGTGCTCCAGGTGTGGTCTAACCAGGGTTTTTGTACAGCTGCAGTATAACTTCTACCCCCTTGGATTCTAGTCCTCTCGATATAAAGGCCAGCATCCCATTAGCCTTTTTGATTATTTTCTGTACCAGTTCATGATATCTTAATGATCTATGTACCTGGACCCCCAAGTCTCTTTGGCCCTCCACTGTTATCTAGCTTTTCGCCATTTAGAAAGTGCTCTGTTCTATCCTTTGTAGGTCCAAAGTGAATGACCTCACATTTGCTTACATTGGAAAACCATTTGCCTCAGGTTTGCCCATTTGCTTAATCTATTAATATCTTTTTGTAATTTTCTGCTTCCATCTACACTGCCTACAATGCCACCTATCTTTGTGTCATCAGCAAACTTGGATATGTGGCTTTCTATCTCATCAGCTAAGTCATTCATAAATACAGTAAATAGTTGAGGCCCCAACACAAATCCTTGCAGGACACCGCTAGTCATATCCTGCCAATTAGAGTACCTGCCCATCATCCCTACTCTGTCTCCTGACGCTCAGCCAATCTTCTAACCAGGTCAATAATTTGCCTTCAATTCCACGAGCTTCAACTTTAGCTAACAGTCTCTTATTCAGACTGTATCAAATGCCTTCTGGAAGTCCATATAGATAACATCCATAGACATTCCCCTGTCCACTACTTTAGTCACCTCTTCAAAAAACTCAATCAGGTTCGTCAGGCATGACCTACCCTTTAGAAATCCACGCTGGCTCTCTGATCAGCTGAAAATTTTCGAGTTGTTCAGTCACTCCATCTTTAATTATATACTCTAGTAATTTCACAACAGATGTTAGGTTAACTGGTTTTCCTCTCTCGCCTTTCTTAACTAGCGGAGTGACATGTGCAATTTTCCAATCTAATGGAACGGTTCCTGAATCGAGAGAACTTTGGAAGATCATAGTTAGGGCATCAGCAATGTTCTCACCTACTTCCTTTAAAACCCTGTGGGCATGTTGGATATATTTAGTTCCTGTGGTGTAAAGACCCAGGCAAGCCAATAACGAAGAATAGGATAGATAGTTGAATGAGTCCTGCACTATTACCATTGTGCAGAGAAGAAGCCCGGGGGAAGGTTAAGGATCATTTCAGTTGTTTCAAGGCTGCTTCCTGTCATCGGTCAAGTTCCTATTGCTGGTGTATGTAAGGTTGTCACATGCAGCAATCTGCACACATTCACTAAACATTACTGTCTAGGTTTAACTGCAGTGCACGGCAATGCCTTTGGCAGATCAGGCTGACAGCTGGTGCTTTGGCTTTTGCACAAGAGAGATTCCTCTGCCTTTCCCCTTCCTACCTTTTGTACTGGTTTGGTAAATGAAGCGTGGAGTAACAATGAAGAAGATAGATTGTCTTCATTCTTTGAATGATCTGCATCCCCCACACACCATGATCCTACCCATTTGTACCCATAAACCATGTAGCTTGTAGTGTCCAGTGGTTAGTTATTTTGTCTTGCTTCAGATTAAGAAGAACTGGTGCCATGATGCAGCTTCTGGAGCTTTATACGAGAGTAGAGAATGTGTAACACCATCCATCTATAATGTCAGGTGCGTTAAAGGTAAATGATTTCTGCATAACCTATTGAGCTAGGATATACTCTACTACAGTGTGTGGAAGATGCCAATCACATCCCCACAGGTAGGTAATTTGTCTTTTTTGGGGGGAAATGGTTTTAGTTATTGATCGATCATCTACAAAGCTGATTTCATTTTTAATGAAGGGAACTTTTTTTAAAGCATAGAAGAGTTTTAATAAAACATGGTACAAGTATTCCAGTGAATTCCAGCTATACCCTTATATCCCCCTTTCTAATTAACTTATTAACCAGAAACCAGAAAGAAACAGCGAAGACAGAATAAAGTGCACAGCTGCATCCCTGGATGAGCCCAGCATCCCCTATCATAGTTCCCTCATGTTCTCTAACATCAGAAGAAAAGTTGGGGCCAAGAAGGAAGTCTTTCCCCCTCCACCATAAGAGCTCCAGATTCATATTCTCAAGGACCCCATTCGTTTAGTGGGAATATGTAGGTGGCTTCTTTGAGCATTATGCCAAGACAGTGAGCCTCTTTGCACACAACAGTGCCAAAACTGTGTAAACTGTGAAGCTTTTATCTTTGACATTAATCTCAACAAACATATCTTGGGTTCATTATTGATGGCCAAGTGCGTGTCTTGGCTATAGCACCCACCACAGGCCCCAGAAGGGAAGATTTTTGGACAATGCCAATATACAGGAAACTCTTGATTTACCAGCACCTAAATAACCGGAAATCTCTGTTAACCGGCAAAATTCAGGAGTAGGTTCAGGTAAGTTTTACTTCATATTAGTGGCTGTTCCTGGATCTGTGGCCATGTAACCAGGGTTCCTGCACCTGTTGCTATGTAACAGGGACGCCTGGATCTGTGGCCGGCGTTCCTGCACCTGTTGCTATGCAACAGGGACGCCTGGCTCTTGTGGCTGTGTATGGGGCTCTCGTACCTTTTACTATACCTCTCTGTAATCCGGAATTTTTGATAAACCGGCACCACGCCGGTCCCGTCGGTGCCGGATAAAAAAGAGTTTCCTGTATGTGAAAAAGGGTCACACTACTACCAACCACCTGGTGAATAGTGCCTTAATTTAGCCATTGTATGTGAGGTATAATAGAATCTATGGAGGATCTTCATACGAATCAACCTCACCTGTATATTGTTAGATGATAAACTTGCATTAGATCAAATTGTTGACCAGTTGGAAGTACCTGTATGTGAGCTAAAGCCCAGATCCTTCTCCTCGGGCTTTTGGTCTGTAAATTATGCCATCTGCCACCTTATTGACTATCTTCTAGGCTTTGGCCAGGCAGTGCAGTTTTGTTGATTTCAAGCTCTGAGGCTGCCAAAGGCTGCCCACCATCATGGAAGTGATCCTCTATGTTCAGGTGGATGTAAAATATCCCATGGCACTATTAAAAGAAGAGTAGGGAGTTGTCTGTGTCCTGGCCCACATTTATCTCTCAACCAACATTGCCAAAACAGATTACCCGGTCAGTCATCCCATTGTTGTTTATGGAACTTCACTGCTGCATTTGCCTACATAACAGTGACCATAGTTCAAAACTACTTCATTGGCTATAAAGTGCTTTGGGATATTTTGAGGACGTGAAAGGTGGTGTATAAATGCAATTTGCTCGCTCGCTCTCTCTCTCATGCTCTCAATCTCTTGCAACCACTCGTGCACTCGCTCTTGTACTCGCTCTCTGTCTCGAACTGCTGACTTATCTGCAGGAATAATATAAAAAACCCTCCTTCATATACGTACCTAGCACAACTGATTCCTGCTTTCACCCATTTGTGGAATGTTACTATATTATGATGTATATTAAAATGAGGATTACCCTAAGGGGACAGCCATCAAATTTGACAAGTCCATCTTAACACCGCAATAAGCAAGCAAATACTTACAACAGCAGTTGTAGCACGCTGAACCAGGCCTAGGACCCAGTGGTCAATTAGACACGCAAACTAGAGATTAATGTTCAAAACAAGTGAGGTTTATTTACCCATGGCAGTTGTGTCTTTCAGTGCAGTGATGAACAAACCATAATTGGGATTACTTTGCAGCATACACATTCTCACTGCTAGCTCCTTCTCTCCCAATTGAACTATTTTCCTGCCTTTTATCCTTCCAGGCTGGGAGTCCTTCCTGATAGACGTTAATTGCCTTTAAAGATTTCTTAAAGCTACACTGCCTTGCCTTGGTCATTCTGGCATTTTATACAATTTCTTAAAGCTGTACCCCTATAGTGGATACAGGGCTCTCAAAAGCCTATGGCTCACATATCATGAGTGTATTATGTTATTTTGAGACTTCAAGCCTGTGGTCGGAGAATAAAATAATTTGAGATTTGACTTCAGATGCCTTACCCTTCTCCCGCTCCAGCCATCTCACATTCTTTGCTGTGGGAAACCCACTGTGCTATGTATTGAAGTCTGAATACCCAATCATATCATTTTAGATCTGACAAGCCCAATTCATACCTCAAAATGTCTCTGCATTTTAGTTAAACTTAATCTAGGGGTCTCATCTCCTAAAAGAAGTTCAGGTTAAGCTTTTTCAATCAGTGTCCCTACACTAGTAAAGGATTCATGTTAGAATATAGTTCAACTTGGACATTATGTTCACTTTAGAGTGTTTACCTTATCTGGTAATGAAAAGGGGAGGAGAACTTTCCATCTTTGAAGATCTTTCCTGATACCGGCCAGTAACTTGGACTTGTTAATCTCTAATAATAATATTTGTAGACCATCCCTTTAAGAGACCAGATATAGTCATAACCCACAACTTCACTCTGCAAATACCTGCCATTTAACAAAAGGGCTTACCCCAGCTCACTTTGTACTCTGAAATCCAGCCATAATCCTAAATTAACATTATCAGGTGTGAGAGGGGGTCCAAGGGGGTTCTATACCGTCTACGTATAAACAAATCTTGCATTCTTTACGCCTTAATTCTCTGCTGTTGATGTGGAGGTCTTCCCTTGTGGCAATTGCGAGAGGTTCTAAGGTCAATACAATAGGGAAAGCAAATGTACTGAGTACACTGGAGATTTTGGAATCCTGATGCATGTGTTCAAAGGCTTTCAATAACACCGGTCCCAACTTGGGCAAGACTGATTTTGTAGAATTCCACTGTATACCCATCCAAGCCCACATATCTCCTTTCCACCTCTGCTGTCTCTTAAAAAAGACAATGGCCTAGAAATTCAGTGGGGTTAGCGCCCAATTAGAGGCGTTAGAGGGTCTTGCGCCGGAATTATAGCTGGTAACGAAATTGCGTTGGGCCCTACCATCGGCGTTAGCCGGTAGCGCTGCGCCGGCACCGATGACGTCATCGGTGTGCGCAGCGTCCCGGTTGCCGTGGTAACCCGGCCCCAAGCCCAAATTCAGTTGCGGCCGCCTCGCCCGTGGCAGCCGCAACCAACGATTGTTGAAAGGGATGTTACACACCTTTGCGCCGGCGCATAAAGGTGGAGCGGCGGCCGGCCGCTTTCCCGGCGGCCGCCTGCCCGCACCTCCCTCCCCGGACTCCTCCGCCACCCCCCCGCGGCACTGATGTGTGTGGCCCGCGAGCCCGGCTCTTCCCCGAGGTGCCGGGCTCATTTGTCGGGCGAATCGACCAGTCAGCGATCGGCTGCAGGCAGCTCCTCCTTAACAGAAGGAGGAGGCCTGCAGTACCCCAGCCTGCCGCACCGCCTCGGGTGCCGCAGCGGGGGAGTAGCGCCTGAAAACTGCACTGAACGCCCATAGTGAGGCGCAAAAACCCTCCATTAGCGCCCGCCGCCGTCTGGGCCCGGGGCAACCGAATTTTCGTCGGGCGCAGCGGCATTAACGCCGGCGCAAAATTTCGGGTGCTAAAGCCCTGGCGGACCCACAACCGAATTTCTAGGCCCATAAGTTAGAGATTGGTTTAGCGGTCATACTTGGGGACTGCCACCTAGGATTCTGATTGGTACAGAACCTTGCAAAATTCATAAAATTCCTGGTTAATTTTAAGGTCTGCAGCTCCCCTGTTTTATTCCTAATCCCTGAGATTGTTTCAGCAAGAGTTCTGTTAGTGGAGGGTTAAGGTGGTGGTTAGCCTTTTATTAGCTCTCTGACTATTGGTTCGGACTGAGAAGCTTTGCTTGCACCATCAGCTGCTGGACCCAAGCCCACAAAATGGACAGCATTTCTGTTGTCTTTCTTTTTGGCTGAAGCATTGTTTCTAATATGCCCCACCCCCCATCACTGCCATGAAAGTTTCCGACAAGGATACGCCAGACACTACCTGGCCACTATTCTCCTGTGGGTACTTATCAGCCACTACCTCCAGATCAAGTGTTGGACCATTTAAGAGAAGTGTCAGGACTCTGGGGGCCTAGGGTGACTTTTCAATATTTGGCATTGAGATGGCCCTGACAGGTGATTGGAGCTTCTACTGCCCCACCACTTGGCATAACACCCAGTATTTGCCATGTCACAATGTGCATTCAAGAACTAACAGCTTTTGGGTGTCACAGGACATGGATCCTCACTGAGTATAGATGTTGACCAAATAATGTATGAGCGAGCCTATTCTATTTGCCCTTTTACACAAAAACTTAAAACCAACTGTAAAGCTAGAATTCATGGTGCCAAATATTTGAAAAATCTGAAAGGTACACCAGGGTTAAGATAACACATACTCAGTTGACTTCTCATTTTAAATTCCCCCCCAACAACCCTGTTTCTTTTCTCTCCTGCCCCTTTCCTAACAGTGCCGACTAGCTGGAGTACAGTCCTCCAGTATCTCATCACATGAAAGTCATTGGGTGTTGTCAGGAATGTAATCCTTTGCTCACCTCACATACGCACTTTATGGCAGGGTCACTGACTAGCGCTCGGTAACAGACCTTTTCTTTTTACCCGAGCCAAACGACATTGAGGCTAATTCTAGCTCCCTCACTGCTCATTGCTGGTGCTTTTTAAGTGAGTTGGTCAACATAGCATCAACTACTTTTGATTGAAGTTTGTCTCATGTGACTTCTACATTGGAGAGAGGATTAAAAACTCCTTGGGGCAGAAATTCGGTATCGCCCCATTTGGGGCGCTAAATTTTGAAAGCTGAAAAAATTAGCGCCAGGCACTAATGATTCTCGGCTTTCTCTAAATTGGGTGTTAGCGCTCCAGGAAGGAAGTAGCGCGCTAAATCAAGCGCAACCACTTCCTTTCTGGAGCGCTAAACCACGCAGGAGGGGCGGGAGAGGCGCAGCGCTGCACAATGTCACTGCAGCGCTGCCGGGATCCGAGGCTCCTTCCCTCACTTAAAGGGAAGGGCCATCGCTGCAGACTCTGCATTTCAACGATGTCCCTCGTCACCGACGGCAACCGGGATCCACGACTATCAGCCCCAAGCACCTCTAACAGAGTGCAGGGCTGATCAATCGCGGCAGTTAAAAATATTCAAACGCCAACCTAAGGGATGTCAACACATTTTTTCTGCAGACCAGCGGCCTTCCCTTTAATTACCGCTCCCGAAGCACTCGGCCTCCCGAACAGCACCTCCTGCAGCTGTCGGTGTTATCTCTCGGCGATGCTGCAGGGGGCGGAACCGAATTTTGGGTCCAGGGTGCTGCGCAGCCGGATGACGTCACGATCTCTGGGTGCAGGAGATCATGGCGCTAGGGTTTACTGCCACCACAAACCTCCAGGTGAATTTCGCGGGCAGCAGTGGTATCAGCGCACCCGGGCGTTAAGTCGTTAGCGCCCCGTAATCACCCCCCGGAGGCGCTAACGGGAAGCGCAAAGGAGGTGAATTTCTAGTCCCTAATCTCTCATTTGCTCTGGATCTTTATCATTTTCTTTTAAATAAAATGAAACTTTTTAAAATAGTGCTCTTGAACAATTTGTGACGCAGAACTATGATTGGGTCAAGATTTCAAGGTGTACTATTCCTTAGCCACTCAAAGGAACTGACTTATCCTTACAAAAGTGAGAAGTCTTTTAACACCCAGCATAAGACCATCTTAGTCAGTTGAGGTCATACAATCCTTGAAGTTTCAGTGAGGCATTTGGAACGGGCCCTTTGAAAGTTTGACTTCTACAATAACCTCCTTAATTCTCACCTGTTGGGGGCCAAACATACCATGTGAGTTGAAAGGCACAATGTGATAAAAGATGTCCAGATACTTTTCCCAGCCCATAAAGAAACAACAATTGGCACTTATGCAGCATCTTTCAGGACAAAACATCCCATTAACTTCTGGAGGAACAAGGCTATTGCTGTTCAAAGGTTTATAGGTTTACCATAGGAAATACGTTACTGTAACTGAGTAACTTATTTTATTCTTATATATGTGGGATGATTTTTTTTTGAACAATACTTAAAGTTGCATAAAAAGAGGTCTTTTTTTCCCATCTGTATTTGCACCTGAACATAATTTCTCTTCTCTTGTGTGTTTAGAGGAATTTGCAGCTTGAAAGCACTTGAGAACCTTTCCACATACAATTCTCCAATTTTACTACAGGATATAAGAGTAGAAGATTATCCAGTCTCAAATGAGGCTAGTGATTTGATTTTTTATTATTGATATCCTCTCCCCCTGAGTGGAGTAGACTTCTTCCAAAAGATTCCTTTAAAAAGTGTGAGATTCCAAGGATAAATATATATATAGATATATAGATATATTGATGATGCAATACTCTCTGGAACTTTGAGGCTCCAGATTTGCTGATGCAGACCTTCCAACCAGAGAAAATGTTGGGGATGAAGATTCAGCCAAATTAAGTATAGCCAAACTGGTTTAGGCTGTCAGAAGGCTTGTTATCACAAACTCTTCTCTCATTCTGTTTGATACAAAATATACCAGTAAATTACTTAATCAGATAAATATATGTATGTTTAAAAAATGCAGCTGATTGTTCAAAAATAAGGATGTCACCCTTGGAATGAGGGGCAGTTGGAAGGTACTTTTTGCAAAAGGATTTTGTGAAATGAGTAATGTAAATTGTAATGTTAGATTGATATCCTGGTGTATTCACTCAATTGTTGAAAGTTTTCCCTGTAGTTGTTCAGCTCCCAAGGGAGATTAACTTGAGTAGAGTTCATGAAGGTCCAGATTGTGCATGGTCTTCTGGAAGGACTGGGCTTGAGCGGCCAAATGGCCTTTTCTCATGTCATACTACGTTCTGTGGCCCACTAACAGAGATGACACACAGATGGCTCCATCTTTGTGTTCATTCAGAATAGAATCTGATAGACGATCACCTGTCCCCTCCTTCCCCAAAGTTCCTTTGAGGCTGCATGTTCAAGTTTAAATGTAATTTTCTGGGCACCGTGCCCAGCTCAGAGCATGTGAGTAAGTTGGCACAGTTGAAACTAGATCACTGAGTATTGGGGCATTGTTGCCAGGTAATGCTTCTGGAAACAGAATTTGCTTCATGGACTCCTCAGCCTTGCAGATAAAATTGTTAATAAGCTGTACAGTGTCAGAATAAAGAGGTTTTTTAAAACTGTAAGACAACTGTTGGGTATTAACTATATTTAAAAAATTAAAGCTGCAAACACTTTTATTTGTGTTGTCTTGTAGAGATGTTATGCTAATGCACTTTATATGAAAAATATAAACAATCTATTGTAATTGATATAAAGTTAATTGATTTAATGTATTTGTGTGTCAATCTGTGTCTAATATCCTCGAGCTGGTTAACAATGTACTAGCACAGCATTTCCCATTGGCCACCGCAGATCAATTTTATACATTTCTTTGACTTCAAATATATTTTGAAATGTGTTTGAATAAATTGACAATCACATCAAGCAGATAGGCATCCGGTTTATTTGCAGGTGAAGTAACTAACCTTGAAACTGACTGGTTGGAAAGACTACATAGTTACCTCAACTTGAAGCACTGTATTTGAAAATGAGGTAGACTTCACTGATATCATCCCAAAGTGGCTATCGAGAGGGACATTCTCTTTACTGGTGTCAACTGTTAATGTAAGGGGGGGAAATTGTAATGTGTAAGGTATCATTTGTACAGTTATAATAGGGAATTTGAGTCTATTATGTACTGTGTATATACTGAAAATTAATACTCCTATCACGATGTTGCCTTAATAAAATAAAGTACCTTTTGACTGGAGAAGCCATTGTGTAATTCTGCAGCGAGCTTGAGATGGAATGGGAGTTCCCCATTCTATAAAAAGAAAATCAAAATGGGTGCACTGTTCAAGTCACTTTCAATCTGGCGATCATGTTTTCTTTGTTTTGGGTAATTGCTGACTTTTTGAGGGATGCTTGTTTTTCTTTAATTCCTGATTATGTTCCTGGGACCTATATATAAAAAAAGTATCTGTAAGTCAGAGAGATCTTGGACTGAATCATTGATCAGGTCAAACTATTTGTGTGACTGTCTTTTGTACGACAGTCTATGGCGTGTCCAGATTAATTGAGGATCACAGATTCCAACCTGGATTTGAGATAAGCACAGAGAATTGAAGTATAAGTCTGACATTTTCTCCCCTGTTATTTGTTTCTGTATTCTCACTTCAAATTTCAAGGTTGAAATTAATGATCCTCAGTAAATGTGCACTTGCCTGAAGGGATGGAGTGTGCAATTACACTGCAGACTTGTGTATTGAATAAACCTGAAACATTCAGCCTATTGGCTTTAGCTTGTTAATTTTAAAAAAAATTGTTTAGAGATGAACATTTGGTGATGAGGTATAATGGAGATTATACATGATACCAGTATATCTTGCTGTATCTGCTAATGTACACGAAAATTATTAGTTACTACTTTAAAGTTTTGAGGTGGGTAATTTACTTTTTTATTTTGGTATTCCAACAATATGAGGGAAAATTGATTGAGTTATATGAAATAGAAACTGACAGTGACAACATTAATAGAAGATCAGCCATAATCTCATTGAATGGCGGAGCAGGCTCGAAGGGCCAAATGGCCTACTCCCGCTCCTATTTCTTACGTTCTTATGTAACATACAGACCCATGCATTGCCATCAGTGCCAATCCAAGAGGTGTGTGTGTAAGGTTT
Organism: Somniosus microcephalus; assembly: GCF_052327205.1. NCBI lineage: Eukaryota > Metazoa > Chordata > Chondrichthyes > Squaliformes > Somniosidae > Somniosus > Somniosus microcephalus. The sequence goes on from NC_141019.1 coordinate 10,208,091, forward strand.
AAACAAACTCTTATGCATGGTGAAATAGTTTGCGGGGAGGGGAAGCAGGCATCAGAAAGAATACTTCACACTGGAGGGAATCTGAAATAGCACATTTGATTTGTTGAGGTGCACATTGAAGTTTAGCGATGTCCCGTGACATTACTGAATGTAAAACATTTCTGTAAATGCCTGTAGAGGTTTTTGTGCATTTTACCTACCCCTAGAAATAGAATCCAGAGGTCAATGCCCACAAGTTGGATCTTAATATTCTTTACTTCAACAATTCCCAGTCCACTATGTTTAAAATATGCCCATATCTTGTTCTCATTGTTTTCTGTGGTATTCTGGGTTTTTTGCTGAATATTAAATAAAAGCAGAATGAAAAACATTTCTTTTGTTAGGAATCTTTATAAAAATGTGAATTGCTCTTCTAATGCTTGCTCATTTCTTAATCCAGGGGTTCATGGGTTTGAATGGGATTGGTCTGTCACTCCAGTGTACCTGTCTGGCCTGACGTGATCTTCATAAGTTTTCAGGCAAACTATGTCATAAAGCATTTCTCATCAGAGCTTTCCTCCTACATCAGGGGAAACTAAGAGCCAGAGGATGGCAAAGTGATGCTATGGTCAGTGGTGATCACAGCACTTTTAAAACACAGCTTGTTTGTCTGATTCAGGTACAGTGTTCAATTTTCAGCAGTGTTGTTCAGTTCAATGTTCCAGCAACATTGAGATGTGTGAAATGATCCTTTGTAACTAGGATACCCTGCTAAAGAATTTTGGGATGAGGTACCCGCCAATGAAAATTATGCTTTTCACTCGCTGCCAGGGCTTTGTGTACTTCTTGTATACATCAACAGACTTTATGCAAATCTTATCTTGTAGGTGGTTTCTGATTAGTGTGAGAAGTGTCCGATTGCTTGTAAAACCATGACTAATGCTGAAAAACTCCAATCTGTTAGCTTTTTCACCTATCCACTACCAGTGCAAATTTTGTGGCCTTTGCATGGAAATAAATGTTAACTAACAAGCAGAGAGCGCTCTAGGATGCATGTGATGTAACGCACGGCAACAGCCCAACCACTGCAGGCCTCAGCCAATCACATTTAAGTGTCAGGGAAATGTGTTAACACCATATTCTGCAGAATTTGATTATCCTACTGAAAATAGGAAGCTGCATGCAATCTCCACCGTCTGTGAGGAGAGAGGCCGGCCCTATCATGAGAACACTGAACAACAACAACTTGTATTTATATAGCGCCTTTAACATAGTAAAACATCCCAAGGCGCTTCACAGGAGCGATTATCAAACAAAATTTGACACCAAGCCCCATAAGGAAATATTAGGGCAGATGACCAAAAGCTTGGTCAAAGAGGTAGGTTTTAAGGAGGGTCTTAAAGGAGGAAAGAGAGGTTTATGAAGGGAATTCCAGAACTTAGCGCCAACTGCCGCCAATGGTGGAGCAATTAAAATCAGGTGTTCTATGACAAAGCGAAGAATTTATCAATAACTACTTCACACATAATGTGAAGGAATTGGAAACCTGCATATGTCAGCACTACCCATCGCGTACTGCTTGTAAATACACTGGCAAGCCATTATTAACTTATTCAATGTGCACACAAGCCCTCGGGTACATACCAAAAGATTATTTTTTTGAGATATGAATATTGATACTTCAACTGCCATACTGAGGTGTGCTTTGGCAGCTAGTTCGGGCTGGGCAGATTAACTTCTGCAGGCTGCAAATTTTTTTAAATCCAGCCCCTGGAGCTCCCGCCAGCCCTGCACCAACAATCCTCAATATTGTCACTGGGAAACTGCAGTTCCCTATAGATTTTTTTTAATCTGCCTGTTTGAGTGTGTCAGTTGAATCCATGGATCTCATGTTTGATACTTGGCTCAGAGAACTTACTGAACTCAGCTATCACTGCAGGGGTTACTAGGAGTTGTCAGAATTCACATCAGCTGCCTCTGGACATTTCCAATCTTCATTAAGTAATTTTTTTTTAATGTCACATAACCCTTCTTGGCTAGAGTTTTGGTCCTTGTCCTAGATCTCTCTTTAGTTTCTGGCATTTTCTCGGGTATTCTCACCCACCAGCAAAGTCCACAGGTGATCTGTTAGTGCCTCACTTAGCCCAATCTCTAACTCCCAGTTGTCTTTGGCATTTCCCATTTCTCTTGCATCTGTTATCAAAGGATGTCATTCATTAAACATCTTCGACTTGGTCCTAAATTTCCTAAGCCCCACATTGGGGACTGAAGAGCAGTCATTATTAAGTAGGGCACTATTTTGAATGTTCCCTTCCTCCTAATAGAATACTGAGGATATTGGTTTAAAATAACCCAAGTTTACAGGATTGTTTAAACATGATTCCAATGCTTAATAACTTAAGCATTTGGAAAGAATGCATGGCCTTTGAATCAAACTAACAATCTCCAGTCCTCTCTAGCTTCTGAGAGCTTAAAGGTTATCTCAGCAATAACTGATGGAGCTTAAACCTTTTGTGGTCATTCATTTACAGGAGATGGCCATAGCATCAACATCAGGGAAGAAAAATCCAGGCATATCCCCACCCCTGATGGTTTAGTGGATAAATACACCACATGCTGTACTGTACTGAGCCAAATGGACCAGGCCTGATCCTTGGTCTGTGCTGAAGTAGCTGATCTCATCAGGGATAATAGTAGAGTCACTACAATTGGCCTCAGCATCATGGGTTTAGGAGGACAATAAATGAGTTGGACACCTGGTTCTTGCTGGATGTGTGCGTGTGTGGATACATCCAGTGAGAACCAGTTTGAAATGGACTGTGATGATTCCCATTGTGAAATAGTCTACTGACACTGCGGACTTGCATCGTACTCCATTACGAGGTAGCACTTTTAAGAAGGGTGGGGGAAGGAGGTAATACTTTAGGAGTACTATTCTACGGAATGTTCTTTATACCAAGAATTGGTGAGTTATAGGATCCCATTGCCTTCAAATAGGAGTGAGTTTGACTTTTGGCCTATTAAATTTCTAATTGCAAATTTTGGAGTTTCTGAAACTCATAAATACTCCTCCCCAGATTTAAAGCTCCATTAATGGCATAATGTGTAGATTCCTTTCCCAGCTTTACTTTGATCAGTTTATCTGTAAATACAGCATCAATTCAAAAAGCATAATTTAAGTTTTCAATTTTCAAAACCTCTGTTCTCATATTCCATCCTTTTTTATTCAGCAAAAAGCAAAATACTGCGGATGCTGGAAATCTGAAATAAAAACAGAAAATGCTCAGCAGGTCAGGCAGCATCTGTGGGGAGAGAGAGAGAGAGAAACAGGGTTAACGTTTCAGGTCGACGATCTTATGTCCCACTTTTTTTATTCAGCATTGTAGATGTCGGGTGTTAAAATGGTGTGCAGAAAAGGTTGATCCCCAGCACTGCGCAAGTTGATGACTTGTTGCTACCTCCTTATTCCTGTAAAGACGACATCAGTTTTCGATTGGTTTGTTTCACACTTGAGTCCTTGAAGTGTTGAAGCTTTGCTTTCTGATTTGATCCAAGTTGGTTTTGTTCATTTTAAATTGTTCTTGTTCGACAAAAATATAATTGCCTAGTCTTTGTATTTCCTCGTTTTGTTCTACTTTATTGTATAAAGAATTATTGTACAGAGAATGTAATTTGAAACTCTATTAAAGATATCTGAAATATATATTTAGCTCTTTCAGTTTTTGTTTTATCCCCATTTTAAAGTTGCTTTTCCTTCCCTTTAGGTTCTCCACACTGCAGTTTTCCACAACATTTAGTTTTGAGGAAATTGTTTCTAGGTGTATGGCAGCTGGCCTAGGATGGCTCACCCTTTGATTTTTTTTACACACTCTCTCCCTCCCAATACTCTCCGATAGTTTACAGAGCTGTCATCAATGCTAACCCACGATTGGCTAATGTGCATTTGGCTTTCATAGGGTGGATTAGGACTGCATTCCCCTTCTTTTGTGTTGGTACCCATGTTGCACGTGGGACGTGATTGCTAGGATAGTCTAAGTGGCAGTTTGTATGGTTAAGTTTACTGTTTTTTCTGTCAGTTTTCATAGGTGTGATTTCCTGCTGTGTAGCTGTTCAAAGAGTTGTAGCGATTCCACCAAAACATGATGGCTAAAGTAATGTGAAGTACATCTTCCATTTGCCAAAGTTGAACTGTTTATTCTGGAAATTAGAGTGAACATTTTGCTACACAAAATAAAAACGGAATGTTCTGGAAGTATACAATGCGTCAATCATATTACGTAGAATTACATAGAATTTACAGCAAAGAAACCGGCCATTGGTCTATGTCGACATTTCTGCTCCACACGAGCCTCCTCTCACCCCTCTTCATCTAATCCTATTAGCATTTCCTTTCTCCCTCGTGTGCTTATCTAGTTTCCCCTTAAGTGCATCTATGCTATTCACCTCAACCACTCCCTGTAGGAACAGAGGAACAGGAGGAGGCCATGCAGCCCCTCGAGTCTGTTCCGCCATTCAATGAGATCATGCCTGATCTGCGACCTAACTCCATCTACCCGCCTTTGGCCCTATATCCCTTAATACCTTTGGTTCACAAAAATCTATCAATCTCAGATTTAAAATTAACAACTGATCTAGCATCAATTGCCATTTGCGGAAGAAAGTTCCAAACTTCTACCACCCTTTGTGCATCAAAGTGTTTCCTAATTTCACTCCTGAAAGGCCTGGCTTTAATTTTTAGACTATGTCCCCTAGTCCAAGACTCCTCAACCAGTGGAAATAGTTTCTCTCTATCACCCTAACAGTTCCCCTTAATATCCTGAAAACTTCGATCAAATCACCCCTTAACCTTCTAAATTCCAGGAAATACAACCCTAGTTTGTGTAATCTCTACTCGTAACTTAACCCTTGGAGTCCAGGTATTATTCTGGTAAATCTACGCTGCACTCCCTCCAAGGCCAATATATCCTTCCTAAGGTGTGGTGCCCAGAACTCCTCTCAGAACTCCAGGTGTGGTCTAACCAGGGCTTTGTACAGCTGCAGCATAACTTCTACCCCCTTGTATTCTAGTCCTCTAGATATAAAGGCCAGCATTCCATTAGCCATTTTGATTATATCCTGTACCTGTCCGTGACATTTTAACGATCTATGTACATGGACCTCTACTATTTCTAGCTTTTCACCATTTAGAAAGTATCTGATCTTTAGGTCCAAAGTGGATGATCTCACACTTGCCTATATTGAAATCCATTTGCCACAGTTTTGCCCATTCACTTAATCTATTAATATCGCTTTGTAATTTTATGCTTCCATCTACACTACTTACTGTGCCACTTAACCTAGTGCCGTCAGCAGATTTGGATACACGGCTCTCTTTTCCTTGATCTAAGTCATTTATAAATATAGTGAAAAGCTGAGGCCCCAGTGCAGATCCCTGGGGGACACCACTGGTCACATCCTGCCAATTGGAGCACATACCCATTATCCCTACTCTCTGTCTCCCACCTCCTAACCAACTCCCAACCCATGTCACTAGGTTGCTGTTAGATCTCTTAATTTCAGTGGACCACACTAATCTGAGGTCAACGCACTAAAATAAAAGATTTTGAGTCCGGTGGTAGTTTTTAAATAGTCGATTTATTGCAGCACTGACTTACAGTGTTTGACTTCCTTTGTTCAACTAAAAAGCATGTTCAAAATGGCTGGTTCTTATACCGCATCAGATTACAGCAAATGCACCCACCCCTTTACTACCATTGGCTCAGCAGCATGCATGCAGAGCTATGGTTGGTTCAGCTACATCGGCCGACCTGACGTTACCACACTGTGATTGGATCTCTGGTTCATCACCCCATTTCTTTGTTCTAAAGTTAAGCTAAATCAGCCGATGTGACGTTACCACACTGTGATTGGATCTCTGGTTCATCACCCCATCCTTTGTTCTCTCCAGCAAGCAGTCTTACACGTGGTCTTGTTCTCAGTTTAAGCATAATCAGCACTTTCAGTCATTAGTTTAATCATAGTCGATTTATGTTATTAAAATATATATACCCTAACACTCCCCCCTTTGATTCTTTCAAAAACTGAATCATAAAAATAAAAAGTCAGATAAAAATATAATCAATCATTGCTGTGTTTCGCTACTGTCCGGATCAGTGGCTCTGCACAAATTTACACCAACCAGGATTTTACCGTGGCCACAGTAAAAGCCTGATTTTAACAGGTTAGTTGATTTCATGATCTTAAATTAATTAGTGCATCTTAAAAGGGGGAGGAGCTCCCCTCAGCTTATGGCTTCGGCTTTGAAAAATACATTCAGGTAAAAATTAAAAAGTAAAAAGGTAGAAAAATTATAAAAAGTAGAAAAGGTACAAACCGATCTAGCAGCTAAATATAACATGCCCCTTTAAGATGTAAAAACGGTCTGCGGCAACCTGCAAGGCGTCTTACCCGCGGGGCAGCAGCCGCCTGGTGGCAAGCACATTTAATCAACAGAAACACACAATTTGATCCCCATCCTATTGTACAAGGCCTCCCTTTTATCTTTCTGAGGAATGTTTTGTCAAGCTTCTTCAAGGGCATTTTATGGCTTCGTGGCTCCTTGTTATCTAGCAGGTGCTATCCTCCCTGTTTCTTTGCATTTTACCATTCCCTTATCATTTCTATTTGTCTTTTGATGCTTGATATTCGACCTTGCTGGCATTTATGCTATCTTTTTCCGCTTGCCTGTTGTCAGTCCCTGGTCTAAGAATTAAAACCCATCTTTGAATCTAACAGCTATTTCTTACAATTCCCTTCTTTGAGAAGGAAATATCCTTATTGACTTCTCACAATCGGTTCGTGACTAATCTAGCTAGCTCTTATTGCTCTCTCAACTTGGGCGTTAGTTAGTAGGGAGTCTTGAAGATTTCTCCCTTCCTTACAATCCATTCCTTTGAGGAGAAGGAGCAACCTCTGACCCCTTACTCAAATTCAATTCACTGTTCCGGTGTTCCAATTCTGCCCCGCCTGGGGATCCTCTGTTTCTTCTATCTTTCCTGATGTTACCCCGCCTGGGGGCCTCCTCTACATTGCTTCGGATCTTCTCTTTCGGTGTGTTCAATTAATTTGTTAGTGCTTGTCAGTCATGGGCATGAGTACCCAATTGGCTTATGTATCAAAGTCTTACTACACACGTTACATATATCAAATACACTATCATTACAAGTTGGATAACTACCAGAGCACGTGAAATAATACAAACCTAAGGGTGTGCTGATGTGTTAAGCCCAATATCCCACCAATGTGAGTTGTCCCCTATGCTGTCAATTTCAATATCTATTCTCGAGTTGTCTTGTTCCAAAACATAAAAATGCTTTAGGGAGGAGTTCTGTCGCATCATGAGCTCACTGAAACCCACAAACAACAGGGGAATGTCATATCCGAGTATCCGAATTGTGCCACATAATTGTGTAGCTCATACTTAAAAACGTGTTGGTTGATGGGACAGGTCCTGTTAGACCCGTAAAGCATGGTAATTGCAGTGGTAGTGACACAGGAGGCACCACCAAAATCACCTCATACTGGATTCGTACTGGTTTTTCCCACGCTCTGTTATCTACAAAACACAATTATTACAGTCACAGTTAAATTCAGTCTTACAATCATATCAAATATATTCGTTTAACATCAACAAATCATGGATTTAAAAGATTCTCCAGATCTCTCTTACTCGTAATTGATGGGCCTTCAATAACCACAAAACTAGAAGTTATAGACTTAAACAAGTTGGCTTTTAATCACTAAGATCAGAGCTAACATCTCAACACGCCGACTGGTTCACAGGAATGAGTCATACAGATCCTGGGATCTTTATGTAAGAGAAGTCCGGGGCGGAGCCAAGAGCCAAGACCTGGAACCTCCCAGGTTAGTCGGGAAAGAGGAAGTGAAACTATACACAGTGGGGGAGGGTAATATACATGAGTGCAAAACGAATACAGGATCAAGACAAACAGATTTCATTACATTCACCCCTTCTATAGATTTAGTCCATCGGGGTGATGTTTCTTAAAAGTTGGTATAAGTGAGTCTGTCAGGAGGTTTTGCAGTTCTCAGTGATCGGCGCAAAGCCGGTTGGGGTGCCTCCAGGGGAGTGGATTCTGGTTCCTCCGCTGTCCGGGCCTCCGCAGTGTCTTCCAGGTTAAAGTTGGGTATTGATACCTCTGGGCGTCCTGTCTCTTTGTAGTGTAGGTCTTCATCGGGTAGTTTCCCATCGTTCTCTCCGCTCCCCGAGGGAGCGAGGTCTTTTATGGAAACAGTGTCCTCTCGCCCATCAGAGTATTCGATATAGGCGTACTGAGGGTTTGCATGGAGGAGCTGTACCTTTTCCACAAGGGGGTCCGTTTTATGGCCTCTCACATGCTTCCGCAATAGTACTGTCCCCAGAGACGTCAGCCACGCGGGTAGAGATATGCCCGAGGTGGATTTCTGGGGGAAAACGAACATCTTTTCGTGAGGGGTAGCGTTAGTGGCAGTACATAACAGAGACCTTATGGAGTGGAGCACGTCTGGGAGGACTTCCTGCCAGCGGGAGGTCGGAAGGCCTTTTGACTTTAAGGCTAACGTGACAGCCTTTCAAACAGTAGCATTCTCCCTTTCCACTTGCCCATTACCCCGGGGGTTGTAGCTAGTGGTTCTGCTAGTGGCTATCCCCTTCGAGAGCAAGAACTGGCGCAGCTCGTCACTCATGAACGACGTCCCCCTATCGCTGTGTATGTAGTTCGGCATGCCAAACATGCAGAATAGATTACAGAGACACTTGATGACCGTGGCACTGGTCATGTCTGGGCAGGGAATGGCGAAGGGGAAGCGGGAATATTCATCAATGATATTGAGGAAGTATACGTTACGGTCGGCAGAGGGAAGGGGTCCCTTGAAGTCCAGACTTAGGCGCTCGAATGGCCGTGTGGCTTTGATAAGGTGTGCACGGTCAGGCCTGTAGAAACGAGGCTTGCATTCCGCACAGATGCAGCAGGCTCTGGTCATTGCCCTGACCTCCTCGATGGAGTGGGGCAGATTGCGGGACTTCATAAAATGGTATAGTCGGGTGACCCCTGGGTGACAGAGGTCGTTGTGGAGACCCTGTAATTTGTCCGTATGAATGCTGGCACACATTCCCCGCGATAGGGCGTCTGGGGGTTCATTAAGGGCTCCCGGCCTGTACATAATATCATAGTCGAACGTGGATAGTTCGATCCTCCACCTGAGTATTTTGTCATTCTTGATTTACCCCCTTTGTTATTAAACATGAAAGCCACCGACCGCTGGTCGGTGAGCAGCGTGAAACGTTTGCCGGCTAGGTAGTGTCTCCTGTGCCGCACTGCCTCCACTATAGCCTGTGCCTCCTTCTCAACAAAAGAGTGCCTGATTTCAGGTCCCTGAAGGGTTCGGGAGAAGAAGGCCACAGGTCTCCCAGCCTGATTGAGGGTCGCAGCTAAGGCAAAGTCTGACGCATCACTTTCGACTTGAAAGGGAATGCATTCGTCCACTGCACACACTGCAGCCCTTTCAATGTCCTGTTTAATACTGGTGAAAGCCTCCCGAGCTTCAGCTGATAGTGGGAAGGACGTCGATTTAATGAGGGGTCGGGCCTTATCAGAGTAATTGGGCACTCATTGGGCATAATACGAAAAAAATCCCAGGCACCTTTTTAAAGCTTTGGGATTGTGTGGCAGGGGCAGTTCCTTTAGGGGGCGTAATCGGTCAGGGTCCGGTCCAATTACCCCATCTTCCACCACACAGCCGAGGATACAGAGACGGGTTGTGTTGAAGACACATTTGTCTTCGTTGTAGGTTAGATTCAGCTTTAGGGCAGTTTTTAAAAATCTCGCAAGATTTAGATCGTGGTCTTGCTGGTTGTGCCCGCAGATAGTGACATTGTCCAGATAGGGGTAGGTAGCTTGTAGTTTATTCTCGTCAACCATGCGGTCCATCTCACGTTGGAAGACCGAGACCCCATTTGTTACCCCGAAGGGCACTCTGAGAAAATGGTAGAGGCGCCCGTTCGCCTCGAAGGCGGTGTATGGGCGGTCCTCCGTTCTAATGGGGAGCTGGTGATACGCGGATTTGAGGTCGATAGTCGAGAAGACTCGGTATTGCGCAATCTGGTTGACCATTTCTGATATGCGGGGTAAAGGGTAGGCGTCCAGCTGGGTATAAATATTAACAGTCTGGCTGTAGTCAATTACCATCCGTTTCTTTTCGCTATTTTTAACTATGACTACTTGGGCACGCCACGGGCTGGTACTGCATTCAATAATGCCTTCCCGCAGGAGTCTGTCCACTTCCGCCTTGATAAAGTGTCTGTCTTCCAGACTGTACCGTCTACTTTTGGTCGCTATGGGCCTACAGTTCGGAGCGAGATTAGCGAATAAAGAGGGCGGGCTGATTTTTAAGGTTGATAGGCCACAGACTGTGAGTGGCGGCTGGGACCCGCCATATGCTAGCGTGACACTTTCGTGGTGGCACTGGAAGTCCAGGCCCAAGATTACATTAACACAGAGTTCTGGCATCACGAGTTTAAAATCCTTGTAGTCCGTGCCTTTTACAGTCAGTGTTACCACACAGTAGCCCAAAATGTCCGAAGTGTGGGGCTTAGCAGCCATAGCAATTCTGCTCCGTGTAGGGGTTACCGTTAATGAGTGCCGCCGTACCAGGCTAGGGTGGATAAAACTCTCGGTACTCCCACAGTCAATTAAACATTTCGTTAAATTCCCGTTTACCTGTATGTCCATCATGGATTTTGTCAACGGGTGTGGCCTGGATTGATCCACCGTGATCGAAGCCACTGTTGGGCCCTGGGCGGCCGTTGAGTCGGGAAAAGATGGCGGATCCCAAGATGGCAGCCCGCACAGCACGCACGAGGCGGTGACGGAGTTGGAAATCGGATTCCCCCTGCAGACTTTGCTAAAATGCCCCTTTTTCTTACATTTGAAGCATGTAGCGTCCTTCGCTGGGCATCGTTGTCTGGGGTGCTTGGCCTGGCTGCAGAAGTAGCATTTCGGGCCTCGAGACATTGCCGCTGTAGTAGGACTCCTGGGTGAACTTCTGTGTGGGGACTCCGGCGGCGTAGAGCTGGTCTGAGACCTGGATGGGGAAGATGGCTGATTCCAAGATGGCGGCCCCCTCGGCGCGCACGAGGCGGTGAGGGCCGCATGGCCGGAAGAATAAGAGTCAGAGTTTCTCTGGGCCACGTCCAGCGATCGCGCAGTGGCCACTGCCTTTTTTAAGTCCAGGACCTCCTTCTCCAGCAGTCTCTGCCGGATATAATTCAATTTGAGGCCCGTGATGAAGGAATCGCGGACCAATTCGTCAGAGTACGCGTTGGCCGTCACGGCCTTGCAGTTACAGTCCCGGACCAGGTCCTTTAGACCCTGTAAGAAATCGTCCATTGATTCCTCTGGTCGCTGCCTGCGTGTAGCCAGCAGATGTCTGGCGTACACTTCGTTTACCGGCCTCTGGTATTGGGCCTTCAGGATAGTGATGGCCTCCGTGTAAGAGGTGGCGTCCCGGATGAACGAATAAATCCGATGACTTACGCGAGTAGTCAGTAGACTCAGTTTATCTACCTCGCTAGCGGATGAGGCCCCTGCGAAGAGTTCGAAGCATTTGAGCCAGTGTCCAAATTGATTTGATGCTTCAGCAGAATGTGGATCCAAGTCCAGACGCTCTGGTTTTAGGAGTCGATCCATCCTAGTATTCTTTAGTGATTAAAATTGATGGGCCTTCAATAACCACAAAACTAGAAGTTATAGACTTAAACAAGTTGGCTTTTAATCACTAAGATCAGAGCTAACATCTCAACACGCCGACTGGTTCACAGGAATGAGTCATACAGATCCTGGGATCTTTATGTAAGAGAAGTCAGGGGCGGAGCCAAGAGCCAAGACCTGGAACCTCCCAGGTTAGTCGGGAAAGAGGAAGTGAAACTATACACAGTGGGGGAGGGTAATATACATGAGTGCAAAACGAATACAGGATCAAGACAAACAGATTTCATTACAGTATCCATCTTGTAGATAATTCTTACTAAACATGATTTCTCCTTGGCCCTCAATTGTCCCAATCCAGATTCCATGTAACTCTCCACTTCAACTTCAATTTCAATCCCTCTAACAGGTACCAGTGTGTTTAACTCTATTCTGATTGTTTCATTAATTAGATAGTTTCTCGATGGAGTATGTGTCAATGCTTTAAAAGTTGTCTCGCTTTCCTGAGCCACATTAACCATGTTTTGCTGTTGTCAAGTAACTGATCATGTCTGAGACCCGTTCTTCAGTGTAAATTCACCATACATTCCTGGATGATAATTGCCTCATATGTACCGAATCACATTTGCACACTGCTACCGGTATCTCTATCATGCCATCCGATACAAGCCTTTCTCGGGCTTTCAGGTGTCTTATCAAAAGATTGTAGTCACCTGGAGATCTTTGCTCATCTTCCTCTGCATGGTCCCGATGTCTTGGGTAGTGGCCAGACTATAATTTACTATTCTTAACTACTTTCCTGACTTTCACTAGAAAGTTTTGAACATTCTCAATTGGTGGTGTAATTCTCCTGTTTCAATCTTACACTCTTAATCACTTTCCTTTAATTACCATTCATATCTCATTCATGAGTCCTGGAAAAACTTTACTGTCCAGTACAATATTTAAGATAGGAAACATAGATCAAACGTTCTCACTTGATCCAAGTTATTAACACTTTATCATTATTTTAGAGGATCTTTTATTTTCCCAAAAGTAACCAAATATATAGTGCCTGAGTCCGTTTTGTCATTTCAAAATTATCCCAAAATCCAAACAGCAGTATTATGAGCTATTTCTTACTTTTGTTATCGGTGTGGGAAAGTATTTTCCAGCAGAGACATGGCTAGCTGGACAAAGCCTTGCAGGTCGCCGCAGTTACCACACTGTGATTGGATCTCTGGTTCATCACCCCATCCTTTATTCTCTCCAGCAAGCAGTCTTACATGTGGTCTTGTTCTCAGTTTAAGCATAATCAGCACTTTCAGTCATTAGTTTAATCATAGTCGATTTATGTTATTAAAATATTATATATATATATTCCCTAACAGTTGCCTCCAATTCCATGCGCTCTCATTTATGTTCACAGTCTGTTGTGTGGAACCTTATCGAAATAACATCCCATAGACACTCCCTTATTTACCACGTTAGTTACCTCCTTAAAAAATTCAACTAGGTTAGTTAGACATGATTTTCCCATTACAAATCCATGCTGGCTCTCTCTGATCAATTCGTATTTGACGAAGTGCTCAGTCACTCTGTCCCTAATAACAGATTCTAGTAACTTCCCCACAACAGACGTTAGACTAATAGACCTATAATGTCCTAGTTTATCTCTTCTACCCATCTTAAAGCAGCGGCGAGAGGATAAAGAGCGGCCCAAGAGCGGACCTGAATTAAGCAGCAGCAGCGGCAAGAGGCTAAAGAGCGGCCCGAGAACGGACCTGAATTAAAGCAGCGGCAGCAACGAGGTTCCAATTCAAAAACAACAACAAAAATCAGTGACGCCACAGGAGAGCAGGTAGCTGATTGGTTGGTGAGTATTACAGCGTTTTTTTGCTCGCTAAGTTAGGGAAGGGGGTTAAATTAAGAGCTGAGAAACTGTAACTTGCTAGTACTCATTAAATTAATAACAAACTAGATAAAATAATCAAATAATAAAACTAAAATATCAATTGAATAAAAGCTTTAACTAATTAATTAATAAATAAAACAAGATTAGAGATGGCAGGGCAGGTGGTGTGTCGTAACTGCAGCATGTGGGAGTTTGTGGAGAGCATCGCGATCCCGAGCAACCACATCTGCAGTAAGTGTCTGCAACTCGAGCAACTTCGGCTCAGAGTTGTTGAGCTGGAGTCCGAGCTGCAGACATTGTGGGGCATCAGGGAGGGGGAGAGTTACCTGGACACTTTGTTCCAGGAGGCAGTCACACCCTTTAGGTTAAGTAGGACAGGAGGGTGTGACGAGTCAGGAAGGTATGGGGACCCAGGATGTCGTGATGGAGGAGCCTCAGCCCTGGACCTTGTCCAACAGATACGAGGTACTTGCTACCTGTATGGATGAGGAAAAGGACTGCAGGGAGGTTGGGCAAACTGACCACAGCACCGTGGTACAGGGGGCCATCTAAAGAGGCTGTTCTCTGCAGCCGCAAAAGAGAGTCCCGAAGGCTATGTTGCCAGGTTTAAGGATATCTCCTCGCGGCTGGAGAAGAACTTGGAGTGGGAGGAGGAGAATCCAGTTGTCGTGGTCCATGTAGGAACCAACAACATAGGTAGAACTAAGAATGAGGTTCTGCTGAGGGAGTTTGAGGAGGGTCTAAATTAATAAGCAGAACCTCAAGGGTTACTACCTGAGCCATGCGCAAATTGGCATAGGGTCAAGCAGATCACCGCGTTAAATGCGTGGCTCAAAGAATGGTGTGGGAAGAACGGGTTTCAATTCATGGGGCACTGGCACCAGTACTGGGGAAAGAGGGAGCTGTTCCGTTGGGACGGGCTCCACTTAAACTGGGCTAGGACCAGCGTCTTGGTAAATCGAATAGGGCTGTAGATAGGGCTTTAAACTAAAAAGGGGTGGGGAGCGGGGGGTGTCAGGTTATGGAAAATTTAGAAATCTAAAGAGAAAGGTCAAGGCCATAGAGCAGTGTAGCGATTTGGGTAAAAATAAGCAGAGTGTGACAGGAAGGAACAGAGGCCTAGAAATTGAGTTTTGGCGCAGCCAGGGCTTTAGCGCCGGAAGTTAGTGCCGGAGCTAAGTCGCGCTGGTCGGGCCCAAAATTCAATAGTTCTGCGCCCAAACGGCTGCCGGCGCTGCTGAGAGGTGTTTGCGCCTGAAAACTGGCGCTACGTGCTGAATATCGGCGCTATTCCGGCGCTGCGGCGCCCGCTGCGGTGCGGCAGGTTCGGGAAGTGCAGGCCTCCTCCTTCCCTTAAGGAGGAGCTGCCTGCACCCGGCCGCGGCCCGCGAAAATCGTTCTAAAAATGAGCCCGGCACCTCGGACAAGTGCCGGGCTTGCTTCTGTTCCGGGGGGGGGGGGAAGTCCGGGGAGGGAGCTACGGCCAGGCGGCCGGCGGGAAAGCGGCCAGCCGCCGCGGGGCCTTTAATGCGCCGGCGCAAAGTCAGGTAAGACTCTGTTGCCAGAGTCTTAGTTGCGGCTGCCACGGGCGAGGCGGCCGCAACTGAATTTCGGCGCTGGGGCCCGTCGCCATGGCAACCGGGACGCTGCGCACACCGATGACGTCATCGGTGCCGGCGCAGCGCTACCGGTCTAGCGCGGCGGAAGGGCCCCAGGCAATTTCGGCGCCGGCGCCAATTGCAGCGCTAGGCCCTCTAGCGCCGCAAAAGCGGCGCTAAGGCAACTCAATTTCTAGGCCAGAGAGTTTAACGGTAGCAGTGCAGCAGAGAATAAGGTCAAAGCAAGGAATGGTAAAATTTTTTAATTAAAGGCTCTTTACCTGAATGCACGAAACATTCGTAACAAGATAGACGAACTAGTGGCACAAATAGAGATAAATGGGTTTGATCTAATAGCCATTACAGAAACATGGTTGCAAGGTGACCAACGTTGGGTACTTGACGTTTTGAAAAGACATGCAGAATCGAAAAGGAGGGCGAGTAGCCCTGATAATAAAGGATGACATAAGGACAGTAGAGGATGCATTGGTTTTGATCTTCCAAAATTCCCTAGATTCTAGAACGGTCCCAGCGGATTGGAAGGTCACAAATGTAACACCGCTATTCAAGAAAGGAGAGAGAGAGAAAACAGGGAACTGCAGGCCAGTTAGCCTGACATCAGTTGTCGGGAAAATGCTGGAATCCATTGTTAAGGAAGTGGCATCAGGGCACTTAGAAAATCATAACATGATTAGGCAGAGTCAACATGGTTTTATGAAAGGCAAATCATGTTTGACAAATTTATTAGAGCTTTTTGAGGATGTAACTAGCAGGGTAGATAAAGGGGAACCAGTGGATGTAGTATATTTGGATTTCCAAAAGGCATTCGATAAGGTGCCACATAAAAGGTTATTACACATGGGGTTGGGGGTAATATCGTAGCATGGATAGAGGATTGGTTAACGGACAGAAAACAGAGAGTAGGGATAAACGGATCTTTTTCAGGTTGGCAGGCTGTAACTAGTGGGGTGCCGCAATTATCGGTGTTGGGGCCTCAGCTATTTACAATCTATATCAATGACCCAGATGAAGGGACCGAGTGTCATGTATCCAAGTTTGCTGACAATACAAAGCTAGGTGGGACAGTAAGCTGTGAGGAGAACACAGAGTCTGCAAAGGGATATAGATAGACTAAGTGAGTGGGCAGTAAGGTGGCAGATGGAGTATAATGTAGGGAAATGTGAGGTTATTCACTTTGGTAGGAAGAATAGAAAAACAGAATATTTTTTAAACTGTGAGAAACTTTCAAATGTTGGTGTTCAGAGAGATTTGGGTGTTCCCGTGCAAGAAACACAGAAAGCTAGCATGCGGGTACAGCAAGCAATAAGGAAGGCAAATGGCCTGTTGGCCTTTATTGCAAGGGGGTTGGAGTATAAGAGTAAGGAAGTCTTGCTACAATTGTACAGACCTTGGTGAGACCACACCTGGAGTACTGTGCACAGTTTTGGTCTCCTTATCTAAGGAAGGATAGACTTGCCTTGGAGGCGGTGCAACGAAGGTTCACGAGATTGATTCCTGGGATGAGAGGGCTGTCCTATGAGGAGAGATTGTGTAGATTGGGCCGATATTCTCTGGAGTTTAGAAGAATGAGAGGTGATCTCATTGAAACATACAAGATTCTGAGGGGGATTGACAGGGTAGATGCTGAGAGGTTGTTTCCCCTGGCTGGAGTGTCTAGAACTAGGGGTCATAGTCTCAGGATAAGGGGTCGGCCATTTAAGACTGAGATGAGGAGGAATTTCTTCACTGAGAGGGTTGTGAATCTTTGGAATTCTCTGCCCCAGAGGGCTGTGGATGCTGAGTCTTTGAGTATATTCAAGGCTGAAATAGATAAGATTTTTAGACTCTAGGGGAATCAAGGGATATGGAGATCGGGCGGGAAAGTGGAGTTGAGGTCGATGATCAGCCATGATCTTACTGTATTCGCTGCTCACGATGCGGTCTCCTCTACATTGGGGAGACCAAACGCAGATTGGGTGACCGCTTTGCGGAACACCTCCGTTCAGTCCGTAAGGGTGACCCCGAGCTTCCGGTTGCCTGTCATTTTAATTCACCGCTCCATTCCCACTCGGACCTCACCGTCCTTGGCCTCTTGTATTGTTCCACGGAAGCTCAACATAAACTCGAGGAACAGCACCTCATCTTCCGATTCGGCACTCTGCAGCCTTCCGGACTCAATATCGAGTTCAACAATTTCAGATCATAACCTCGGCCCCTATTGTTGAATCCGTGATTCTTAAAGTATGATGTTTTCCAATAACTAGACGGAGGCTGTAAATTAACAATCAACAGGTGTTTACTGAAGGAGGGTAGTCTAAAGACTAACAGTACAGAGGCATGCTCAAGGCTTATATACAGGTGTGGTCACTGCCGGTACTACAGTATACAGGAGCTGTAAAAGTAGTTCTCTCTTAAAGGTACATACACTACAATTCCTCCCCTTTTAGATTAACAGTACCCATAACATTCAAATAACAGTTAACACTTTAACATGCACATTAAACTGAAATAGTCCATTTATAGATTCAGTCTTTGGGGCGGCTTCCTGATCCTTTTTGGATAGCGCCTTTCCTGAGGTGGTTCTTCTTGGTGCGGAGGCGATTCTGGCCCCCTTTCGTCGGTTAGTTCATCAGGTTCCGCTGCTACTGTTTCTGAGGTAGATACTACCGGTATGTCGGGTTCATCCCCAGGTACGCGAGACATGGGGTTGACTCGTTCCTGTGACGCTAGGATCTGGTCGACGTGGCGTCTCACAATGTTCTCCCCGACATCCACTGTGTATATTAATGGCCCCTGCTTTGTGCATATCGTTCCGGGTTGCCATTTCTCTGTTCGGTAGTCGCGGGCCAAGACTGGTTGTCCTACATTGAAGCTCCTTGTCGGCTTTTCATTGATGTGCTGGAATTGCTTATCCTCAACATTTCTTCGCACATTTGGTCTGAGCAAATCCAGACGAGATCTCAACCTTCGGTTAAAGAACATCATGGCCGGGGTCTGGTTGGTAACTGCATGTGTCGCATTTCTGTAGGCTAACAGGAAATTGTCCACCTTATGCTGCAGTGGAATTTCATCATCGCACATGGCCCTTATCGCCTTTTTAAAGGTTTGTACGAACCTCTCAGCCAATCCATTTGTGGCTGGATGATACGGGGCGGATGTGTAATGCCTTACCCCATTCCTTCTCATAAATTTCCGAAACTCTTCGGACACAAACTGTGGTCCGTTATCAGAGCAAATCTGCTCTGGCAAGCCGTTCCTGGCAAATATGGTCCGTAGGACTGCAATCGTTTTCTCTGTAGTGGTTGAGGACATTTTGATCACCTCAGGCCATTTCGAGTGCACATCCACTGCTATTAAGAACATTGAGTCCATGAATGGACCAGCAAAATCAATATGCACCCGTTGCCATGGAGAGGAGGGCCACTCCCATGGGTGTAGAGGGGCATGTGGTGGTGCATTTTGGACCTTCTGGCATCCTGAGCAGCTCTTTGTTAGGTCCTCGATTTGTTGATCGATCCCGGCCACCACACATAAGCCCTAGCAAGGCTTTTCATTTTCACCCCTCCCAGATGGCCTTCGTGAAGCTCATTGAGCACTCTCTCCCTTAACTTGGGTGGAATTACCACTCGGGATCCACACATCACTGTCCCCTGGCATACTGACAGCTGTTCTCTTCTGGATGAGAATGCTGGCAACAGTGAGTCACCATGTGTTGGCCATCCCTTCACCGTCAAATCATATACCCGAGACAGTGTCGGATCATTGCGGGTCTCCTTCTCTATATCCGCGTTAGTTACTGGCAATCGTTCAATTATCGACGAATAAAATATTTCGATAGGGTCCACTGCTGGTGCTTCCTCCACAGTAGGCAGTGGCAGGCGTGATAGCCCATCAGCGTTTCCATGCTGTTTCGTGCCCTTATACTCTATTTCATATTGGTTCGCCCCTAGAAAAAGGGACCATCTTTGTCGCCGTTGTGCAGTCATCACCGGAACGCCCTTCTTTGGATTAAAGATGGAGACAAGTGGTTGGTGGTCAGTCAGCAAGGTGAACTTCTGCCCATGCAGATAGTGGTTGAATTTTTATACTCCCCATACTAGGCTGAGGGCCTCCCTGTCGATCTGGGCGTAGTTGCGCTCGGCTGAGGTTAGTGACCGAGACGCAAAGGCTACTGGCCTCTCCAACCCGTCTGGGAATTTGTGCGACAGCACCGCTCCAATACCATAGGGTGATGCATCACATGCCAACCGAATTGGTAGTGCTGGGTTGAAATGGGCCAACACCTCTTTTGATGTGATCAATTCTTTGCACTTCTGGAAAGCTCGTTTACATTCATCATTCCACTTCCATGGTACCCCCGTTTGCAGTAGGGTGTTCAGTGGGTGTAATAATGTCGACAAATTTGGTAAGAACTTATGGTAGTAGTTCACCAGCCCGAGGAACGACCTCAGTTGTGACACATTTTCCGGTGCTGGAGCCTGGACTACTGCCTCAATCTTTTCAGGGGACTTATGTAACCCCTCTTCATCAATAACGTGGCCACAATACGAGATCTGCTTCTGGTAAAACTCGCACTTGTGGCGATTAGCTCGTAGCCCATATTCCTTTAATCTAGTGAGCACCTGCTCCAGGTTGGCGAGGTGATCACTGTCATTTTCGCCCGTGACCAGGATGTCGTCCAAATAACACTGGGTCCCTGGAATCCCTTCCAGGACTTGATCCATTGCCCTTTGCCAAATAGCCGGAGCCGATGCTACCCCGAACAGCAGCCGGTTGTATTGGTAGAGACCTTTATGAGTGTTGATCGTGAGGTATTGTTTCGAGGCTTCTTCTACCTCCATTTGCAGGTACGCCTGGGCCAGATCAATTTTGGTGAAGCGTTTACCTCCAGATAGCGAGGCGAAAATATCCTCAATCCACGGAAGTGGATATTGTACCGTGTGAAGGGCTGGGTTCACTGTCACCTTAAAATCCCCACAGATGCGGACCTTCTTTGGTTCCCCAGGCGTATTACTCAACGACCTCTTCATTACAGGAACGATGGGTGTAGCCCACTCGCTCCAGTCTACTTTGGACAGTACTCCTGAACATTCCAACCCTTCCAGCTCTGCTTCGACGGCTGGTTGGATCGCATAAGGCACCGGTCTGGCCTTAAAAAACTTTGGGCTTGCATTTTCCTCTATTTTAATCGTCGCTGTTATGCCTTTTAGTGTTCCGAGTCCCTCCTGGAACACTTCTTGTGCGTCAGTTAGCATTTTTGACAGTCGTCCAGGTGTGACGTCGTCATCCTTTTTGGCCTCAACCTTCAGTGCCTGTATGGAATGCCAATCTAATTTTATCTTCCGGATCCATTCACGTCCGAGTAGTGGTGGTCCTCCATCTGGCAATACATATAGGTCCATTTTGGGTATTTCCTGGCCTTTGTATATCACGTTCACCCTTATTTTTCCTTTGGGGTAGAGTTTTTGCCCCGTGTACATCTTCAAGACAATCTCTGTAGCTTTCAAGGGTATATGTGAAAATAGCCGCTTGTAGTCCCTTTGGTTTATGACTGTTAGGGCTGATCCTGTGTCCAATTCCATTTTCACTTGGACTCCGTCTATCTTGAGCGTGACCCAGATAGTTGTGGTGTATGTGCCTTTAAGAGCCCCTGTGTACTGTAATGCCGGTAGTGGCCACTCGGGCTATATAAGCCTGTATAGTGTCTTGTATCTTTTAGTTCACCTCCAGACTTTGTTCAGTAAACACCTGTTAAACCAACTCCTGCATTCCGTGTCTCCATTAACACACGGATACAACAGTGGCGACGAATTGGAAACGGACTGACCTGCAATTCGGCAGCTCCTCAAGGAGATCGATTTCTCAGACGAAGGTCGAAGAAAAAAAAAGAAAAAACTGTGGTTTCACCAGCTAGCCGGGCTGGTGGCAGGTACTGCAATAATCCTTCCTGGGCAGCGGGCTGGGGCTCGATCAGCTGGCTCTGCAGCGGGGCCGAGCAGCGAAGGCGGAGGCAAACAGAGACGGAGGGTGGAGCACTCGGGAGACGGCCAGCGCTGCAAAGCAGGTCGTCGTTCGGGCCAAGCAGAGGGAGGGAAAAGTCCCAGAGAATCCGGCGGGAACGAGTCTCCAACTATTAAAAATATCTGTATAAATAAAAACCGCGGAGAACAGCGTTGTCGGCAGCGGCGGGAAAGCGCGGGAGGCGCCATTTTTTCTCGGCAGGGAAGAAAGGAAAGCGCGGGAGGCGCCATTTTTTTTTCAGAATGCCTAAGACTGGCAATATTACTGCTTTCGATAGTGATGTAGAGGATTGGACCACATATGTGGAAAGAGTGGAGTTATATTGCACAGCGAATGAAATAGAGGATGATAAAAAGGCATCGGGACTTCTAAATCTAATGGGCGCAAGGACATACGGGCTGTTACGAAACTTAATCACTCCAGCCAAACCGATGGACAAGAATTTTAAGGAGATTGTTGATACCCTACAGGAGCACTTAAACCCAACACCGTTGCTGATAGTGGAACGATTCAAATTCTTCAGGAGGAATCAGCACAAGAATGAAAGTAACGCTGATTACCTCACCGAATTAAGGAAGCTGTCAAAGCACTGCCAATTCAGGGCAGGACTGGCAGATTCTCTTCGAGACAAATTCGTCTGCGGTCTCCTAAGTGAAAGAACACAGAAAAGGCTACTTTCTGAGAAAGATTTAACACTGGACAAGGCTTTCAGTGTGGCTGTATCATACGAAGCAGCAGCAAGAGGAGCTGCAGAGATACAACAAAAGCCACAGGACTTCGGCACCCATGAAATGACACGGGGTTTCGAGAGATGTTATCGCTGCGGCAGATCCACCCATGACCAGAGGGACTGCTGGTTCAAGGACAAAGCATGCAGGCAATGCGGAAAGATGGGACACATTGCACGTGTATGCCGATCTGGAAACAAAAAATCCACTGACAGGAAAAAAATCAATAAGGAAAAGTACAGAAAGGTACAAATGATGACGGACAGTAGCTCCGAAGACCAGAAGAGCGATAGCGACTCCGGAAACAAGAGACTAAGCTGTCTCAAATTACATAATGTAATTGCCAAAGAAGATTACCAGACCATTTGGGTTACCCTCATGATAGCGGGGTCCCCAGTTAAAATGGAGCTAGATACAGGATCAGCTCTGACCGTCATAAGTCGACGGGATTACGAGCGGCTATTTCCGCATATACCTTTGAAAGACACATCCATTATCTTGAAAACATATACGGGGCAGAAAGTATACCCCAGAGGGAAAATAAGGGTGCCTGTTGTATACAACGGCAAGGAAATACAGAAGTTGTATTTATACGTTCTGCAAGATGGTGGTCCACCGCTGTTGGGACGTGAATGGATCAGGAAGATACGTTTAGACTGGCACTCCATTCAGGCACTGACGGTGACCAGTAAGAAAAAAAATGATGATGACGTCATACCTGAACGATTAAAAGACATCTTGGCCAACGCCAAAGAAGTGCGAGTTAGGTTGATTGGCTATGATAAATTGACCCTTAGTGTTAGGGGTATTAAATACGTGGGGTTACGGGGATAGGGTGGGATATGTGTTGGTGTAGGGATTACGGGGATCGGGTGGGATATGTGTCGGTGCAGGCTCGATGGGCCGAAATGGCCTCTATCTGCACTGTGGGGTTTCTGTGATTCTGTGAGGAACTAGGAACCTTGAAAGGCGTCACCGCCTCAATAAAAGTGGAAGATGTGGCAATTCCCAAGTTTTTTAAGGCAAGGCCGGTGCCATACGCAATTCGTCCAGCAGTCGAGGCAGAGCTGGAGAATTTGGAAAAGGCAGGCGTGTTATCCAAGATAGATTGGAGCGAGTGGGCAACACCCATCGTCCCGGTCATGAAGAAAACGTTGAATAATGATAAATCTGAAGAACAGAGAAAAATTCGCAGCTGTGGGGACTTCAAGGTGACTGTAAACCCGGTCCTTCACACGGTACAGTATCCTCTTCCGAGGATAGAAGATATTTTCGCCTCACTATCCGGAGGGAAACGTTTCACCAAAATTGACTTGGCACAGGCATATCTACAGATGGAGGTTGAGGAGGCCTCTAAAAAGTATCTCACGATAAACACACACAAAGGCCTGTACCAGTACAATCAACTGGTTTTTGGAGTAGCATCAGCTCCAGCTATCTGGCAAAGAGCTATGGAGCAAGTCCTGCAAGGGATTCCGAGGACTCAATGCTACCTAGACGACATCCTTGTAACAGGAGAAAATGACAACGAGCACCTTGCCAATTTGGAGCAGGTGCTCACTAGGCTGAAAGAACGGGGCCTACGAGCAAATCGCCCCAAGTGCGAATTTTTCCAGAAACAAATATATTGTGGCCATGTGGCGGTACCACCGGTTGTCCCTTACATTGAGATACATAATTCCCTTTAACTTACCTTACTGTATGTGTCTGTTACTATACTCAGGCTTCTCTCCTGTACTCTGACGTCATGACATCAGAGCTCGGAACCTTCCAACAGTAGAGCTCGGAACCTGCTGGCAGTTGAGCTCGGAACCTGCTGGCAGTTGAGCTCGGAACCTGCTGGCAGTTGAGCTGGGAAACTTGTAGTTAGTCTTCGTGGAGTCCCCGCTGGGGAAAGACCTACACCACGGTGCTCCTACAGTCAGCCATCTTACCTGCTACCTTACCTGTTGTATTTAACCTGTTCCTGTAAATAAACAACTTATTTATAGTTCGTCGAAGTCGAACTCGATTATTTAGTGGTGATGCACACGAATCGCTACATTGGTGACCCAACGACGTGAGTACGGGAGCTCATCAATTCCAAAGCTAAAATTGGTGAACCCGTATCCGTGAACAGTTTTCACGGTAGCAACGCGCGCCTGAACCTCGTCTTCCCACAAGACGAACAACGCACAACCGACGAACAACCACGGAACAGCAACCGCCTCACTCCGCCAAAGGCGACCCCGTCTTTGCGAACGTATTCGCAAGGTAAGCGCAGCCTGGAGCAGATCCCGTTTGACACGGACAAAACTCAACCGGACCCCGTTTTTTTGTGAGCAATTTTCACAAAAGAAGCACACCACGGAAGCACCAGCCGTTTTGCTGTCGCTACCGCAATCCAGGGAGCCACGGTCTCCCTCATGCTTTATACCGGTAGAAGCCCCGTTCGACGAGAACATCGATGCGGCGCCGACTACGCACTTGCTCACGGTCCCCGTACTCGTCTTTCCTACCGCCACACGGATCGTCCGCCTCTACGTCCACAGCGACAGCAAATATACATCTCTCCAAGCGCGGGGTACAGCAGGTTTGGGCCCACAAAATCGGAGCGTGCCCTGCGGGGATACCACGAGGACTCACCCCCGCGAACCACGAGGACCCATCCCTCGCGAACCACGAGGATCCATCCCTCGCAAACCACGAGGACCCATCCCTCGCAAACCACGAGGACCCTGCCCTCATGAAACACGAAGACTCGTTCCCCGCTGACGACGCACCAGCCCGTCAGCCTGCTGGTTGTGTTACCTACTACACGTTTCAGCGCAAACGTAAAGCGTTGCCGCCCTCACGGCTATTTTCTCCTAAATCTACAACAACTACAAGTGTTGCCGCCCTCCAGGCAGAGTTTACCCCTCCCGAAAGCAACAACAACCTGGACCGTTGCCGCCCTTTCTCCAGTTTTCCCTTTAACAAATGCAAACGTCTACTGAAGCTGCACACATCGAGGACGGGCCCAACGGGCATCCTGCGGCCGCGATCAGCCACGTGAAAGTTGCTGGCCTCACCGATCACCGATCAACGCAGCAACTCTTCACCCTCCGTTGTGTTATCGTCGTAGCACTATGGCACGCACCGTTCCGTGCGTTCCAGCCTCCCGAAGGTTTCGCTCACCTGTCGGCGAGTTCACCGACCTCGCCTGTCAAGTCCTTCTGGATCGCTCGTTTGGCATTCCTGCAGAGTTCGTCAGAACAAGGACTTGTTTCAACATCAACGGAGACATCGCCCGCGTCCGCCCAACCTGCCCGTCACTCTGACAAGGCCTGCTGTTTCGCACGTCTCCACGGTCCTTCGCCTGATGGATACGTTTTATTCGCCACAACGCGCGTAAGGATCCGCTCACGAGCAGCATCTTCAGACCTCGCCTACCAAGTCGAGACAGCACGACCGCCGTGACCACCAGCTCGTCAGACCATCTCATCCTTGGACTTTCGTTAAAGCTAATTCTGGGGGGGCTTATGTGGCGGTACCACCGGTTGTCCCTTACATTGAGATACATAATTCCCTTTAACTTACCTTACTGTATGTGTCTGTTACTATACTCAGGCTTCTCTCCTGTACTCTGACGTCATGACATCAGAGCTCGGAACCTTCCAACAGTAGAGCTCGGAACCTGCTGGCAGTTGAGCTCGGAACCTGCTGGCAGTTGAGCTCGGAACCTGCTGGCAGTTGAGCTCGGAACCTGCTGGCAGTTGAGCTGGGAAACTTGTAGTTAGTCTTCGTGGAGTCCCCGCTGGGGAAAGACCTACACCACGGCGCTCCTACAGTCAGCCATCTTACCTGCTACCTTGCCTGTTGTATTTAACCTGTTCCTGTAAATAAACAACTTATTTATAGTTCGTCGAAGTCGATTATTTAGTGGTGATGCACACGAATCGCTACAGCCACATAATTAACGAAGAAGGGTTGCATAAGTCACCTGAAAAAATTGAAGCAGTCATAAAAGCCCCAGCACCTGAAAATGTCTCACAATTAAGGTCGTTCCTGGGACTGATAAATTACTATCATAAATTTTTACCGAACTTGTCAACTGTTCTGCACCCTCTTAACGAACTGCTACAAACGGGAGTAATTTGGAAATGGAGCGAAGACTGTAAACGTGCCTTCCATAAATGCAAAGGCTTGATCACGTCCAAGGAAGTTTTGGCTCATTACAACCCATCACTGCCAATCAGACTGGCGTGCGATGCATCCCCTTACGGCGTAGGAGCGGTATTATCGCATAGATTCCCTGATGGCTCGGAGCGGCCGATAGCTTTTGCGTCACACTCATTGAACTCAGCTGAGCGTAACTATGCCCAGATCGACAGGGAAGCACTCAGCCTGGTATGGGGAGTGAAGAAATTCAACCATTACCTACACGGACAAAAATTTACCTTGTTGACTGACCATCAACCCCTCGTCTCCATATTCAACCCTAAAAAGGGCGTTCCCATTATGACAGCGCAAAGGCTACAGAGGTGGTCCCTTTCCCTAGGGGCACACCAATATGACATAGAATACAAAGGATCAAAACAGCATGGAAATGCTGACGGTTTATCGCGTCTACCGTTGCCAATGGTAGAAGAGGCACCTACAGTGGACCCAGTGGAGATGTTCCACTCAACCATAGTGGAATGTCTACCAGTAACAAATTCTACCATTGAAAAGGAAACGAGAAATGACCCGACTCTCTTATGAGTCTACGATTTAACGGTGAAGGGATGGCCAGCACATGGCGAACCACTGTTGCCAGCATTCTCGCAAAGAAGAGAACAGCTGTCAGTGTGCCGAGGAACCTTGATGTGTGGATCCAGAGTGGTGATTCCAGCCAAACTTCAGGATAAAGTGCTAAAGGAGCTTCACGAGGGGCATCGGGGTGGAGTGAAAATGAAGAACCTAGCCAGAGCATTTGTGTGGTGGCCAGGTATCGATGGAGACATCGAAGAAATAACCAAGGGCTGTCTAGGATGCCAGAAGGTCCAAAACGCCCCACCACAAGCCCCTCTACATCCATGGGAGTGGCCCTCATCGCCATGGCAAAGGGTACACATCGACTTTGCTGGTCCATTTATGGACTCAATGTTCTTAATCGCGGTTGATGCACACTCCAAGTGGCCGGAGGTAATAAAGATGTCCTCCACCACCACGGAAAAAACCATCACAGTATTAAGGACCATATTTGCCAGGAATGGGCTGCCTGAACAGATCTGTTCTGATAATGGACCGCAATTTGTGTCCGAAGAATTCAGGAAGTTCTTAAAAAACAATGGGGTTAAGCACTACACGTCCGCCCCATACCATCCCGCCACCAATGGATTGGCTGAAAGGTTTGTCCAGACCTTCAAGAAGGCCATAAAGGCCATGGGTAATGAAGACATAAATCTACAGCATAAGGTAGATAACTTCTTGTTTGCATACAGGAATGCAACACATGTGGTTACAAACCAAACTCCCGCCATGATGTTTTTCAATAGAAGACTAAGATGCCGGCTGGATTTGATCAAGCCAAACATCAGAAGGGACGTAGAGAACCGGCAATTTCAAGGCATGAATGAAAGGCCAACTAGATCCTTCCAGATAGGTCAACAAGTTTTGGCCCGGGACTACCGTACCGAGAAATGGCAGCCTGGAACTATTTGCACACGACTAGGACCGCTGATGTATACCGTGGACATTGGAGAAAGCATAATAAGGTGCCATGCTGACCAGATCATAGAGTCATCCGAAAAGGGACAACCTACACCACAACTCTATACGCCTAATGATGAAGCAGAGATACCCATAGTATCTACCTCCGATCCGGTGATACTGGAACCAGATGAACCCGACACTGGCATTCAAGCCGAATCGACCTTGCCAAAAGAACCTACTACACCACCGAAAACTACTACACCACCGAGGCGTTATCCGGACCGAGTCAGGAAGCCTCCAGAGAGACTGACTTATAATTGATTAACTGCAGCAAATGTGTAGATTATTGTTCTTGTAAACATGTTAATTAATGATTACTTAAAATGTTATGTACTGGTTGTCTAAAAGGGGAGGAATTGTGGTGTATGTGCCTTTAAGAGCCCCTGTGTACTGTAATGCCGGTAGTGGCCACTCGGGCTATATAAGCCTGTATAGTGTCTTGTATCTTTTAGTTCACCTCCAGACTTTGTTCAGTAAACACCTGTTAAACCAACTCCTGCATTCCGTGTCTCCATTAACACACGGATACAACAATAGTCTGGTGATCCTCCATTTTGATTATCTTATGTAGTTTCAGACAACCCAGCTCCTTGCTTCCGGAGTCTGTATCACTTTTCTGTTCGTCTGAACTACTGTCCATTATGTACCTTTTTGTACTTCTCCTGTGGAGATTTCTTGCTGCTGGTTTTCTTCCCTGACCTGCAGACTCTTGCTATGTGTCCTGCTTTTCCACACTGTCTGCACACTTGGTCCTTGAACCAACAATCCTTCTGGTCGTGTGTTGTTCTGCCGCAGCGATAACACTTCCCTGCTCCATATGACATTTCATTGGTGCCATATTCTTGCGGTCTCCGTTGTATCTCTGCAGCGCCCCGTGCGGCTGCTTCGTGTGATACTGCCATGCTGAAAGCCTTGTCCAGCGTAAGATCCTTTTCTGATAGAAGCCGTTTCTGGGTTACTTCACTTTGAAGCCCACACACAAACTTGTCCCTTAACGTATCTGCTAGTCCCAATCCAAACTGGCAGTGTTTCGATAGCTTGCGCAGTTCCATTAAGTACTCAGCATTACTTTCGTCTTTATGCTGGTTCCTTTTGTGGAACTTAAATCTTTCTGCTATCAGCAGCGGTGTGGGGTTTAAGTGGTCCTGTAGGATTTCCACTATGCTTTCGAAATTCTTATCCACTGGCTTCTCTGGGGTTATTAGGTTTCGCAGTAAGCCATAACTTTTTGCACCCATGGAATTCAACAAACCAGTGCTTTCCTAGCATCTGGCACTTCATTTGCCTTGCAGTGCACCTCAATGCGTTCCACATATGTCGCCCAATCTTCGACTTCATTATCGAACGCAGTGATACTGCCACTCTTCGGCATCCCTGGGTGTGATTAAACTGTCTAAAATGGCATCTCCCGCGCTCTCCCTTCTTCTCCGCTGGCACAAAATGGCGTCTCCCGCGCTTTCCTTTCTTCCCGCGCTCGCCCTTCTTCTCCGCTGCGGCTTCTAAAATGGCGTCTCCCGCGCTCTCCCTTCTTCTCTGCGGCTCAATGGCGTCTCCCGCGCTTCCTTTCTTTCCCCCGCGGACGCTGTTCAGCCCTTGAGCCCTGGCTGTGCTCTGCGCGTTCTCCTGTGCGCCTCTCTCGTTGCCGCCGCTCGGTCCTGAACCCGGCTGCTGCTTTACCCTCTCTCTCTTTTTGTTTTCCGTCGACGCCGCTCGGTTTTCAACCCCCGGCTGCGCCCTGTGCGCTTCACCCTCTCTCTTACCCCGTCGACGCTGCTCGGCCTTTTCTGTGCCGTCGGTCGGCTCCAGCCGCCGCTGTCCGGGAAGGGTCTGCGCTGTACCTGTTGCCAGTCTGTTGCTGGATCGTCGTGGCTGGAGAACTAAGCCCAGCTCTCAACAGCCTCCCCTGCGATGTTCACTCTCTGCCGGATGACTGGGCGGTTGCTCGTGGTCGACGCCCGTGCTTCTGGCCTCGACTTTCTTCCACCGTCCTCCCGGAGCGAATCCTTGAAAGGAAATGCAGAGTTGCAGGTAGATTTGAATCGACCTCGTCGCCACTGTTGAATCCGTGATTCTTAAAGTTGATGTTTTCTAATAACTAGACGGAGGCTGTAAATTAACAATCAACAGGTGTTTACTGGAGGAGGGTAGTCTAAAGACTAACAGTACAGAGGCATGCTCAAGGCTTATATACAGGTGTGGTCACTGCCGGTACTACAGTATACAGGAGCTGTAAAAGTAGTTCTCTCTTAAAGGTACATACACTACACCTATTACATTTTTCCACTCCTTTCCCCCCCCCCCTTTCCTTTTGTTTCTCTCTCACACCTGGCAGCTATCTCTTGCCCTGCCAGTACACTTTACACCTAATCTCAGCCTATTACCATCTCGTCTAGCTCTTTTGTTTCTTTCACTTCTTTTGTCCGATCGCAGCCCTGCCTTCGATCTAATTTCTTTTCTTTCCAGTTTTGAAGAAGGGTTCAACCCGAAACTGTTAAGTCTGTGTGTTATAGTGAGAATTACTACACAGACCACAAGAGTAAATTCAACAGGTCTTTACTGGTTGGAGGTAGGGACTATACTGAATACAATATTATTACACTGTGCTTATATACCGGTGTGGTCACCACCGGTATTACGTATACAGCAGCCAAAGAAAGTAGTACCTTTCTTAAGGTGGACCAGGCTTAAGTTCTCTTAAGGTGGAACAGGTTACATACACCACAATCCTCCCTTTTTAGCTTAACAGTCATATCCCCAAATAAACATAACATATATACATATATAACTTCAGGTATAACAGTTCAAAGGTTCAGTCTCTCAGGAGGCTTTCTGATTTGGCTTGGATAACGCCTTTCAGTGGTCTCTGATTCTTGTTGTTGAGGTGCCTCCTCTAGTTGGTTGCCAATGTATTGGGTGTCATCATCATCAAATACATTCTCGGCCGAGGTAGATGCTTCAGGTTCATGAACGTCTTCCACAGCTGTCTGTCACAACCATGGGTTCGACCCTTGCTCTCGACTCTACCAGTTGATCCGCATGACGCCTTATCACATTATGACCAATATCTACGGTGTACATCAGAGGTCCTTGTCTGGCCCGGATTGTTCCGGACTGCCATTTGTCGTTTCCATAGCCCCTTGCCATCACTGGTTGTCCTACGTCGAAAGTTCGAGTGGTCTTGCTGTTAATATGCCGAAACTGTTTGTTTTCCACTTCCCTCCGCACATTTGGTTTTAACAAGTCCAACTTGGACCGCAACCTCCTGTTATAAAACATCATAGCAGGACTTTGGTTAGTCACGGCATGATCGGCGTTTCTATATGACATCAGGAACTTATCGACCTTGTGTTGCAGCGGAATCTGATCATCATTCATGGCCTTAATAGCCTTTTTGAATGTCTGGACAAATCTTTCAGCCAACCCGTTTGTCGCCGGATGATATGGGGCAGAGGTATAATGTTTAACTCCATTCTTCTTTAAGAATTGTTGGAATTCTTCCGATACAAACTGTGGTCCGTTGTCCGAACAGATCTGTTCTGGCAATCCGTTCCTTGCGAATATTGTTCTTAACATCGCAATTGTCTTTTCTGAAGTAGTGGTATTCATCTTGATGACTTCTGGCCATTTGGAATGTGCGTCCACCGCGATTAGGAACATGGAGTCCATGAATGGACCAGCAAAGTCAATGTGTACGCGTTGCCATGGGGCTGAAGGCCATTCCCATGGGTGTAGCGGTGCTATCGGAGGTGCATTTTGCACTTTTTGACACCCAGCGCAGCTTTTCGTTAACTCCTCAATCTGTTGGTCAATACCCGGCCACCATACGTAAGCCCTAGCAAGACTTTTCATTTTAACTCCCCCCAGATGACCTTCATGTAGTTCTTTTAAAACTCTTTCCCTTAACTTGGGAGGAATAATCACTCTTGTCCCGTACATCAAAGTACCATGGCAGACGGACAGCTGGTCTCGCCTTGCCGAGAATGCCGGTAACAGAGGATCACCCCGTGTTGGCCATCCTTTCACTGTCACCTCGTAGACTCTGGACAGTGTCGGGTCGTTCCTGGTTTCTCTTTCAATACTTGCGTTGGTGACAGGTAAACACTCGATAATGGTCGAATGAAATAACTCAACAGGGTCAACTTCCGTCGTGTCTTCATCTTCAGGTAGTGGTTTTGTACCTTTGAATTCTATCTGATATTGATGTGCCCCTAAGAAAAGAGACCATCTCTGGAGATGCTGTGCTGTCATCACCGAAACACCCTTCTTAGGGTTAAAAATGGGCACCAACGGTTGATGGTCCGTCAGAAGTGTGAATTTTTGGCCCTGTAGGTAATGATTAAACTTCTTCATTCCCCATACAAGGCTAAGGGCCTCCCTATCGATCTGCGCATAGTTTCGCTCAGCGGAGGTCAATGATCTGGATGCAAACGCGACTGGCCTTTCCGTGCCATTTGGCAATTTATGTGAGAGTACTGCCCCAATACCATATGGAGAAGCATCACAAGCCAACCGAATAGGCAGTGTCGGGTTGAAGTGAGCCAACACTTCCTCTGAGGTGATCAATTCTTTGCTTTTGCGAAATGCCTTCTTACAGTTTTCGCCCCAGTCCCATGGTACCCCTTTCTGTAAAAGAGCGTTCAACGGATGCAGCACCGTGGATAGATTTGGCAGAAATTTATGATAGTAGTTAATTAATCCTAGAAACGACCTCAACTGAGAGACATTCTCCGGAGCGGGAGCCTTTACAACTGCCGCTATCTTGTCAGGAGACTTATAAAGCCCCTCCCGGTCAATGACATGACCACAGTACGAGATCCGCTTCTGGAAGAACTCACATTTCTGCCGATTTACCCTAAGTCCATACTCTTTCAGTCTGTTGAGCACCAGTTCCAAGTTAGCGAGATGCTGTTCATCACCATCACCTGTGATCAGAATGTCGTCCAGGTAACATTGTGTGCCTGGAATTCCCCGTAATACCTGCTCCATGGCCCTCTGCCAAATTGCTGGAGCCGATGCCACACCAAAAACCAGCCTATTGTACCGGTACAACCCTCGATGCGTGTTGATCGTGAGGTATTGGCGTGACTCTTCTTCAACCTCCATCTGCAAGTACGCCTGCGCCAGGTCTATCTTGGTGAAGTGTTTCCCGCCAGACAGTGAAGCGAAAATATCCTCAATCCGTGGAAGCGGATACTGCACCGTGTGAAGCACCGGATTAACGGTGATCTTGAAATCTCCACAGATGCGAACCTTCCCTGGATCTCCTGGCTTATTGTTCGCAGGACGTTTCATAACGGGAACAATGGGCGTGGCCCACTCACTCCAAACTACTTTAGACAGTACCCCTGAACGTTCTAGTGCTTCCAGCTCCGCTTCAACCGCAGGTCGTATTGCATAGGGTACCGGTCTGGCTTTAAAAAATTTTGGTTGTGCATGTTCATCAATCTTGATGTTTGCCGTAATTCCTCTCAGTGGTCCCAGTCCCGGCTGGAACACCTCTTTAGCCTCATCCAATATTCTGGACAATCGTTTAGGTTTGACAGCTGTTTCCCCGGAATCTACCGTTAGTGCTT
The DNA here is from genome assembly GCF_052327205.1 of Somniosus microcephalus. NCBI lineage: Eukaryota > Metazoa > Chordata > Chondrichthyes > Squaliformes > Somniosidae > Somniosus > Somniosus microcephalus. Next base: position 10,241,343 of record NC_141019.1, read on the forward strand.
TCAAGGAGTGCCAGTCCATATTCATTTTCCTAATCCACTCCCGTCCTAGTAGTGGTGGACCTCCTTCAGGTAGCACATATAAGTCCATTACTTGGCTTCCTTCGCCCTTGTGGACCACTTCTACCTCTATTTTTCCGATGGGGTACACTCTTTGCCCCGTGTACGTTTTCAATATAATCTCCGTATCCTGTAAGGGAATATGTTGGAATAACCTTCTGTAATCTTTCTTATTCATGACCGTCAATGCCGATCCAGTGTCCAATTCCATTTTTACTTGGACTCCTGCTATCTTAAGAGTGACCCAAATTGTCTGGAGGTCTGTATCCTTACCAACGTTGTGTATTCTTAAGCTATCCAGTTCATTACTGCTAGCGTCTGAATCTGACTTCTGTTCAGTCAAACTGTTCTTTGTCACCTTGTGTACCTTTGCATATTTTCCTTGCGGTGACTTTTTATTGCTGGTCTTCTTTCCTGACCGGCATACTTTAGCTATGTGGCCAAACCTGCCACACGTTCTGCATTCTTGGTTTTTAAACCAACACTGGTTCTGATCGTGCGTTGTCTTTCCACAACGATAACATTTGACAGAACTCAAACCCAATTTGTTTGTACCGAGTTCCGGTGGCCGTAGCTGCATTACTGCCGTGCCTCTCGCTGCGGCCTCGTGTGCTGCTGCCATAGTGACCGCCTTCTCGAGAGACAGCTCATTCTCCTCGAGCAGTCGCCTTTGTGTATCCTGTTTAAATAAACCACACACAAATCTATCTCGAAGTGCCTCTGTCAGTCCCGTTCCAAACTGACAATATTTTGCTAGCTTACGTAATTCCATCAAATATTCAGCATTGCTTTCATTTTGCCGCTGTCTTCTATCGTAAAATTTAAATTGTTCCGCTAGCATCAGCGGCGTGGGGCTAAGATGATTTTTTAGGACAGTAACAATCTGTTCGAACGTCTTATCCGCCGGTTCATCTGGTGATAACAGGTGTTTCAATTGCCCGTATGTCTTCGCACCCATTAAGTTTAGTAATGTTAGTGCTTTATCTGTCTCAGGAATTTTATTTGCCTTACAATAGTTTTGTATGCGTTCTACATACATAGCCCAGTCTTCTATATCACTGTCGAAGGCATTAATGTTCCCATGTTTAGGCATCGTAGCAATTTATCGTATTTTTAATGTTATCTAAGATGGCGGCTTCCCGCTCTTGCCGTCGTCCTCCGCCCACAAAATGGCGGTTTTCCCGCGCTTGGCGGTCTTCACCCGTCCCCCGATGCTGTCTCCGCTTCACCGCGGCTCTCGCGCCTTCAGGTTCCCCAGATGCTGCGCCTTTAGCCCGAATGCGGCCCTTATCTCCGGTCGCGATCGATGTCCCGCGCTGCGCCTCTCGCTCGAAAGCGGCCCGGCCCTTATCTCTGGTCGCGATCGACCTCACCGCCCTTATTCCTCCGTCTTCCCAGCCCCGTCTGTACAGCCAACGCGGTTGACTTTCTGTCGCGTCGCTGCCCGGCTTACCCACCACGAGGTAGTAGAAGAAGCTGACAGTCGCTGATGGAGGCTTCGAGGTCAGGATGTCTTCTGCACTCCGGTTGCTCGATGCCTGCCGCTCGACGTGTCTTCCCGTAGGTGATGAGGGTGGAAACCTCTCTTCGACGTCCTGTCTGTGGACGAAGTCGCCGTGGAAATTACTGCAGCAGGGTAAGAATCGGACTCGTCGCCACTGTTAAGTCTGTGTGTTATAGTGAGAATTACTACACAGACCACAAGAGTAAATTCAACAGGTCTTTACTGGTTGGAGGTCGGACTATACTGAATATACAATATTATTACACTGTGCTTATATACCGGTGTGGTCACCACCGGTATTACGTATACAGCAGCCAAAGAAAGTAGTACCTTAAGGTGGACCAGGCTTAAGTTCTCTTAAGGTGGAACAGGTTACATACACCACAGAAACGTCAACTCAAATTTCTCTCCACAGATGTTGCCTGACCTGCTGAGTTTTTCCAGCATTTTTTGTTGTTATAACAGTTCCACCTAGTTTGTTGTGGTCAATTTCTGCCTCATCTCTCCAAAGTCCACCTTCCCTAAATATAAAACCTTAGTTCGTGACTCACCCTTCTCCCTCAAACCAAATATTGAATTCAATCATGTTATGGTCGCTGTTAGCTAGGTGGTCCCTTACCGTTAGATTGTTGACTAATTCTGGTTCATTATTCATCACTAAATCTAATATGACCTACCTCTCTTGTTGGTTCAAGAACATATTGTTCCAGAAAACTGTCCCGAATACACTCAAGAAATTTGCCGCCTTCAGGGCTCGAGCTGTTCTGCTTCGCCCAGTCTGTGAAAGTTAAAGTCTCCCATTATAACCACTCTGCTTTTGCAACAAAGAAAAATATAATTACTTTTATCCACACATAAACACTCTTGCAAGAAAGCCTTTCCTCGCGTGATCAGAAACTCTGAATGTGAAGACAAATCCCTAGCCACTTGGGAGAAAGACGTGGTTTAATAAATCTGTTCTGGTTATGGAGAAGTTGTCACACTGAAGAGCTATATGCCGTTTTTATCATGACAATATAATACAAAGTGGTGGAGTTCGAGGTTTTTGTTATTGTGGCATGTGTTTGCAAACAAAAAAGACAGCGTCTCTTTAAGAAATCAAGACAAAGAGTTCGTTGTAAAACCGAATAAATCCATACCAAAAAAAGCAGTGGGCTGAAATAATTGACTGAGTAACATGTGTGTTTGTAAACAATCTGCGGCCATTTCCCGCTTCAGTTTGACTGGTGACGGAGCCGCGCACTCCGCTCCTTTGGCCGTCATGACGTTGTGTACGTGACTCTGCGAAAGCAGGCGTGAGAAGATGGCGGCAGCGAGGTGGGTGTTGAGAGGAACGGGAGCAGCGGGACTGCTGCTAGGGAGGCGGCTCCTGAGCGGCTGCGACATTCACAGGCGGTGTAGGTATTGGTATTCATAGTACACAGAGATCTTTAGTGCGTGCGCTTTGTGCGGGGAGCGGATCCAGTCCCCGCCTATCTCCAGCTAAAGTGTGGCCCCTGCACACACTCCTGGCTCTCTGCAGAAGTCCCAGCATTCTGACACTGAAATGTCCTTGGCTCAACTTGGTCAAGTGCCCGTTCTTTGTGTGCACCATGCACTCGCCTCTGATGTCCCCAAAGAATGACTTGCATTCCTATAGCGCTTTTCACCACCTCAGGACGTCCCAAAGCGTTTTACAGCCAATGAAGTATTTTGAAGTGTAATCACTGTTGTCATGTAGGAAACACAGCAGCCAATTTGCACACAGCAAGCTCCCACGAACAGCAATGTGATAATGACCAGATAATCTGTTTTAGGTGCCGGAAACACTCAGCAGGTCAGGCAATATCTATCGAGAGAAACGGAGTTAACGTTTCAGGTCGAGGACCTTTTGTCATAATCTGTTTTACTGATGTTGCTGGAGTGATAACTAATTGCCAGGACACCAAGAGAATTCTCCAGCTCTTTAAATAGTGCCGTGGGATCTTTTACGTCCACCTGAGAGGGTAGACGGGGCCTCCCTCAGTACTGCACTGCAGTGTCAGCCAAGATTATGTGCACAAGTCTTCAGTGGACATAAAAGGTCCCAGGACACTATTGAAGAAGAGCAGGGTAGTTCTCCTGGTGTCACTGACCAAAGTGCTAGTAGTAATCCTGTAACTCGTTGATATTCACCTCTTGAAACCATAGCCAGAATCCCCCTGCACTGCACGAGGTGTGGTCAGGCACCCCAGCCAATGCCACTTTCAGTAAACCCCATCTTTCCCTATCTCCTTGGACTCTGGTTTCGTGTGAACTGGGGGCCTCAGTCAGAGTCTGTACTTGGAGTTCACACGTCAAAACCGGCCAGTACGGACCGACCTGAGCCAAAGCAAGAGATCGCTCAGAAGGCAGTGGGCTCGGTGTTTGGGGCACTTCTCACAGGGCACATCGTCCTAAACTCAGCTCAGTACCAACATTTCTAAACCACTCCCTGTGCTCAGACTCGATAAGGTAAATTTTCATAGAATTATAGCAATTACAGCACCGGATTCATTCGCCCCAACCCCCCCTTCCCCCGTGCCTGTGCTGGGGCGCTCTCGCGTAGCCCCATTCCCCCTGATCCTTTTATATTCCTCCTTTACAAATATTTATCCCATTCCCTTCTTAAATGAAGTTTTAGTCTCTACCTCAATAGCCACATGTGATGAATAGTCCTCATTTCAAGAACCTTCCTTCTCCCTTCCCTCTTGTTTCTTCCCGTGTGAATCCTAATTCCCCATTCGCCACCAGTGCAAACAATCTTTCACTATTTACCCACAAAGTCTGCAGGTTTCACTCTTTAATGGCTGCTCTCCTCTCTGTGCCACTCCCACTCACGCCGCTGCTGCTGCTCCCAGCTCTGTGGGAAATGGTGGTCCCCATTCTCCTGTTTCCTCCCCGCCCGACCCCCAACCTCCCTCTCTTCTATCCACCCAAGCTCTGATCCCCCGACCATCAATTCCCAGTCTCCCTCTCCCCCCGACCCCCATTCCAAGGTCACCATCTCTTCCCCCTGCCCGAGCCCCCCCCGTCTCCCTCTCTCCCCATCCCTATTCTCCCTCTTTTCTCCCTCTCTTCCCCCCGACCCCCAGTCTCCATCTCCCTGGCCCCTAGTCACTACCCGCCCTCCCCCACACCAAGCCCCAACAGTTCATAATTAAAGCTGAGAACAAAGTACAAATCTTTGCACTTTCTACTGACTAACTGGGGATGTCTCCTAAGCAACGTGTTTTGGGGGAGCAGTGTGTAACATTGTTTTTACATTTATAGATTTAAATTTCAAACTGAATGAGAAGACAGCCCACGGTTGCTTGGACCTTTTCAAAAAAGAGACAGGAGTCATCCACCGCGTGATAGGTATTGACCCAAGCAAAGTGCCAAAAAACCCTGAACGCTTCAGAGAGTGGGCGGTGGTCTTGGCCGACGTTACTCTGTCAACTGGAAGGCATTACTGGGAGGTCACAGTGAAGCGATCACAGGAGTTCCGAATTGGTGTGGCGGAGACGAACATGTCACGAGAAGAATGTATTGGTGCCAATGACTGCTCCTGGGTGTACGCCTATCTCCAGAGGAAGTGGTACTCCATGACCTCCAGTGAGATGATACCAGTCGAGTTCTTTGGAAAGCCCGATCGAGTGGGCTTTCTCCTGGACTGTGACAGCAGGAAGCTTAGTTTAATAGACGTCGAGAAAGCTGCTGTCGTTAGCACAACAACGGCCAAGTTCAAAATGCCACTCGTTCCAGCCTTTGCGCTGTGGGATGGAGAACTCGTAACACACCCAGGCATGGAGATACTGCAAGGCATCTGATTCCTCCAGCCTGCCTGTCAAGGTGCCTGCTACCTGGACTTCATTCTGTTCACGGTGCTTGTCAGTCATTTTTAAGGAATCGCCTGCCTCCTATACTCTGGCTCTCATCAAAGCTCAGCTCCTTCAATTTAGACACAGGCTTTGAAGTAGAGTTATTCTTTTGACCTTTCAAGACGCTGCTTGAAGCCCATGTCAACGTTCTGTCCAGCTTTGAGTAATGTGATTGCTGCTCTCATTGTGATCCATGTACTCAACCTTTCTTGTGTTTAAAATGTGGAAGAGAATTTTGCCAAAAGAGAATTTGTTCCTTGTTGACATTGCGGTTTCTGTCTCTTGTTGGCAGGGCTCCAGTTCCAGTCTTGTGAAACACTCTCCACATTGGGTAATTGCATCACCAGCTCATAAAATGCCAAATAGTAACTAAGAGGAAACCTGTTACTGCAGCTCAAGGTTTACTCACTTCTTGTCGAGACCCCCTAGACCTGGATCGAGACTTAAGAGATAAATGGAGCAACAGAGCGGACTGGAGCTACAATTATGAGTATTCTATGTGTTGTACTCTAATATTTTATTAAAAATTATGTAACAATAACAGCTACTTGTATTTATATAGCACCTTTAACATAGCAAAATGTCCTAAGGCGTTTCACAGGAGTGTTATAAGACAAAAAATTTGACACTGAGCCACATAAGGAAATATTATGACAGGTGACCAAAAGCTTGGTCAAAGAGGTAGGTTTTAAGGAACGTCTTAAAGGAGGAGAGCGAGGCGGAGAGGTTTAGGGAGGGAATTCCAGAACTTCGGGCCCAGACAGCTGAAGCCACGGCCACCAAAGGTGTAGCGATTAAAATCAGAGGAGCGCCGAGATCTTGAGGGTTGTGGGGCTGGAGGAGGTTAGAGAGATGGGGAGGGGCGAGGCCATGGAGGATTTGAAAACAAGGATGATAATTTTAAAGGCATTGCCAGGCCAGGAGCCAATGTAGGTCAGCAAGCACAGGGGTGATGGGTGAACGGGACTTGGTGCGAGTTAGGGACACAGGCAGCCGAGTTTTGGATGACCTCAAGTTTACGTAGGGTAGGATGTGGGAGGCCAGAGTGCGTTGGAATAGTGAAGTCTAGAGGTAACAAAGGCATGGATGAGGGTTTCAGCAGCGGATGAGCTGAGGCAGGGGCGGAGATGGGCGATGTTACGGAGGTGGAAATAGGCGGTCTTGTGATGAGGATATGTGGTCGGAAACTCATTTCAGGGTCAAATACGACGCCAAGGTTGCGAACCGTCTGGGTCAGCCTCAGACGGTGGCTAGGGAGAGGGACGAGTCGGTGGCTAGAGAACGGAGTTTGTGGTGGGTGCCGAAGGCAATGGCTTCGGTCTTCCAATGTTTAACTGAAGAAAATTGCGGCTCATCCAATACCGGAGTAGTGGTGGGGTCGAGAGAGGCGGTGGTGAGGTGGAGCTGGGTATCATGTGGAACCTGACGCTGTGTTTTCAGATGATGTCACTGAGGGGCAGCATAAAGATGAGAAATAGGAGGGGGGACAAGGATAGATCCTTGGGAAACTCCAGAGGTAATGATGCGTGGAGTGGGAAGAGAAGCCATTGCAGGTGATTCTCTGGCTACGACTGGATAGATAAGAATGGAATCAGGCGACGGCAGTCCCACCCAGCTGGACGACAGAGGCAAGGTGTTGGAGGAGGATGGTGTGGTCAATCGTGTCAAAGCTTACAGATGGGGTCGAGGAGGAATAGTTTACCATGGTTACAGTCACGCAGGAGGTCATTTGTGACTTTGATAAGGGCCATTTCAGTGCTGTGGCAGAAACCTGATTGGAGGGGTTCAAATATGGGAGTTGCACGAAAGATAGTCACAGGTTTGGGAGGCGACAGCACATTCAAGGACTTTGGAGAAGCAAGGAAGGTTGGAGATAGGATGGTCATATGGGGTGGTTTTTTGAGGAGGGGGGTGATGGCAGATTTGAACGGAGGGGCAACAGTGCCTGAGGAGAGGGAACCTTAACAGTATCAGCTAACATGGGGGCCAGGAATGGAAGTTGGGTGGTCAGCAGTTTAGTAGGAATAGGATCGAGGAGCAGGAGGTGGGTCTCCTGGACAAGATGAGCGTGGAGAGGGCAGGAGAGGAGATAGGAGAGAAACTAGAGAAAGGTGCGAGTTCAGGGGTAGGGGAGGGGGAACCCTAGAGAAGTTTGGCCCGATGGGGAAGGGAGTGAAGCGGCAGAGGCAGCGGGAAGGGAGGATGGGGGGGGAAGGGGATGGGGGGGGGAAGGGGGAGGGGTGGGGGAAGGAGGGGATGGGGGGGGGAATGGGGAGGGTGGGGGAAGGAGGGGATGGGGGGAAGGGGAGGGTGGGGGGAAGGAGGGGATGGGGGGGGAAGGGGAGGGTGGGGGAAGGAGGGGATGGGGGGGATGGAAGGGAGGGGTGGGGGAAGGGGAGGATGGGGGGGGTGGAAGGGGAGGATGTGGGGGGGAAGGGGAGGATGGGGGGGGAAGGGGAGGATGGGGGAAAGGTGAGGATGGAATGGGGGAAAGGGAGGATGGGGTGGGGGGGAGGGGAGGATGGGGGGGAGGGGAGGATGGGGGGGTGGAAGGGGAGGATGGGGGGGGAGGGTAGGGGAAAGGGAGGATGGGTGGGGGGGGTGGAAGGGGAGGATGGGGGGGAGGGGAGGGGAAAGGGAGGATGGGTGGGGGGGAAGGGGAGGATGGGATGGGGAGGAGGGGGATGG